>NC_058081.1:585585599-585927468 GCF_014858855.1 Bufo gargarizans | reverse complement strand
CTCTCTCTCCCCCCTCCCTTGTCACTCTCTTCTCCCCCCTCCCTTGTCACTCATCTCTTCTCCCCCTCCCTTCACTTTCTTCTCCCCTCCTCCCTTGTTCACTCTCTTCTCCCCCCTCCCTTGTCACTTTCTTCTCCCCCTCCCTCCTTGTCACTCTCTTCTCCCCTCCATCCCTTGTCACTCTCTTATCCCCCCTCCTCGTCACTCTCTTCTCCCTCCCTTGTCACTCTCTTCTCCCCCTCCCTCCCTTGTCACTCTCTTCTCCCCCCTCCCTCCCTTGTCACTCTCTTCCCCCCTCCCTCCCTTGTCACTCTCTTCTCCCCCCTCCTTCCTTGTCACGCTCTTCTCCCCCCTCCTCGTCACTCTCTTCTCCCCCCTCCCTCGTCACTCTATTCGCCCCCTCCCTCCCTTGTCACTCTCTTCTCCCCCCTCCCTCTCTTGTCACTCTCTTTCCCCCCTCCCTCGTCACTCTATTCGCCCCCTCCCTCCCTTGTCACTCTCTTCTCCCCCCTCCCTCTCTTGTCACTCTCTTTCCCCCCTCCCTTGTCACTCTCTTCTCCCCCCTCCCTCCCTTGTCACTCTCTTCCCCCCTCCCTCCCTTGTCACTCTCTTCTCCCCCCTCCTTCCCTTGTCACGCTCTTCTCCCCCCTCCTCGTCACTCTCTTCTCCCCCCTCCCTCTCTTGTCACTCTCTTTCCCCCCTCCCTTGTCACTCTCTTCTCCCCCTCCCTCCCTTGTCACTTTCTTCTCCCCCTCCCTCCCTTGTCACTCTCTTCTCCCCCTCCATCCCTTGTCACTCTCATTCCCCCCCACCTCGAGTGTAGCGTGGCCGAGCTCTGTTCAGTCTGCGGTACAGGAGCATTTGTTTCCTGTACCTGGGCGGACTGAAAGGAAGTGCACACTAAGTGAGCACTTCCTGTCAGTCCAGCCGGGTACAGGAAACAAAAGCTCCTGTACCACGGACCAAACAGAGCTCGGCCATGCTACATTAGAGGCGCTTCCCTCCTGTCAGTCCCTCTCTTCAGGCTGCCCGGGCACTAGACGCGCCAGCACGGGCAGTGCGGCAGCCGCCCGGTGCGGAGGAGGGCCCGCCGCCGTACTTTAAAAAAAAACTTGCGGCAGGACCGGCCCGGCCGCCACTTAACCAACGCTTTTTTTTAAACCGCACGGGGTCGGCGCCCCCTGCTAAATTGCGCCCTAGGCGGCTGCCTAGGTTGCCTTACAGGTGGCGCCGACCCTGATTCTGCTCTTGGGTTTTTACATCCCAGGTGCATTATCTTGCACTTTTTGTTGCCAGATTTTTGACCATTCCTCTAGTTTTGCTAAATCCTTTTCCATTTGGTGAATCCCTCCAGGAACATCAACCCTGTTACAAATCTTTGTGTCATCAGCAAAAAGACACACCTTACCATCGAGGCCTTCTGCAATTTCGCTGATAAAGATATTAAACAATATGGGTCCCAGAACAGATCTCTGAGGTACCCCACTGGTAACAAGACCATGGTCTGAATCTACTCCATTGACCACAACCCTCTGTTGTCTGTTCCTCAGCCACTGCCTAATCCATACAACAATATGGGAGTCCAAGCTCAAATACTGCAGTTTATTGATAAGCCTTCTATGTGGGACAGTATCAAAAGTCTTACTAAAGTCTAGATAAACGATGTCTACTGCACCTCCACCATCTATTATTTTAGTCACCCAATCCAAAAAATAAATAAGATTAGTTTGACATGATCTCCCTAAAGTAAACCCATGCTGTTTTTCATCTTTCAATCCATGGGATTTTAGATGTTCCACAATCCTCTCCTTAAGTATGGTTTTCATCAATTTCCCCACTATTGATGTCAGGCTTACTGGCCTATAGTTGCCCGATTCCTCCCTACTACCTTTCTTGGTTTCTAATGGTTTTACTAGTTCACCGCTCAGCTCTTTTATAAGATTTGGGTGTATCCCATCAGGACCCTGTGACTTATTTGTATTCATTTTAGACAGCTGACTTAGAACCTCTTCCTCTGTAAAGACACATGCATCAAAAGATTCATTAGTCTTTCTCCCTAACAGGTCCTTTTACTTCATCTTCCTTTGTGAAAACTGAACAGAAGAATTCATTGAGGCAGTCAGATAGTTCCTTATCTTCTTCCATATACCTTCCTTCTTTTGTTTTTAATTTGGTAATTCCTTGTTTTAATTTCCTTTTTTCATTTATGTATCTGAAGAATGTCTTATCACCTTTTTTCACTCCAGAAATATACCCAGGCCCATCTTTTAGTGAGTTTAATATAACAATCTCCTCTGTCCGAGAGTTCCATAGTCTCACTACCCTTACAGTAAAGAATCTCTTTCTACATTGATGGTGAAAGTAACCTTCTATCCTCCAGACATAGAGGATGTCCCCTTGTCACATTTCTGGGGATAAATAGATGATGGGAGAGATCTTTGTACTGACCCCTGACATATTTATACATAGTTATTACATCTCCACTTATTAGATCTCTCCTTTGTCACGTTTTTTCTAAAATAACCCCAATAATGATGACTGTTGAGGGAAGTGTCATATTTAAATGTACAGTACAGACCAAAAGTTTGGACACACCTTCTCATTCAAAGAGTTTTCTTTATTTTCATGACTATGAAAATTGTAGATTCACACTGAAGGCATCAAAACTATGAATTAACACATATGGAATTATATACATAACAAAAAAGCTTGAAACAACTGAAAATATGTCATATTCTAGGTTCTTCAAAGTAGCCACCTTTTACTTTGATTACTGCTTTGCACACTCTTGGCATTCTCTTGATGAGCTTCAAGAGGTAGTCACCTGAAATGGTTTTCACTTCACAGGTGTGCCCTGTCAGGTTTAATAAGTGGGATTTCTTGCCTTATAAATGGGGTTGGGACCATCAGTTGCGTTGTGGAGAAGTCAGGTGGATACACAGCTGATAGTCCTACTGAATAGACTGTTAGAATTTGTATTATGGCAAGAAAAAAGCAGCTAAGTAAAGAAAAACGAGTGTCCATCATTACTTTAAGAAATGAAGGTCAGTCAGTCCGAAAAATTGGGAAAACTTTGAAAGTGTCCCCAAGTGCAGTCACAAAAACCATCAAGCAAAGAAACTGTCTCACATGCGGACCGCCCCAGGAAAGGAAGACCAAGAGTCACCTCTGCTGCGGAGGATAAGTTCATCCGAGTCACCAGCCTCAGAAATCGCAGGTTAACAGCAGCTCAGATTAGAGACCAGGTCAATGCCACACAGAGTTCTAGCAGCAGACACATCTCTAGAACAACTGCTAAGAGGAGACTGTGTGAATCAGGCTTTCATGGTAGATTATCTGCTAGGAAACCACTGCTAAGGACAGGCAACAAGCAGAATAGACTTGTTTGGGCTAAAGAACACAAGGAATGGACATTAGACCAGGGGAAATCTGTGCTTTGGTCTGATGAGTCCAAATTTGAGATCTTTGGTTTCAACCACCGTGTCTTTATGCGACGCAGAAAAGGTGAACGGATGGACTCTACATGCCTGGTTCCCACCGTGAAGCATGGAGGAGGAGGTGTGATGGTGAGGGGGTGCTTTGCTGGTGACACTGTTGGGGATTTATTCAAAATTGAAGGCATACTGAACCAGCATGGCTACCACAGCATCTTGCAGCAGCATGCTATTTCATCCGGTTTGCGTTTTGCGTTTAGTTGGACCATCATTTATTTTTCAACAGGACAATGACCCCAAACACACCTCCAGGCTGTGTAAGGGCTATTTGACCATGAAGGAAAGTGATGGGGTGCTGCGCCAGATGACCTGGCCTCCACAGTCACTGGACCTAAACCCAATCGAGATGGCTTGGGGTGAGCTGGACCGCAGAGTGAAGGCAAAAGGGCCAACAAGTGCTAAGCATCTCTGGAAGACTGTTGGAAGACCATTTCAAGTGACTACCTCTTGAAACTCATCAAGAGAATGCCAAGAGTGTGCAAAGCAGTAATCAAAGCAAAAGGTGGCTACTTTGAAGAACCTAGAATATGACATATTTTCAGTCGTTTCACACTTTTTTGTTATGTATATAATTCCACATGTGTTAATTCATAGTTTTGATGCCTTCAGTATGAATCTACAATTTTCATAGTCATGAAAATAAAGAAAACTCTTTGAATGAGAAGGTGTGTCCAAACTTTTGGTCTGTACTGTATATAGCATATTATATGGGTGGGTTTTATTGGTATGGGTATATATATGTCTATGGATGTGTCCCAAACATCTATGGATATATATGTACCTCTATGTATATAATATATATAAATATGGTATAGGTGGGCTTATTGTGCATCCCCCTATATGTATATATCATGTCCGCTCATATATGTTTATAGATGTGCCCCAAGTATCTATAAGCATACAGTACAGACCAAAAGTTTGGACACACCTTCTCATTCAAAGAGTTTTCTTTGCAAAGGAACAATAGTGGTAGTGCTTTGTCCCTTTGCATACTTGTGGTTGTAGTGCGTTGTCCCTTTGCATACTGGGGGTTGTAGTACTTTGTCTCTTTGCATATTAGAGTCTGTAGAGTCTTGTAATGACATCATTTTACCATAATATGTACGATGAAACCAGAAAAGTAATATTTGTATATTGTATTTGGATTGGTTTACAATTACAGTATAAAAAAAATTCATGGAGAACAAGGTAGGGCTTCTAGAAAAGTAAGCTTCATTGTAAAAACATTTTTTGAAATTATGACAAGTGCCCTTTTTTTTTTTTTTACTTAAGCCCCTGCCCTTCAAAATGTCTCTGCACATCCCTCCTTCCAACTCATCCCAGACAGTACATGTTGAGGGAGTGAAGTTTTGAGCTGCTGGATTTCAATATGCCAGATCCATTTGCTATCAAAGAGGTGTCTGGCAGCAGCTTACTCCCGTCTTGCCATGTAAAAAATATAATAATAACTCATGCTTTTTTCCTTCTTCTGGATCAAATTTGCACAGCGCCACTGCAACATATCGGAGAGTGCGATGCAAAAAATTTCATGATTAATCCTATTCCATCCTAAACATTTTCATACTCTCTAATGTATGAAAAGTGGCAATACCTTAACCCTCCCGACTCAGTGTTACATAGTTGATCAGCCGCTTCCGGTATATGTTTAACATATTTTGCACTATTTATCACTATTTGAAGTTAATCAGAATGCCAGATAACCATGATAATTTAGAACAGTTCTAACAACAGTCCAGAATCAATCACTGGACTCTCACTGTCTGAAAGGTGGTTTAGAGAATATAACGATGCCTCTCAGATTACAGGTTTTACTATCCATGGGAGATCATGGTGATCATGGGCATCAAAATCAAATTTGTGAACCAAACCTACTGCCAATTTAGAACAACAAATACTGCGGCAAAGTGTTCTATGCCTTTTAGGCTGTGTTCACATAATATTCAGACCATGCATTCTGCATATATATCTGATGTGCTCATAGAGTTATACTGGCTGGACAAGTGATACAAATTAACTTTGTAGAAAAGCCCTTATACACCTGGTTGCTGCAAAAAATGACACTGCAAGGAGTTTTTAATGGGGGTCAAAGGCAGACATACAGCAGTACATACTGATTACTGAATATATTCAGCTCTACACTCAACTGAATATATTGGACGCCTACGTTTAGTAGCACTGTCTAAAAGCTATTGACATCCCAAGTAATCACAGTATGTTATTGTATTGATTGGCTCTTTAGAAATGACAATACAAGGTGTTTTGCCAGTATTATTTCATATAAAACATAATTAAAAATGCCACATAATCGTAAAAACACTGTGCAATCAGGTACTTGTCTTACCTTGGTATGTCCACTCCACCACATGTGAACTACATATCCAGACAAATACAGACAGAATCAGATACAGGCTCAGATACGTTGGTTTCCCCATGGCTGGTTCTGTATGTGTCAGATAGGATTTGTACTCGGACTTTTAATCTTTAGCTCAGCATGTGTAAACAATAATTTAAAAGAATTCTATGAAATGTTTTATCCCTCCCACTCCACAAACACAGTCCTCGTCCCCATCCACTTGGCTTTTATCTTTCGCAAGAGGAAACAGAGTTCAGATAAACTACAGAGCTGCCCAGAGAGGTTTTTATTGATTGGCACACACAAGCTTGTAACGTTTTATCAGGCCAGGGTGAAGGTTTGTGTCACTATCCTCTTCTATGTCATTAACCTTCCCAGTAAACACTAATCTATTGCAAATGTATCTACCCAATCCACTCCATGGTTCCTAATGCAATACTACTAGATATAATTTTAGAAGCACTTAGTAGGATATGCCCCCAATGTCAGATGCAGGTCCCATCTCTGGGGAACCCCTCCTATCTCCAGAATGGGCCCTCCAAAGTGAATCAGAGCACACCACTCAAGCGAGGCCACTCTCCATTTACTTCTATGGGAGTTTCGAAAATAACCGAGCAGGGTTCGGGAATTTCCATCAGACCCATAGAGGTAAATGGAGAGGTAACCAGACATGCACGTTGCGCTCTCCACTCACTTCTTTTGGACTTCTAAAAATAGCTGAGTGCGCTTGTACTGCAATTAATATATAATTTTTTCACACTCCATAATTAACTGCTACATTCCTGTATGAGGATGAGTTTGAGTAGAGCAGAGGTTGAGTATATTTGCTGCAGTCTAAAGGACTGCGGAGTCAAGCACTGTGCTTGATGGTCTCCATCACTCCCACAAGCTTTACATCAAGTGGCACTGCACATTAACCAATGTTACATTTGAATTTCTCCTCTTTGCAGTCATTTATTGCAGTAATTGGCGACTGCCTCAGTGATCAAACATTAAAGGGGGTTGTTTGCCATGGGGTTCCTTTCTACCAAACCACCCTGCGTCACCGAACCTGCAGAGGAAAGCATGCTTACCTGCTCCCCGCTGCTGGGTTCCAGATCCCTCCCCCCCCCCCCCCCACAGTTCTCCAGTCTCTGCATGTCAACATCCCATTGGACGTGGGTCCCATGGTCGCTGCAGCGGTGATGTGTCCCCATGCACGAAAAAAGCAATGTGTTATTTATGCCTTTTCCATTCCTCCTCAAACAACTCTCGGGATGCCCAGACTTCCTCACCAATCTAATATTTTATTCTGTCCTAAAGGTAGAAGATTATCATCTTGGAAACCCCTTTAATAAAAGTTAATAAGTTATATGCACTCCAAAATCATAAAAATAACAACTCATCCAGCAGAATAAAAAGCCGTCCTGTCACAGTGTGGTTCTGTGTGTCACAGGTTGCCTTCTTGCTCATGTTTGTGCTCTGGCATGCTGGCTAGGGTGAGAGGGCTTCTGGGTTCTCCCATCTAGTCTATGTGCAGCTCTGCTTGTGACCGCCATGTGTCGTTCTGCATGAGGTTCAGGAATATGCTTGTCTGCCTGTTTGGGCAGCTCTGTCTGTAACTGTCATGTGTCGTTCTGCACCGGGTCCAGGCATTTGCTTGTCTGGGCAGCTCTGCCTGAGACCGCCATGTATCCGATCCGTTAATATTGGTAAATGTGTCCGCCCAAACCCCTGCCCACTTTTTAGTGATGGAAAAGTGCAAAAAGTAACAAGTGTAAGGCCGATTCATTGGCCTGGATTTGTGGGAGGGGCTGGGCTGCCTACTTCTCATTCAAGAATTTATTGAGTTTTTCAAATAAGTATATGAAAATGCGAGGTAACATATTGTAATGACATGCAATGCCATATACATTAAAGAGTAATCTCCAGACAAAGGAGGTAACAAGGTACAGCTTTCCACACGTAAAGGCAGCAAGAACATATGGCAACATATGAGTAAGAGGTGGGCTGCCTACTTCAACGGCTAGCGCCCCTCCCACCTTGTACGACGTGACAGTGTTCCCCACCCACCCACCCTTACTGCCTACTACTTTCAGAGGGGATGCCCTCTTTCAGGCGTCCCTACTACGGCGCGGTTGCGGCATAACTCTAACCGCCTAGGGAACAAGGTAGTTAGGTAGGGCGGGGGCGTTCTCTTGGTTGCCACGACCACAAATGTTGGTGTTAAGTGAGTTTGCATATTTTACTGCTTTTCTATTCCAGAAAAATGTTTGGAATTAAAGAGGCTCGGTCACCTCTCCTGCCATGTCTGTTTCAGTAAATGCTTGTATTGCCAATTAAATAATAACTCTAATGCTTTGTGTTATTTCTCTGTTACACCCCCTAGAAATTGATGAATAATTTAAAAACTGGGTATTACCATTACCTTTGACAAAGAAGTGTGCCCCTGTCAAAGCAGCGCTTATTCCTCCAAGATCGTTGTGTTCACAAGACCAAAACTATAAAAAAAACAACAACACTAGATTGCTGCCAAAACAAAGGAATTGGACCAACATAAAACATTTCCATTTGTCTTACTACCTTTAAAATTGCCCACGATGAAATAAAGAAGATTCAAAGAAAACATTATGACTAGTGTTGATCGCAAATATTCTAATCGTGAATTTTTTAAATTGCGAATATCAGCACTGCGAGAATTAGTGAAGATCTAGAATATAGTGCTCTATCTTCGTAATTACGAATATTCTAGATTTGTTTTCATCAGTACCCTCACTGCCTCTTGCTTGTGGGCCAAGGAGAAGGTTGCAATATCTTTGTCTGAGTTTAGCAACATCCCTAGCAACCAATAGGAAAGTTGCCTACCCCTTACTATATAAGAACCTCCCCAGCAGCCATTTTCTGCGTTTTTTTGCAGTTCTGAGAGAGAGCAGTGACATCGCTGTGCTCTGTGCTTTGCTGAGTCTTCTGGATCCGTATTCAATTACATTATATAGTTAGTAAGCTCATATATATAATACAAATAGTGGGAGATAGTCAGTGTAGGTTAGATAGTGATATAGCATAGCTGTTTCAGTGCAGGGTGTTAGGTAGTGTGATAGGAATTACTGTGATGTGATAGGGATTAGTGTCTTTGTCTTTGAAAAAAAATAATTTATTTGCTGTCTGTTTTTCTGTGCTGTGATAGGGATTACTGTGCTGTGATAGGGATTAGTGTGCTGGAATAGGAATGACTGTGCTGTGATAGGAATTACTGTGTTGTGATAGGGATTTGTGTCTTTGTCTTTCGTCTTCGAAAAAACAAAAGTAATTTGCTGTCTGTTTTTCTGAATCCCTATTTTGTTTGATTTTTGCCCCATTGTCCCAAATCCAATAAAGTCACCTCAAAGTCCCTCTTTATTTTCTTTGTATAGTTTTTTGGCTATAAATAGGCACAAGCCAGCACCACCCCATCTGATAGGAGGTTGGTGCATAAGTCACCTGTTTGGGCTAAATTCGCCCTGGCAGAAGAAGATCACGCAATTGCCAACTGTCAGCTGTGCTATGCCAGGGTGAGGAGAGGGAGGTCAGTTGCTCGGCTGGGTACCACTGCCCTTACCCAGCACCTGAGAGGCAACCACTGGCAGGAGTAGGACCAGATGCAGGGTGGTCGCAGCAGCGCTAGCAGCAGTGCGCAGGGGACAGCAGCTCCTGCCATTGCCCTACAGCCACCGCACCCCCTTCCAACAATGCATTCCTACTCCTCCACTCCCTCTCCTCTCCCTATTAATTCAATATGGAGTGGGGGGGGGGGGATGTCTGTTTGCATGTTGTTCATGGTTGATTGCGTCATGTTGTTAGACTTCTTGAAATGTATATATATTTAGTTGGTCTTCAATAAAGAGAGTTCCTGTTATACATTCAACAGAGAGCCTCGACTCATGTGTGTGAGGATTGCTATATGCTGTATACACCCCTGGCTATAACCCCTAGTTCTTGTAAGAGTTGTTCCTGTTCCTGGTTCCTGTGGTGGTTACGGTGTCGAGCAGAGTGCTTGGAGCCCTCGGGAAGCACTAGGAGCATCCATCAACGGAGGTATCTAGTCGGGGTGCCAGGAGATCCCTTACAGTATCCCTGTCGCTGGATCACACAGTCGGCTGGATCACGCTGGACCAGCAGACAAGGGCAGGGATGCTATCTCAGCTTCACAGCCCATTGGGTGTCCCTCCGAGGTGCCGGAGAGGGATCAACAGATGTGGCATCATCTCAGATTGTGGTGCTGCCCCGGGGTGTCCAGGGGAGATCTGCTGCTCTCCCTCAACCCAGTCTCCACCGCTGCTGAGCCCCCAGCAAGAGTCCCCGTAGCTACACAAGTGTGGGGCATGTCCACTGCCAGGCCGTGCTCCAGCTTGTGACCTTAGGGGAATGGAGACACACTGGACCTTATGTCCTGGCCACCCTCCAGGCTCAGGTCCACAAGTGGCTGACACCCCGAAGACTCCAGGCAGGTATAGTTGTCTGTGACAATGGCAGCATCCTCCTTGCCGCCCTCCATGCTGGCAGTCTCACACACGTGCCCTGCATGGCACATGTCACAAAAACTATAGAATAAGGGGGCACACCACATTTAATGGAGAAGTGCAAACCACGACATCAACACATTACCAAGCAAAAAAGAAAGAAACAGAAACGCTGCAAACTGAGTCTGCACATCCAATTATAAAAGTAAATAGTTTATTAGTAAACACAAAACCCAAAAAGTTTAAACCATTGTATACAATTATAACATTGTGTTTGGCTCAATGATAAGTCCAACACATATCCACAAACACCAAGTTCAATATAAGAACATAAATGAGACCGCCAAAGAGATGTACAATTTATAAATATGGCATCAAAGACAGTGCAAAATACTCATCGAATAAAGACACAGGCGACCATGGTGTGCAGATAATACGCCCCACGCGTATCGACAGGTCAGGCTGGCTTCCTCAGGGGTCTGCATGGCACATGTCCTCAACCTTGTTGTACAGAACTGTGCACATACCCAAGGTTGAGCGACATCGTGCAAAGGGTACGAAGGATTGCCAGCCACTTCCGACGCTCCCCAACCGCCATCGCGTCCCTGTCCAAGAGTACACTGTGACACAACACCTCATCAGAGCCACTACCACTCCCATCCTCTTCATCGGCTCTTTAGGAGCTCACTGCAAAAGTTATGATCAAAAGCTGACAGTAGGAAAATATGACAGTTTAAGGGTTGTTTCACACGAGCAGATGTAAAACAGAAGCCTCGCACTGGACAGCAGAGACACCGAGCATTAACATGATTGACAACTTTATCTCACTGTGATTTTGTAGTAAAAAGATCACAGAGAGGCACAGAGTATTATCTATCATATTAACGCTCCGTGTCTCTGCTGTCCAGTGCTTGGCTGTCATTCACTCTGCGGATGACACGAATGGCATCTGCTCGTGTAAAACAGTCCTTAAACTGTCATATTTTCCTACTTTCAGCTTTTCATCATAACTTTTGCAGTGAGCTCCTAAAGAGCTGATGAAGAGGATGGGAGTGGTAGTGGCTCTGATGAGGTGTTGTGTCACAGTGTACTCTGCCAGGCTATTTTTCCCTGGGGATTTGTGCAGTAGAAAGGTGGTTTGAAAAATTAGGCCAGAAGTGAATCCATAACAATCTGTCTTTACTTTCAAAATATAACTTGTGGCACATCCTCCAATATTAAGTACAAAGTGCAGCTTCTGGCATCAGATGAGGAAGTGTGGTGGCTGGTTGCGTGGCACTTGCAGGCACTTGAGACTATAGGTGTCCACAGAGTGATACTGGCTTGGAGTTAGTCTGGCCTGGAGGTTTGAGTGATGGGTGTTTGGCTTGTTTTCCCTCACCGGCAGCAGTGTCTGTAAAGCTGGGATTTTGCTGATCACTCTGCTGTCTTGGCACACTGATGCTTTCTGGAAGCAGTGTTCTTGGTGCTGATGATCTGTCTGGAGTGAGCGTCTCACAGGAGAACTGGATGCTAGGAAAAGAGGGAGTCCTCATTTGTTTTCTGGACCTAAAGTACAGAGAGAGGGTCAAATTAGGTTTCAATTGGTCACTAGATTGACTGGGCTACTGCAACAAATGAAGATGAAGGCCTTACAATCCCCAAGTAGTATTGAATAGCAATTTTTGTTGCACTCTGTGTTGCTGTGTATAGGGTTCCCACCCAGATACTTATTCTAAAAGACTACTGCAAATTTATATCTTGATTAGCGTGTGTTTCTTTTTTTATTTTTATTTCAGAAAAATCAGTCAAGCGGCAATATATGTGTTAATGTTTTTGGCTCACAGGCCTTCATCAGACACTGTGGGATAGTGATATGAAGGATAAAGGTACACCATGTGCTTGTTGGCACCCCTACCACTGGTGTACCTTTATCCTTCATATCACTATCCCAACTGCGGCACAGTGTCTGATGAAGGCCTGCGAGCCGAAAACGTTAACACATATATTGCCGTTTGAGAGATTTTTCTGGAAAAAAAAAGAAAGAAACACAAGCTAATCAAGATATACATTTGCAGTGGTCTTTTACTACAAATCCCCAAGTAGTAGTAATATAAGCACCATTAGTTAGGAGACAATAAGTGTTTCCCATATTTCAGTGAAAAAGGAATAACTTATTCCTCTGTAACTGCAAAAAAAGATTTTTTTAATTTTTTATTAACATCAGAGTAATGACATCAAGATCAAATATTCCAGTTACAATTCTTATTACAAGCAGAGTTAATGTTTCTTTACATTCAATTTCTCCAATCACTCACTGCACTATTAGCAACATCTCAGATCAGTGAATAGTGTAATATAATACATCACATTCAGATGATCCCTCTAAGCCGACTGAACCATGGATCCTCGAGCTTCTGACAAAGCTTGTCGCAGTCTCGAGGTTGAGTAAAAAGTGTGGGGTGAGTCACACCACAGGCCCCAGACCCTGTCAAATTTTTGTGGTTTATTGCGGTCGCGCACCACTGTGAAGGACACGTGGGCTGGCGCGGTGAAATGACGTCACCGCGCCTGCCCGCGCGTCCCTGCACGCGCGCCGCAGGGCCGTGTGCAGTTGCTGACAGGCGGGAGATCCTTTGATCTCCCGCCTGTAGCTCTCGGCATTCCGGAAATCGCAACGGTAATTGCAATGCCGGAATGCACATAATAGAGGGAGCGGAGGTATCTCCTCTCTCTCTATTATGCTTAATTATCTCCAGCAGGGCTGCAGATAATTAGAACAAAAGGATTCAAATTCTTTAGAATTTTAATCCCTTGAGTTCACCAGAATGACCGGACCTTGTCCGGTCATCCTGGCGCCTTCACCCAGATTACATCAATGTGAATGCTTGGGGCACATTCACATTGATGCATCTGGGTCCATGTAGGGGGATATTTATATGATAAGGGGCTTATATGAACATATTCAGGGGGCATATATATCTTTATATGATAAGGGGGTATTATATGCACATATTCAGGGGGCATATATATATGAATTCCCACAGGGGCATGAATGAGCCCCTGGGGAATATCAGAGGCGGATGGGCGCAGGTGCTGGGCACATCTGCGCACATCGCCCTCTGAGGGGAACATTATGCACCACTAATACATATATATATGCATGCCCCAGTAGGCATGCATATATATTTATGCATACCTGCCACCCTTCCTCAACACATACTGTTTGGGCTAGCTTATGCAGCAGCAGAAGTGGCTACAGTAATTTAGGAGGCATCTCCAGAACTGACCATAACGTGTGACAATTCAGGTATTGTTTTAAAAAATACTCTGAGGTGGGCAGGTCATTGGTTGTATACCAGGTATGTATGAGCCTTAACTGGCCCGCTAGATAATAAATGTAAAAGTCCGGTAATGCCATACCTCCCTCGGTTTTGGGGCATTTTAGTATATCTAAACTAAGTTTGGCACGAGATCTGCCCCAGATAAAGGCTCTGGTTAGTGAGTCTAACTCTTTAAACACTGATTTGGGAATATGCACCTCCGAGTGTTGAAAGGCGTAAAGGTCCTTGGGGAGTATAATGATTTTAATTAGATTAATACGTCCTGCCACTGATATCAGCAATGTCTTCCAATTTTGAAGTTTGTGTCATATATGCTTAATTACGGGGTAAACGTAAGGTGTCAGGGCCTGGGAGTGTTTTTTGGTAATGTGTACGCCTAGATACTTGAATGTTTCTACCACTTTTAGTTGTTTCACGTGGGAGGGACCTGTCCAGGCTGTCCTGCCGAGAGGCATATATACTGATTTCTACCAGTTGATTCTCAGTCCTGAGAACTCCCCAAATTCATCTATCAAAGCTATTGCATTGGAAAGGGATGTATCCGGAGATGATAAATATAGATCATATCATCAGCATATAATCCTATGCGGACCTCTCTCCCTCCTATGGTCAGTCCGTTTATGTTGTTGCTACTCCTTACCCTAATTGCCATCGTCTCTATTGCCAAAGCAAATAAGAGTGGTGACAAGGGGCAGCTTTGTCTCGTACCTCTGTGGTGAGGTAAGCGTTCCGATAGTTCCCCATTTATCAGTAGCCTGCTTACTGTACAGAATAGTGATCCATCTGAGGAACTTTGGGCCAAACCCATAACCCTGCATGCATCCCAACAAGTAAGCCCATTCTACCGAGTCAAATGCCTTGGAGGCGTCTAGTGATGCCAGGGCCCAGTCTGCATCTAGTGAATATCCCATCTGTGCAACCACCTGAACGCGTCTGATATTTTCTGTAGTAGACTTCCCTGGCATAAAACATGTTTGGTCTTGGTGTATCAATGACAGAATTACCTGATTAAGACGCGTAGCCAAGATTCTGGTCAGGATTTTGTAGTCTACATTTAGCAGCACTATAGGTCTATATGAACTGCATTCTAAGGGTTCTTTATCAGGTTTAAGTAGGAGTATTATAGTGGCTTCCATAAATGAGTTGGGCAAGCATCCCATTTCCAAGGCCGAATGAAATGTGGATAATAGTTGGGGAGCTAGTACTTCTGCATATTTAGCATATACCTCTTTGGGAATCCCATCAGGGCCAGGGGATTTCCTGTTATTAAGGTCTGAAATGGCTTGTGTTATTGCCTCCAAGCTAATCGGTTGATCCAGTTGGGTACTTTGGGATGCAGAAAGTTTGGGGAGGGAGATACCTTCCAGATACGTAGTTATCTCTGCCTCCGATACTGATATACTAGAGTTATAAAGGTTCTGGTAAAAGTGTGTAAAAGCGTGAAGAATTGTTTCTTGTGTGCAGTTGCAGTGTCCCACATATGTGTGTAAAGGGGACGCTTCAAACATCTGTAATTGTGCGGTATGCCAGACCTTGCAGGGGAATTATGTGTGAGGTCACAGTGTGACCAATAGGTGGGCCGAGGTAAATACAGTTCAGGCCTTAACCCTGGGCTATGGAGCCGACAGGGACAGAGTAGAGAGGCTAGGAAGGGGCCTCCCTCCAGATATTCAGCTACATCGCTGTTGCTTTCTCGTAGGCTCATGAGAGAACTGCATTCAACTGAACTCTCACTTGGATTTACCTGAGCTCGTCTGCACTGGTTTGGATTCACCTCAACCAGGAACTGAACTGAACTGCACTGCACAGAACAGCACAGAACTGCACACTTTTGCACAGCCTAACTTAGGTCTGAGCTAAGATATATATATATATATATATATATATATACACACTGACACTGCTCCATCTAGTGGAGTAACAAGTGTAGTGCACCCTGACTAGGCCTGTGTAAAGGATATTTGCATGTAAAATCACATTGTGACATGGAGAATATGACAGGAGATAAAATACAAAATACAGGCATATCACATGACATTAATACATGATAAAAGCTTGTTTGCGGGGCCCACGGTTACTTGAGTGGGACACTGCAATTGTAATGTATGGTATTCTTTATTTTTTGGCTGGCAATGTCATTCACAAATCACTGCAAAAAATGCACCAAAATGATACGCAACTGACAATACTAGCTAATTCCTCAGGCCGATGTTAAAAGCTGAGAACTTTGCCAAAATCTTCCAGTCAGGAACATATCGGAGCCCCTCATGCACCACGTCACGGTGTCTCAGCACGCATGAAGTCCTACCATTCAACTGCCCGTGGTGTGTGAACAGGGTCTAAACAGTGCTAGAAACCAACTCACAGCCTGACTCTCACATGCCTCCATAGTGGTATCACCAATGCACTGTGAGGTAGGATAAAGCTGTGAGCCGCACCCACAACAGACCATGTGACACAGAAGCCGCACCCACAACAGACCATGTGACACAGAAGCTACCAGGTGAAAAAGAACATTACCAGCAAAATGAAGTGGCACATTCCATACACATAAAGACAAAAACTGCCTAAACGGGCAGTTGAGTGGTAGGACCCCATGCGTGCTGAGACACCGTGATGTGGTGCATGAGGGGCTCCGATATGCTCCTGGCTGGAAGATATTGGCAAAGTTCTCAGCTTTTAACATCAGCCTGAGGAATTAGCTAGTATTGTCAGTTGCGTATCATTTTGGTGCATTTTTTGCAGTGACTTTTGTATGTATATTTTTTCATCTGCACAATGTATCATTTTGTGTAAGATGTTCTGGTGGTGCACGCGGTCTGCTCCGGCATCCTCCATTGTACGCATTTTTTGCTGGTGATTGCCGTTATCTGCGGACCACATGCAAAGGAATTGCTCCCCCGGTTATAGACACGCTACAGTGTCTGGGTTTAGAGCATTTTCACCTGTTTAGGCCACTTTTTTTTGTGAGTTCTGGCAATGTCATTACATACATTCGCCCCTAGGTGGTGCTGGCACCACATAGTATATATATAGTGGGGGTGTCTTGTTTAGAGCTGAGTAGATTAGAATGTAAGCAGAGGAGTAAGAAGCAAGCTCATGGAGGAGAGACACAGGCTAAGGTCACCATGTAGCTGTGTTCCTTTCCTCTGGGCCCTGATCAAGCCTAGAGGAGATATCTACAGAAGACAAGCACCAGACAGAGAGACTAGCGAGACAGCTAACCATGGCTTATGGACCTCATTAGCACCAGTGACCAGGAGTAGCTTTCCGTGTGCCTGGACACAACTAGACGATTTAAGGTCAGAATTTTCTTTATCACTAACTAAACCTTCCAGGTAGTAGTGAGAACCTAAACCTTTCTAGAAGAGTTTCCTGCCAATGAATGAAGCAGATGTGTTTGCCTGCCATGAGGGGAACAGCCCTTAAAGGATAACTCCTAGATAAATAGTTATTAGCATCCTTAATGCCATTGTGCTATAAAGTGAACGTATGATTACCACCTGGATCCTTGCCTGTAAAGTATCTACTTTAAAAGGGACAACTCCCATTATTAACAACTGCCATTGCCTGATAATAGGATTACGAGTGAACTTATTACTTATGCTATGTAAAAAGCTTTCCATTAATGAACTGTACCAACTGTCCAGAGACTATTGATTGTCAGTAAATGTTCAACTGGTTTACAACTACCGACTCCTCATTCTTACTACCACTACGCTCAACATTTGCACCAAACGGTGCTGGTGTCACGAACCAGGGGCCCAGCCACAAGCACCCTAAACATCACCACCATCAAGGGCGCCTCAACCAACATCTGGGTGGTGTTCCCTGCAACAGAGAGTGCCCTGGAAGATCTCGTGCTGTCTTCCCATCCACTGCACCATCCTTAGGGAGCCATGGCATGTTGCAAGAATTGGCGTCATGAACAGGATCCAAAATCCTTTGTGCCTTACTGAACAGGATATAAAATCCTCTGCGCCTTATGAGAACTATATGTGGACAGCATACAAATCCTTTAGCGCCTTATAAGAACAGGATTCGTGCAATATAACTGTGTGCCATATTGTCATAACCTTATGAGAATAAGCCCCACTTGCTTTATTTAGAGACTTTGCTTGATACACGTTTTATTGGGCTGCAGCATTGCTCAAATCGCTTGGAATTGCATGGACATACTATACAAGTTTATTGCTACAAAATCAGACAGAGACCCTTACCGCTCCCGTCGTGGTTGTCGGGCCAACTTCTACTGCAACATATGAGGAGCATGAGCTAAAGGCCCGCATCCGAAAAAGTGTGGGAATCGTATTGGAGAGATAGAGGAGAAGACCCCAATGCGAACCACCCAATTATACCACAGGTCAGTCGCATGCAACGGCGTCCAAGGCATATACTCCTATCATTGCTTAAAGATCTGATCTAAATCAGACTGTACCCACATTTATCTGGCCAAATTTGCCCCATACTAAGCTCTGGGACAGTTTATCAGCGGAAATCAAAGTTGCACGTATTCCTAGGACCCACGAGTGTAAATGTATAACGAGGGGATTACAAGGAAGCTATTGGAGGCCCCTGTAGAAGACTTCCCGGTTCCAATTAAAAAACTGGGCCGAGTTCTCTCATTCTGTAAATTGAGAGGCTTTGGATTTCTCAGAGATCTGAAACATGGCCATGATTATTACGCAAATCGCCGGTCAGTCAAGCGAAAAGACTTGCCCAGCCATTTGCACAGTTTGTACGTGCATGAGGTAGTCGAATTCACTCCGTCCGAGGGCACTCGAGGTCCCTATGCTACCTGCGTCACGCGGTCCAAGGCAGAAGCCGAATCCAGCTGGGAGCCTGCGGAAGACTCAGAACTAGAGGAAGATGAGGAGCTAGTACTCCCTGCTGCCCCCAAGTGGCCAGATGCAAAATATGTGCCACCAATTTTTTCTAGCCAAAACCAGTCTGCTACTGGGTTCACGGGCACTAATATCTTGTGGCAGCCCGCTATTGCTATGCGAGACCCAGATGACCGCCCCAAGGCTAAACAGCGACCTTTCCAGGTCAGGCCAAAACCCGCACCTACTCCCGATTCAGTACAGGAATGTGCACAGCTCTTGCGGCAGTTTGCTATTCGTTACAGCCAGACCATCCCGGTTCAACCTCAAGAGGTAAGACTATCTGCACATCTTCCTACATAGGTCACCCTTAGTGCTTCTTCAAAACCTAAAGCTGCGGTTGAAACAGCACCAGTTAAAAAAAAAAAAAACTTGGGCCGAAGCCCAGTATCCTTCAGCAGGAGAAAGAGAGATCTTCTGTATTTGAGGAGGTGAGAAGAAATTTAAAGTTTCCACTTATTCCTACCAAACCCTTGACCGAAGCAATACCTGAGGGTTTTTCCCCAGATGAATATGACTCAGGGAGCCCACTGGACACTGATGTCCCATCCAGTCCCATATCCGTAAGTAGGCCGGTTGGCCATTATGAAAAATGGAGCCAGAACACCGTTGAGAGAGGACTTCCCTTGTTTTTGTTTGCTTTTAAGCCCCTCTCCTTTATTAAACAAGGACTCTACTATGGACTCCACATCCAGACAGCATCCCTGTTGCGCTATTTTATTCCCTTTACCCCTTTCTCTGGTTATCTGGAACTTTTAAAATAACCAATTTATGCAACGTTCAAGAACTGTACCCAGAAAGACTTTTCTGTGCCTTATCCTATGCAACGCACAGCCTCTTATAAAAAAAAACCTAAAAAACGTTGTACTTTAATTAACCCTTTCGATTACAAATTATTTATTCCCCAAAATCAGGGATGGACTTTGTCTCAGGACTGTGTCGTGGACTGTATTGCCCCAAATGTGAGATCACTGCCCATTTTGTCCCCGTCAAGTAAAGAAGAACAACGCCTATTATTCCTTTTTGCTATTTAATGTGAAAAATGCTAAATGTATATGTGATAAATTGCCTAGAATGTGTTGTTGTGCATAACCTTTTATTATAGGAGGCTATCAAAGTGTCATGAGGGTACATTGCAATATTTATATCCATATTTGTATTTTTGTGGCGTGTATTTGACGTATTTTATGTGACAGCGTAGAGATCCACATCTTCCATCACTGGAAACGTCGAGGACAACTTACCTTTTAGCAGGGGTGTATGCAGCGTCCCACATATGTGTGTAAAGGGGACACTTCAAACATCTGTAATTGTAATGTATGGTATTCTTTATTTTCTGGCTGGCAATGTCATTACATCCATTCACCCCTAGGTGCTGCTGGCACCACATAGTATATATATATATTGGGGGGGGGGGATAAGCTCGGGATCGCCTTTGCTGGGGTCAAAGAACACTTGTCTGTTTTACACAATTCCAACCAGCCACCAAGATGGAAGTTTAAGGCTGGCCTGGAGCCAGGTTTATTGAGCAGGTTGCACAAATAAAATAAAACAACAAAAGAAAAGTCTTGCCTGTCCGGCACTTACTAAACATTAGAGGTTCCTATCTATCCGCTCACACAGACATGCTTTCTGTGTCCCCAGGCAGAGAGACTGACTGACCTCCTAGCTCTGTTATATCCCCACCCTCAGTGCTGCTGCATTAATTACCTCACAGGTGAGATTCTTTCACCTGCTATTTACATAGGAGAGGAATCTAGGGGAAATATACCTCCCTTCCACTACCAATACAGCATTGGTATCACAATATATATAGTGGGGGTGTCTAGTTTAGAGCTGAGTAGATTAGAATGTAAGCAGAGGAGTAAGAAGCAAGCTCATGGAGGAGAGACACAGGCTAAGGTCACCATGTAGCTGTGTTCCTTTCCTCTGGGCCCTGATCAAGCCTAGAGGAGATATCTACAGAAGACAAGCACCAGACAGTGCGTCTATACACCAAGATGCAGAGAGACTAGCGAGGGTAACAGCTAACTATAAATCACAGCGAAAAAGCACTAAACGGATATGCCACTGACTATACTAGCTAGCCATACAAGCAGATATTAAAAGCTGAGACTTTTGCCAATATATTCCTGTCAGGAACATATCGGAGCCCATCATCACCTTCAGACCGTGTTCACACCATAGTTAGCACAGTGGTAGGACCCTTGCCATGCTGAGTGACCTTGACGTGGTGCATGATGGGCTCCGATATGTTCCATACAGGAATATATTGGCAAAAGTCTCAGCTTTTAATATCTGCTTGTATGACTAGCTAGTATAGTCAGTGGCATATCCGTTTGGTGCATTTTCTCTGTGATTTATACTATATTTTCATCCGCACAATGCTCTGTTTTGTGTAGGATGCCTTTGTGGTGCATGTGGACCGCGCCGGCATCCTCCATTGTACGCATTTTTTGCTGGGGATGGTCGTTTGCTGCGGTCCACATGCGGTGGGGCTGCTCCCCCAATGAAAAACACGCTACAGTGTTAGGGGTTTGAGCAGTTCCCCCATATTTGCCACTAGATTTCTGTGATTTTGTTTTAACAGCTAACTATGGCTTATGAACCTCATTAGCACCAGTGACCAGGAGTAGCTTTCCGTGTGCCTGGACACAACTAGATGATTTAAGACCAGAATTGTCTTTATCACTAACTAAACCTTCCGGGTAGTAGTGAGAACCTAAACCTTTCTAGAAGAGTTTCCTGCCAAAGAATAAAGCAGATGTGTTTGCCTGCCATGAGGGGAACGCCCTTAAAGGATAACTCCTAGATAAATAGATATGTAACACCCCAGAGTTGTGTTACAAAACTCTTTTACACCGCTACAATCTGTTAGGAGCATTAACTTTGTCATCTCATGTAATTTTACCTTACATCCTCACAAATGTGCATTGAAAACCTTGTTAAATGTATATTGCTGTGGCAGCAATATGTTAGTAAGGACTAGAGTCAGTTTAGTGTTTCTGAACTGGAATAGTTCATTCCAGTTTGGCTCCCCCCTCTGTGAGCCAAAGTGGATTATTCCATATCCTGCCTCATAGGGAGGGAAGGAAGTTAGTGTGCCAGCCACCCCTGCTAGGGGAAGGCTGTGCGTGTAGGAGATCCCAGATATAAGGATCCAAGCCAAGATCTTGTCTCGGCTGAGACATTGATCATCATCTCCAGCCTGAGCCCTTCTGTCTCTGCTGGAAGAAGCAAGCAGAGAACTCCAGAATTCCAGGAAGAAAGCATACCCTGTGAAGATAGCTGTGAGTAGAGACCAGAGACCCCAAGAGAAGCCATATTTCTCCTCAGCTAGTCAGTCCCCAGACAGCAGAAGATAGAAAGTGCAGAAGCCAAATTCCTGCCACAGTTTAGAGCTAACAAGCAGACGTCCTTTCCTGCAAAGCTCCAGGTACATGAGAGAGCAAAAGATAAATTCCTGCCAACCATTGCCAATACCTGCTGGGACCTAAGACTAAGGCTACATTCACACGTCAGTATTTTCCTATATCCCGATTTTCGGTCCGTTTTTTGCGGATCTGTTGTTCCTGAAAATGTTTCCGTATGTCATCCGTTTTTTGCGGATCCGCAAAAAATGGAAACATGTATAAATTTCAATAATCAAATAAAGTTGTTTGGATTTCTTTGAAAAAAAATTGAAAAAAAAAATATATATATATTTGTTATGTGTTTCCAGGAACGGATTCCGCATAAAACGGATGACATACGGAATGACATCCGAATGTCTTCCGTTTTTTGCGGATCCATTGACTTTGTATTGTACCAGGATCCGAATTTTGCGGAAAAGAATAGGACATGTTTTATATTTAAACGGACATGCGGAACGGAACAACGGAAACGGACAGCACACATTGTGCTGTCTGATTTTTTCCAGGACCCATTGAAAATGAATGGGTCCAGATCTGGTCCTGATCTGTTCCGCAAAAAACGGAGCAGATCAGGAAAGAAAAAACGGACGTGTGAATGGACCCTAAAGCTGTATCTAGCTTGGATGAAAGCTACAACCAGTAAAGACAATTTTGAACTTTACCCAAGGTATGGATCTCAATTACTGCTGCAAATCCCTATATTACTCCTACTAGCACCACACTCATTTTATTGCAATTGAGCCAGGATCCAGGAGTCCAGCCATACACAGGTAGGAGACACCGTTGACACAATTACTACTACCATATAGAGACATTACACCATTTTAGCATTCCTAACCTGGGGCGTAAGTTACAACACCTTAAAGGGCCCTGCGATAGTACCCTGCACACGCTGCAATTGGCGTCACGAACTAAACTATAAACTATCACCTACACCTGACCTGGCCGTTGCATAATTTGGCGTCAGAGTGCATTCCCCGGTCCAGATCATCGTAGATATTAGCATCCTTAGTGCCACTGTGCTGTAAAGTGAACGTAGGATTACCACCTGGATCCTTGCCTGTAAAGTGCCTACTTTAAAAGGGACAACTCCTTCATTACCAACTGCCATTGCCTGATAATAGGATTACGAGTGAACTTATTACTTATGCTATGTAAAAAGCTTTCCATTGATGAACTGTACCAACTGTCCAGAGACTATTGATTGTGAGTAAATGTTCAACTGGTTTACAACTACCGACTCCTCATTCTTACTACCACTACGCTCAACATTTGCACCTGACGGTGCTGGTGTCACGAACCAGGGGCCCAGCCACAAGTACCCTAAACATCAGCACCATCAAGGGCGCCTCAACCAACATCTGGGTGGTGTTCCCTGCAACAGAGAGTGCCCTGGAAGATCTTGTGCTGTCTTCCCATCCACTGCACTGCCGGCCCCAAGGGACAACTAAACCGTGAGTACTACTATCCTCGGCACCTTATCACTATTACGCTTACTCCCGTAGCATCCTTAGGGAGCCCTGGCATGTTGCGCAGTGTTCTTGTCCTGCTAAATCCTTGATTGCCAAAATTGCTGAGGATGGCAAATCATGGCGGATTAGCTGAGCCAGTAGTTTAGCAGATTGGTTGCCTAGCTCAAACGCAGTTTGTTTCATTAATAACAGTTTCCTATCTGCCTTGTTCCTGAGTATCACTAGGTATTGTCTGCCCGCCTGGAGCCAAGCAGTTCTGTTAGCATCAGTGGGATGATGGATATATTGCTGTTCCAGTGTAAAACACTAAAATTCCATCCCCATCTCCGAACATTGGGTATCTTTTTGATATATGTTATGCTAGATTGTAGGGACCCGCGTAGAAACGCTTTTAATGTGTCCCAGACAAGGGCCAGGTTGGGCTCATCTTCATGTACAGTACTTTGCTCAGCTGGTAAAGAGTCCCATCCGCTGAGCCCATAAGGCTCAGCCAGTACGGATGAACATTCATTCTGTACATTACTGAGGGCACACTGCGTATTAGAGTACATAGTATTGGCGAGTGATCTGATATACCCCTGGGTAAGTATGCTATTAAACAGAGATTCAGTAGTGTCATCTCATTGCCCAGCATATAGTCTATCTGGGTTAGTGAGTTATGACCGCCACTATGGCAGGAGTATACTCCATCTCTGGGATGTTTAGCCCTCCAAAGGTCAAGCCACCTAAATTCCATCAGGAACCTGTTTAAATACAAGGGAGTCCCCATCCCTGTCGGGTCCGACCCCAACTTGGAAGCGGTCCAGAGAAGGTTCTAACATCATGTTTTGATCCCCCATACATACTGTACTATCTTGGCATGTGGATAAGTGGACGCAAAGGTTGCTGCTAGGTGTAAAAGCTGCATAGAGTCGAGGGGAGGATTATAAATACCTATAAATGTGTATTGTACAGTGTCAATAAGAGAGTGTATAAAGACATATCTGCCTTCTGAATTAATGACTATATCCTTTACCTCCCAGCGTAGTTGTTTGTGTACCAATATGGAGACCCCTCTTGATGAAGAGGTATAATAAGAGTGTGCGGCCCACTGAACCCAGGGTTTCTTTAGTACCTGGGAAGTGCTAGATATAAGATGTGTCTCTTGAAGACATACAATTTGAGGGTTAGAATTTCTAATAAAGGTAAACACCATAGATCTCTTTTGTTTAGTACCTAATCCCCTGACATTCCATGTTAAGATTTTTTGTTCAGCCATGACTTCTAGAACAATGACATATTATCAGGATTGGGCCAGATGCAGTGAGTGTATTGGTGTGTATCAGTGTTATGCAAGGCATAGTGATTAACTGAAACAACATAGTTAGCAAAACCAGTAAAACAACCTAAACTTCTTAACGTTATGTTTTCTACAATTGTAGTATTATGTCTGGACTGTCTTCCTCAATCCAGACTATAGGCCAGTAGAACCAGGATGCCTCTGCCAATGATGGTGTGTGGACAGAAGCATGCTGGCTGCAGCTACAGCATTAATATTACCATTTAAGTAAATGCAAGAGTTGAAGCCTTGTATCAATAGCTAAGGTAGAACTAGACATAATCCAACAGCTGTATCTAAACATATCTGAAACACGTCAATTAAATCAAACCAGTCCTTTGACGTCTTCTGGTAGTCAGTTCTCAAGTTATGTCGAGGGTCTTAGCGTCTTGGGGATCGTCTCCGCAGAGCTAGCCACTCCGAGACTTCTCTGGGCGAGGTAAAGAATACCGTTCTGTCGCTGTCTTGACGGATAACCCATGGAGTAGGGGATGTTTGCTTCTCTCAGGCGCCTCTTGACATCTATAAAGGTTTCTGCAGTTTCATAGAAAAATCTGGGAAGATGGACACACTTGCATTGTCATACATAATTTCTTGTCTTCCTCTAGCTAAGGCCAGTATCTTGTCTCTGTCTTTGCAGTTGAGAAATCTGGCAAGCATGGGTCTGGGTTGGGCCCCAGGTGTGGGAGGTCTTGCTGGTACTCTGTGAGCTCTTTCCACCGCATATGCTGTAGTGAATTCTACATCCGGAAAGCGTTCTTGTATCCATTTTTCTATAAACTCATCTGGTGCTTTCAGGCAGACCTATAATTCTAATATTATTTCTGCGAAGTCTATTTTATAGATTATCCGCTTTTTGTTTCCAGAGCTCCACTTTGGTGTTAAGATCAGATATGGATCTGGGCACAGTGGCATTCGTATCTTCAATGCGAATTCAAGCAGTTTTTCAGTGGTACTTTGCGTTTTTAGCGGCCCCATTGTAATATATCAGGATTAGGGATGAGCGAACTCGAACTGTATAGTTCGGGTTCGTACCGAATTTTGGGGTGTCCGTGACACGGACCCGAACCCGGACATTTTCGTAAAAGTCCGGGTTCGGGTTCGGTGTTCGTCGCTTTCTTCGCGCTTTTGTGACGCTTTCTTGGCGCTTTTTGAAAGGCTGCAAAGCAGCCAATCAACAAGCGTCATACTACTTGCCCCAAGAGGCCATCACAGCCATGCCTACTATTGGCATGGCTGTGATTGGCCAGAGCACCATGTGACCCAGCCTCTATTTAAGCTGGAGTCACATAGCGCCGCCCGTCACTCTGCTCTGATTAGCGTAGGGAGAGGTTGCGGCTGCGACAGTAGGGCGAGATTAGGCAGATTAACTCCTCCAAAGGACTTGATTAACTGATCGATCTGCAGCTGTGGATCATTGAGCTGCTGATCCTCAATTGCTCACTGTTTTTAGGCTGCACAGACCGTTTGTCAGTCTCATTTTTCTGGGGTGATCGGCGGCCATTTTGTGTCTTGTGGTGCGCCAGCACAAGCTGCGACCAAGTGCATTTAACCCTCAATGGTGTGGTTGTTTTTTGGCTAAAGCCTACATCAGGGTGAAGCTGTCACACCAAGTGCATTTAACCAGCAATAGTCTGTTCATTTTTTGGCCATATACAAAATCAGGGGCAAGCTGCGCCTGTCACCAAGTGCATTTAACCCTCAATGGTGTGGTTGTTTTTTGGCTAAAGCCTACATCAGGGTGAAGCTGTCACACCAAGTGCATTTAACCAGCAATAGTCTGTTCATTTTTTGGCCATATACAAAATCAGGGGCAAGCTGCGCCTGTCACCAAGTGCATTTAACCCTCAATAGGTGTGGTTGTTTTTTGGCTAAAGCCTACATCAGGGTGAAGCTGTCACACCAAGTGCATTTAACCAGCAATAGTCTGTTCATTTTTTGGCCATATACAAAATCAGGGGCAAGCTGCGCCTGTCACCAAGTGCATTTAACCCTCAATGGTGTGGTTGTTTTTTGGCTAAAGCCTACATCAGGGTGAAGCTGTCACACCAAGTGCATTTAACCAGCAATAGTCTGTTCATTTTTTGGCCATATCCCAGTCTAATTCTGTCACTAAATCCATACCGGTCACCCAGCGCCTAAATACTAGGCCTCAAATTTATATCCAGCTAAATCTGTCCCTAGTGCTGTAGCTGGGCGAGTTATTTAGTGTCCGTTCAAGCACATTTCTTGTTCTGGGTTGAAATACAATTCCCAATTTAGCAATTTCATAATTTAGTGGTTCCTGCTATATCAGAGCTATTTGAAATCTATCCCAAAAAGGGTATATAATATTGAAGGTGCACATTGGGTCATTCAGAATAACTTCACACACACCCGCTACTGTGTATTTCCAAGTCTAATTCTGTCACTAAACCCATACCTGTCACCCAGCGCCTAAATACTAGGCCTCAAATTTAAATCCCTCTAAATCTCTCGTTACCCACCGCTGTACTGTTGTTGCTGGGCAAGATATTTAGTGTCCGTCAAAGCACATTTTTTGTTCTGGGTTGAAGTACAATTCCCAATTTAGCAATTTCATAATTTAGTGGTTTCTGCTATATCAGAGCTATTTGAAATCTATCCCTAAAAGGGTATATAATATTGAAGGTGCACATAGGGTCATTCAGAATAACTTCACACACACGCTTCTGTGCATTTCCAAGTCTAATTCTGTCACTAAATCCATACCGGTGACCCAGCGCCTAAATACTAGGCCTCAAATTTAAATCCCTCTAAATCTCTCGTTACCCACCACTGTACTGTTGTTGCTGGGCAAGATATTTAGTGTCCGTCAAAGCACATTTTTTGTTCTGGGTTGAAGTACAATTCCCAATTTAGCAATTTCATAATTTAGTGGTTTCTGCTATATCAGAGCTATTTGAAATCTATCCCTAAAAGGGTATATAATATTGAAGGTGCACATAGGGTCATTCAGAATAACTTCACACACACGCTTCTGTGCATTTCCAAGTCTAATTCTGTCACTAAATCCATACCGGTGACCCAGCGCCTAAATACTAGGCCTCAAATTTAAATCCCTCTAAATCTCTCGTTACCCACCGCTGTACTGTTGTTGCTGGGCAAGATATTTAGTGTCCGTCAAAGCACATTTTTTGTTCTGGGTTGAAGTACAATTCCCAATTTAGCAATTTCATAATTTAGTGGTTTCTGCTATATCAGAGCTATTTGAAATCTATCCCTAAAAGGGTATATAATATTGAAGGTGCACATAGGGTCATTCAGAATAACTTCACACACACGCTTCTGTGCATTTCCAAGTCTAATTCTGTCACTAAATCCATACCGGTGACCCAGCGCCTAAATACTAGGCCTCAAATTTAAATCCCTCTAAATCTCTCGTTACCCACCGCTGTACTGTTGTTGCTGGGCAAGATATTTAGTGTCCGTCAAAGCACATTTTTTGTTCTGGGTTGAAGTACAATTCCCAATTTAGCAATTTCATAATTTAGTGGTTTCTGCTATATCAGAGCTATTTGAAATCTATCCCTAAAAGGGTATATAATATTGAAGGTGCACATAGGGTCATTCAGAATAACTTCACACACACGCTTCTGTGCATTTCCAAGTCTAATTCTGTCACTAAATCCATACCGGTGACCCAGCGCCTAAATACTAGGCCTCAAATTTAAATCCCTCTAAATCTCTCGTTACCCACCACTGTACTGTTGTTGCTGGGCAAGATATTTAGTGTCCGTCAAAGCACATTTTTTGTTCTGGGTTGAAGTACAATTCCCAATTTAGCAATTTCATAATTTAGTGGTTCCTGCTATATCAGAGCTATTTGAAATCTATCCCAAAAAGGGTATATAATATTGAAGGTGCACATTGGGTCATTCAGAATAACTTCACACACACCCGCTACTGTGTATTTCCAAGTCTAATTCTGTCACTAAACCCATACCTGTCACCCAGCGCCTAAATACTAGGCCTCAAATTTAAATCCCTCTAAATCTCTCGTTACCGCTGTACTGTTGTAGCTGGGAAAGTTATTTAGTGCCCGTCAAAGCACATTTTTTGTTCTGGGTTGAAGTACAATTCCCAATTTAGCAATTTCATAATTTAGTGGTTCCTGCTATATCAGAGCTATTTGAAATCTATCCCAAAAAGGGTATATAATATTCAAGGTGCACATTGGGTCATTCAGAATAACTTCACACACACGCTTCTGTGCATTTCCAAGTCTAATTCTGTCACTAAATCCATACCGGTCACCCAGCGCCTAAATACTAGGCCTCAAATTTATATCCCGCTGAATTTGAATACAATACATTGGGCCAAATAATATATTTGTTGTTGTGGTGAACCATAACAATGAGAAAAACATCTAGTAAGGGACGCGGACGTGGACATGGTCGTGGTGGTGTTAGTGGACCCTCTGGTGCTGGGAGAGGACGTGGCCGTTCTGCCACATCCACACGTCCTAGTGTACCAACTACCTCAGGTCCCAGTAGCCGCCAGAATTTACAGCGATATATGGTGGGGCCCAATGCCGTTCTAAGGATGGTAAGGCCTGAGCAGGTACAGGCATTAGTCAATTGGGTGGCCGACAGTGGATCCAGCACGTTCACATTATCTCCCACCCAGTCTTCTGCAGAAAGCGCACAGATGGCGCCTGAAAACCAACCCCATCAGTCTGTCACATCACCCCCATGCATACCAGGGAAACTGTCTCAGCCTCAAGTTATGCAGCAGTCTCTTATGCTGTTTGAAGACTCCGCTGGCAGGGTTTCCCAAGGGCATCCACCTAGCCCTTCCCCAGCGGTGAAAGACATAGAATGCACTGACGCACAACCACTTATGTTTCCTGATGATGAGGACATGGGAATACCACCTCAGCATGTCTCTGATGATGACGAAACACAGGTGCCAACTGCTGCGTCTTTCTGCAGTGTGCAGACTGAACAGGAGGTCAGGGATCAAGACTGGGTGGAAGACGATGCAGGGGACGATGAGGTCCTAGACCCCACATGGAATGAAGGTCGTGCCACTGACTTTCACAGTTCGGAGGAAGAGGCAGTGGTGAGACCGAGCCAACAGCGTAGCAAAAGAGGGAGCAGTGGGCAAAAGCAGAACACCCGCCGCCAAGAGACTCCGCCTGCTACTGACCGCCGCCATCTGGGACCGAGCACCCCAAAGGCAGCTTCAAGGAGTTCCCTGGCATGGCACTTCTTCAAACAATGTGCTGACGACAAGACCCGAGTGGTTTGCACGCTGTGCCATCAGAGCCTGAAGCGAGGCATTAACGTTCTGAACCTGAGCACAACCTGCATGACCAGGCACCTGCATGCAAAGCATGAACTGCAGTGGAGTAAACACCTTAAAACCAAGGAAGTCACTCAGGCTCCCCCTGCTACCTCTTCTGCTGCTGCCGCCTCGGCCTATTCTGCTGCTGCCGCCTCGGCCTCTTCCTCCGCCTCTGGAGGAACGTTGGCACCTGCCGCCCAGCAAACAGGGGATGTACCACCAACACCACCACCACCACCTCCGTCACCAAGCGTCTCAACCATGTCACACGCCAGCGTTCAGCTCTCCATCTCACAAACATTTGATAGAAAGCGTAAATTCCCACCTAGCCACCCTCGATCCCTGGCCCTGAATGCCAGCATTTCTAAACTACTGGCCTATGAAATGCTGTCATTTAGGCTGGTGGACACAGACAGCTTCAAACAGCTCATGTCGCTTGCTGTCCCACAGTATGTTGTTCCCAGCCGGCACTACTTCTCCAAGAGAGCCGTGCCTTCCCTGCACAACCAAGTATCCGATAAAATCAAGTGTGCACTGCGCAACGCCATCTGTAGCAAGGTCCACCTAACCACAGATACGTGGACCAGTAAGCACGGCCAGGGACGCTATATCTCCCTAACTGCACACTGGGTAAATGTAGTGGCAGCTGGGCCCCAGGCGGAGAGCTGTTTGGCGCACGTCCTGCCGCCGCCAAGGATCGCAGGGCAACATTCTTTGCCTCCTGTTGCCACCTCCTCCTTCTCGGCTTCCTCCTCCTCTTCTTCCACCTGCTCATCCAGTCAGCCACACACCTTCACCACCAACTTCAGCACAGCCCGGGGTAAACGTCAGCAGGCCATTCTGAAACTCATATGTTTGGGGGACAGGCCCCACACCGCACAGGAGTTGTGGCGGGGTATTGAACAACAGACCGACGAGTGGTTGCTGCCGGTGAGCCTCAAGCCCGGCCTGGTGGTGTGTGATAATGGGCGAAATCTCGTTGCAGCTCTGGGACTAGCCAATTTGACGCACATCCCTTGCTTGGCGCATGTGCTGAATTTGGTGGTGCAGAAGTTCATTCACAACTACCCCGACATGTCAGAGCTGCTGCATAAAGTGCGGGCCGTCTGTTCGCGCTTCCGGCGTTCACATCCTGCCGCTGCTCGCCTGTCTGCGCTACAGCGTAACTTCGGCCTTCCCGCTCACCGCCTCATATGCGACGTGCCCACCAGGTGGAACTCCACCTTGCACATGCTGGACAGACTGTGCGAGCAGCAGCAGGCCATAGTGGAGTTTCAGCTGCAGCACGCACGGGTCAGTCGCACTACAGAACAGCACCACTTCACCACCAATGACTGGGCCTCCATGCGAGACCTGTGTGCCCTGTTGCGCTGTTTCGAGTACTCCACCAACATGGCCAGTGGCGATGACACCGTTATCAGCGTTACAATACCACTTCTATGTCTCCTTGAGAAAACACTTAGGGCGATGATGGAACAGGAGGTGGCCCAGGAGGAGGAGGAGGAGGATGAGGAAGAGGGGTCATTTTTAGCACTTTCAGGCCAGTCTCTTCGAAGTGACTCAGAGGGAGGTTTTTTGCAACAGCAGAGGCCAGGTACAAATGTGGCCAGCCAGGGCCCACTACTGGAGGACGAGGAGGACGAGGATGAGGAGGAGGTGGAGGAGGATGAGGATGAAGCATGGTCACAGCGGGGTGGCACCCAACGCAGCTCGGGTCCATCACTGGTGCGTGGCTGGGGGGAAAGGCAGGACGATGACGATACGCCTCCCACAGAGGACAGCTTGTCCTTACCCCTGGGCAGCCTGGCACACATGAGCGACTACATGCTGCAGTGCCTGCGCAACGACAGCAGAGTTGCCCACATTTTAACCTGTGCGGACTACTGGGTTGCCACCCTGCTGGATCCACGCTACAAAGACAATGTGCCCACCTTACTTCCTGCACTGGAGCGTGATAGGAAGATGCGCGAGTACAAGCGCACGTTGGTAGACGCGCTACTGAGAGCATTCCCAAATGTCACAGGGGAACAAGTGGAAGCCCAAGGCCAAGGCAGAGGAGGAGCAAGAGGTCGCCAAGGCAGCTGTGTCACGGCCAGCTCCTCTGAGGGCAGGGTTAGCATGGCAGAGATGTGGAAAACTTTTGTCAACACGCCACAGCTAACTGCACCACCACCTGATACGCAACGTGTTAGCAGGAGGCAACATTTCACTAACATGGTGGAACAGTACGTGTGCACACCCCTCCACGTACTGACTGATGGTTCGGCCCCATTCAACTTCTGGGTCTCTAAATTGTCCACGTGGCCAGAGCTAGCCTTTTATGCCTTGGAGGTGCTGGCCTGCCCGGCAGCCAGCGTTTTGTCTGAACGTGTATTCAGCACGGCAGGGGGCGTCATTACAGACAAACGCAGCCGCCTGTCTACAGCCAATGTGGACAAGCTGACGTTCATAAAAATGAACCAGGCATGGATCCCACAGGACCTGTCCGTCCCTTGTCCAGATTAGACATTAACTACCTCCCCATAACCATATATTATTGGACTCCAGGGCACTTCCTCATTCAATCCTATTTTTATTTTCATTTTACCATTATATTGCGATGCTACCCAAAGTTGAATGAACCTCTCCTCTGCCTGTGTGCTAGGCCTAAATATATGCCAATGGACTGTTGCAGTGGTGGCTGACATGAAGCCTGATTCTCTGCTATGACATGCAGACTAATTCTCTGCTGACATGAAGCCAGATTGTCTGTTACGGGACCTCTCTCCTCTGCCTGGGTGCTGGGCCTAAATTTATGACAATGGACTGTTGCAGTGGTGGCTGACGTGAAGCCTGATTCTCTGCTATGACATGCAGACTGATTCTCTGCTGACATGAAGCCAGATCGTCTGTTACGGGACCTCTCTGCTCTGCCTGTGTGCTAGGCCTAAATATATGCCAATGGACTGTTGCAGTGGTGGGTGACGTGAAGCCTCATTCTCTGCTATGACATGCAGACTGATTCTCTGCTGACATGAAGCCAGATTGTCTGTTACGGGACCTCTCTGCTCTGCCTGTGTGCTAGGCCTAAATATATGCCAATGGACTGTTGCAGTGGTGGGTGACGTGAAGCCTCATTCTCTGCTATGACATGCAGACTAATTCTCTGCTGACATGAAGACAGATTCTCTGTTACGGGACCTCTCTCCTCTGCCTGTGTGTGTGCTGGGCCTAAATATATGCCAATGGACTGTTGCAGTGGTGGCTGACGTGAAGCCTCATTCTCTGCTATGACATGCAGACTGATTCTCTGCTGACATGAAGCCAGATTCTCTGTTACGGGACCTCTCTCCTCTGCCTGTGTGCTAGGCCTAAATATATGCCAATGGACTGTTGCAGTGGTGGCTGACGTGAAGCCTCATTCTCTGCTATGACATGCAGACTAATTCTCTGCTGACATGAAGACAGATTCTCTGTTACGGGACCTCTCTCCTCTGCCTGGGTGCCGGGGCCTAAATATCTGAGAATGGACTGTTCCAGTGGTGGGTGACGGGAAGCCAGATTCTCTGCTATGGAACCTCTCTCCAATTGATTTTGGTTAATTTTTATTTATTTAATTTTTATTTTAATTAATTTCCCTATCCACATTTGTTTGCAGGGGATTTACCTACATGTTGCTGCCTTTTGCAGCCCTCTAGCCCTTTCCTGGGCTGTTTTACAGCCGTTTTAGTGCCGAAAAGTTCGGGTCCCCATTGACTTCAATGGGGTTCGGGTTCGGGACGAAGTTCGGATCGGGTTCGGATCCCGAACCCGAACATTTCCGGGATGTTCGGCCGAACTTCCCGAACCCGAACATCCAGGTGTTCGCTCAACTCTAATCAGGATATTAGTCAGTATGTTACAGGCGTATCTGAATCTAATATTTAGGATGGTGCCCTTTGTTTTCTCTGATAATAATTCTGCTGGCACTGTCAAGAATACTAATGTTTTGTGTGCCACTGCAAGTGTAGTTCCAGCTTTATAGGTATCCAGGCAGTTTTCCGTTGGTATTCTTAGGGACTACTTGCAGAGGCTTGTGTTTGCACTGTACTGTGTGGGGAAAATGTGTGTAGCGTGTCTCCAATAGCAGAGCTTGCCCGCCTCTAAGTTCCTTCTTCTATCCCTGCGCTGTGGGGAAGCCACCAAGATGGCCGTTTGGCGGGAAATATGGGGGGCCTGCCACGATGGTCGGGCTTTCTCCCTTTGATGTCTACGACCCCGCGTAATCCTCTCCCCTATATCTCTCCTTGTCTGTTGCGCCTGACCACTCTGCAGGGCTGCCGCTCGTCATGTGCACTTCTCTCCCCCTGACCTGTTCCGTCACGGCACTCGGTACAGCTCTCGGTGTGGCTCTCTCTGATCTCCCGGGCCCAGTTGCTCCTGGGGGTCCCAAGGCAGCTGCCTCTCGAGCCCCGCTGGCTACTGCCCACAAATTCAATTACATCAAGTGGCGTGCCTGAGGGGGATCCGCCCCGGGTGTCAGGCTCTCAGCTACACAGGGGGGTGCTGCCATGCCTCCAGGCAGCAATCTGGGAGAGAGTGAGAGCTGTGATTCTCTTAGGAGAAAAGACCTTAGATTACATCATCACCATATGACCAGTAACATAGCGATATTACTGGTCACATGGCTATGAGGTAATCAAAGGTCCTTTCTTTCTACCAGGAGTGTTGCTTCAGGAGAAGTTTGCCATAATTGTGGAGCTTTTTTTTGTTAAGATTACATCAGATGCGTGATGCGTCGGAGATGCGTGAGAGCGTCTGACGTGGGACGCTAGGGCTCCGCCCCCCCGCCTCTCCTGCACGCCACCTCTCCTGCATGCCGGCCGCTGGCCGATCGTAACACCGCCAGGAATGCCTGACCGCCGCAGCCCATGATACTGTGCCATCCATCCTAGCCCATGCGCCGAAGTTGTGGCTGACCTGACTGTCGCTCGGACTGCCTCAGAGTCCAAGGTTGGAAACCGGACCTGGACCTGGACTTTTCTTTTCCTGGAAGATTGGAGCCGCTGGATGGTGAGCGGTGAGCTATCGCAGTATTATACTGCGCAACTGACTGAGAAGATAAAACGCCGGTGAGATGAAGGTTGGTGGGGCCAGAGCACAGGGGCACTAATCATAAGTGCTAAAGGAGAGCCCTGGTCGATATTTGTTTGCAAAAATTAAAACTATGGCACTCACACAGTGGATATCTGGGGGGTACTTTCTCAGTCCCTGAGATCCTGTTGTATTGATTTCTATCGATATTTACTGATTCCTAAGCGGCGAGGTCAGCTCTGCTTGCAACATCTGAAGGGCGGCCATTTCAGTTATTTGGAAGCGGAAAATTCAAGGAGGACTATTCACAGGTTCTTGTGGTAACGCTATGTACCCCTGCTAAGTACCCCTGAGTATGTAGCGGATACCGGGTTAGTCCACCAGCGTGGATGTGGCTATGACGACGGGGGTGCAGATTGAAGCTGCCGTAGAATAAAAGAAGTAAAGGGTGGAATGTACTAGTGTGAACGATATTGAAGTTAAAAGGGAAGAAGAGAAAGAAAGAAAAGGGGAAACAGAGGGGGGGAAAAAAAAAAAGAGAGAGCGGGGGAGGGTCTTTGGGATGTGGAGTGTAACGCTTAATAATTTTAATAACCCCGACTGAAAGCCCTATTCCCCCCTCAAGTTACTTAACTGGATCATATCTCTCTGAATTAATTAACTAACTGACTATATCCCTTATATGTCTGGATCCCGTCCCTCAACCCTTTAAGAATCCTCTCTTTCTTTGGCTGGACCCTGCTGATATTACGGACCTTGTTTTTCCCTCTTTGAACTAACTTTTGTATCTAACTATGGATGTAACCTATTGACTGTATTGATTTTTACGTGATTAACTAAAAGGAAAAAAAAAAAAAAAAGGGGAAAAGGGAAAAAGAAAAAGGGGGAAGGAGGGAGAGAGGGGAGAGGGGGAGGAAAAAAAAAAATATATATATATATATATAACAGGTGAAAGGGGATTAAAATAAGAGGGAAGAGATATTAAAATGCCACCAAAAAAAAGGGAAGAACAGCGCGGCCCCACGGGGAGTGCTACTAGGCGATCAGCAGGAGGGATTGAAAGTGGGCCTAAACAAGCGGGTCTAAATAAGTACCTGGTCCCGAATTCCCCTGGGCCCAGATCCCCACAAAAAGAAAAAATAGCGGATGCCAGAGTACAGGATTTGACACATGAGACGCCAGCGGAGGGGGGTGAGGGTGATAGGGGAGCACCAGCGATATACACAGAAACGGACGTAAAAATGGTGCAGGATATACTTTGCACTGTCTCAAGGATGGAAAATTTAATGGGTAATTTAGTAACCCAGCTTGGGGCAGTGCAGACGGACGTTATGGTTATCAGAGCCGAGATGGAAAAAGTAAGACAGCGTTTACAAGAGATGGAAAAAAGGATTCCCTCCCTAGAGAAATCTGTGCAGAAACTAGAGAAGGAGGTGGCCCACTTAAAACAAACAAATGTTAAAGGGATTCTGTCACCTCCCCTCAGCCAAAAAACGATTTAAAAGCAGCCATGCAGCACAGCTTACCTGGATTAGGCTGTGCTGTTTTATCTTGAAATCCGTCCAGCAGTTACTTTAAAAAACGACTTTGATCAATAAGGAAATGCGTCCTGAAGGTGCCCAGAGGGGCGTTTTTTTCTTCCTAGTGAGCCCAGTACCGCCCCTCTTTCAGTGCCCAGCCCGCCTTCCTTGTATTTTCTAACTGCCGCCCCCAGCCTGCCACAGCCTCTCCTGCCTCTCCTCCCCCTCCCTCACGCCGAACGAAGGGTTTTTGAAATACACACCGATATGGAAAAATGTTAATTTAAAAGAATTAGAAACAATAAGGGACTATATAGATTGGGAGAAAAAAGGAATGAAATATCTAGACCAGATCTTTGAGGAAGATAAGCTGAAAGATTTCAACACAATGGTGTTGGAATTTGGGATCCCCCATACTGACATGTATAAATATCTCCAACTTAGGAATGCATTGCGGATAGTGGTACAGGAGGATAGGTATAGAAGGGAAAAATCAGACAGGTTGGACAAATTTATTACAGTAGGGGAAGGAGTAGGAACAACAGCAAGGAGATATGGGCTTTTGATGGGCGGAAAGAGAAAAAAGATCACAATGCTAGCTCTAGGAAAATGGGAAAAAGATCTAGGCTCTCTTACAGAAGAAAATTGGAAAGATGCCCTTAGAAACTATGCTACAATCTCGGATAGGGGCTCACATAAGATCTCACAATTTTTTATAGTGCACAGATTACATCGATCTCCATGGATGTTGAAAAGAATGGGTGTGAAAGCAACAGATAAGTGTCCAAAATGTGGGGAGGAGAGAGCAGATTTAATACACTGTTTTTGGAGATGCCCCAAGCTCCATAGATATTGGACAGAAATAATGGAAACCATATTTTTGCTCCTGAAAGTCCGGCTGCCCAATGATCCAATAATCTGTATTCTAGGGGCAACTGAACATTTGAAACTAAATAAAAAAACACGACTGGTCTTGAATAAAGTATTATTTCAGGCCAGACTGCTCATACTTAGGCAATGGATAAAAGTAGATTTACCGACAGTGGGACAATGGAGAAAAATGGTAGACAATTTAATTAAAGAACAACGAGTGATGGAGAATTATATAAAAAGGTCAAGAAATCTCGACCAAGTGTGGGAAAATTGGTTACTTTAGTGTTGGAGGTTTTTTTTTTTTTTTGTTTCTCTCTCACGTCCCCACGTGGAGGGGGGGGGGGGGCGGTGCAGGGTGGGAAACGGGAGAAGACAGGGAAAGAAAAAGGAACTGTACTTATTAATTGTGATTGGTTGGTCTGTGTCTATCTGATTTTTATGGATCTGTTCCTTGTGTGAAATTCAAATAAAGACGAATTAGGTGACAGGGGCTGTTATGCTAATATACTGTAAGCTACTGTATAGTGGGGTGCTGTATAGTGTGGGGTGCTAAACTGCTCTACTGTATACCATGGGGTGCTGTATACTGTGGGGTGCTGTATATTGTGGAGTGCTATACTGCTCTACTGTATACTGTGGGGTGCTGTATATTGTGGAGTGCTATACTGCTCTACTGTGGGGTGCTATATACTGTATAGTGTGGGGTGCTGTATAGTGTGGGGTGCTTTATACTGTATAGTTTAGGGTGCTATATAGTGTGGGGTGCTGTATACTGTGTGGTGCTATACTGCTCTACTGAATACTGTGAGGTGCTATACTGTATGCTATAGGATGCTATACTGCATACTGTGGGGTGTTATACTATGTATTGCATATTGTAGGGTACTATATACTGTGGGGTGTTGTATACTGTGGGGTACTATACTATATATTGCATACTGTGTGGTACTGTATACTATAGGGTGCTATACTGCATACTGTTGGGTGCTGTATACTATAGAATGCTTTACTGCATACTGTGGGGTGCTGTTTACCATAGGGTGCTATACTGCATACTGTGGGGTGCTGTATACTATAGGGTGCTATACTGCATACTGTGGGGTTGTGGCGAAACCAACCTCGCCACTGGGTGGTGGAGAGGCCTGGTTGCCAGCCTCTTGCCCCAGGATTATGGGCCCTCTCATCAGCCATGCTTCCTTTGTTCACAAAGGACTTTTACTAACGTTTTAACCCCTGGTCTAATTCGTGCCATTTTGGGATATGTTAAATGTCTATGTGTACTGTAAAGAGTGGGACATTGTATATGTGAGTGGTGATGTCTGTCCTATTGTCTCCACGTGTGTATTGGCGATTTCCCTTTGTCCTGAGAGATAATTGAATTACGCCTCGGTTGTCTCCAGGACAGAAGACATTGTGTATTCTCCTGCTTGTGATACAATTGCATCAACCCATTGTGTGGGGTAATTGTATCACAGAGGGGAGGATTTTGTGTGGGAGTGTCTGAGTGTATTGTACGTGTTTATTGGTTTATTTTTACAAAACCTTGTGGGTGGTAACCTTGTTGGAAAATGTGTATAAGTCAATGCTTGTGTATTCAATAAAGAGTTCCTGTTTTACCCTTCATCCTGTTGAGGCTGGTGTTTGGGTAACTGATCGACAGTGGGGATTGCTATACTCTGAAGATTTGCTATACTCCCCTGGCCATACTATTAGCTCTTGTAAGAGCTGTTCCTGCTCTCTGGATTTAGGAGAGGTTCACCCACTGGAGCCTTGTCGTAGGTCCAGGGTGGGTAGGAGACGGTGAGACCTCAACCAATCTTCGGCGGTTCGTGGGGTCTGCAGCGCTTACTGTGTCAAGTGGAGTGCTTGGAGTCCTCGGGAAGCGCTAGGAGCATCATTCGACGGAGGTACCCGGTCGGGGTTCCAGGAGATCCATTACAGGGGTGCTGTATACTTTAGGGTGTTATACTGCATACTGCGGGGTGCTGTATGCTATAGGTTGCTATACTGCATACTGTGGGGTGCTGTACACTATAGGGTGCTTGGGGATTCGCTCTGGTAGGCAGGTTAGCGGACGCAATATAGAGGCAATGGACTAGGTTTTAAATCAATCTTCAGTGTTTATTCACATGCATAACAGAACAGGTAATCAAATATTGAGGCACTCAGTCTGGAAGTTATGCAAATAAAGTAAATTTTATTCTTTCATTTTTCATTTTTTCTATGCCATCCATAGGCCCGTTATATGTTAAAGGGTAACAGATTAATTTCTGGATGCAGCGCCCAGGCAAACCCATACTCTCCACACACAGATAACATGACCACTGATGAAGGTCCACCATGACCGAAACGTCTGGTCAGAAATTAATCTGTTACCCTTTAACATATAACGGGCCTATGGATGGCATAGAAAAAATGAAAAATGAAAGAATAAAATTTACTTTATTTGCATAACTTCCAGACTGAGTGCCTCAATATTTGATTACCTGGATACGGCCTAATAAGCCCTTGATTGGCACCGGTATCAAGATTCGAGAGTGCGGTTCCTCACTTCTTCACAGACTATGCATAACAGAACAGTCCCTTTTCAGGCTTGGTGAGTGTTCACACACAGAAAAAACTAAATAACATTCACCTGGTATCCTGGGTGTCAGTTCACACCCGGCTGAATACTCAGCCTCAGAAAGTCCACTTGCAGGCTGTAAGGCGGCCTGCTCACCTGACACACTGCCTTCAGACCTCAGCGCAGAGAGCTCCCAAAACCACAGCGTCTCCATCGCTTCACTGTGAAGTGGAAGATAATCCCCTCAGCTAAGACTGCTGGCTTGGTTTTTATCCCAGCCAAAACCCGGCCTGGAGAGTGGGGTGAAGCCACCCACCCTGCACTTTGGCTGCTCCCAATAAGAGCCGGCCCGGACCGACTTTGCAGCCATACTAACTAACAAATAGTGTCAGTCAGCACTAACTACCACTGACACTTAAGATACCAGCTCTTACCTCACCGAGGCCAGGAATCTCAGTGACACATACCTTCCGTCAATGACAGACCCTTGCGCCTTCCTACAGGTGCTATACTGCATACTGTGGGGTGCTGGGGTGCACTGCAACGCTAGGGTGAGAGAGCCCCGGTCTCCTTCCTGAACTGCAGAGCGGTGCCCACTTCCAGCTCTGAGCCCAGGTCCCCAGAGCACTGATCCTGAGCCTGCTGGAGTCTTCAGAACTGGAAGTATTTACAGTAATTCACTGTAAGCTATATTATATATATTGTTTTATGTGAGTAAGGGTGCTGGGTAGTTAGAGAAGGGGGGATGGAGAAGTGGGCGGGCGCTGCAGGTGGTAAATAGGTTAAGCTAAGGACTTATTTGTGAACCAGTTCTTTATGTTTACATTATTAAAGTTTACTACTCTTCGAGGTGTGTGGATTTCTTTTTTGTGTGTGTGTGTGTTTTGGTGGAGGGCGTGATTGCAGGCTAGGGTGTGGGAAGGCAGGATCCAGGGGGCCCAAGTAAATTCTTGCCCAGGGTTTAATCAATAATAAAGACAGCCCTGCATATACCAGACCCTTTTGGTACCCAAAAGTTAAAGCTTCAACAACTCCAAGCTGTGAAATGTACATATTATTCTGTAATTAAGAGGCAGATGTAAAATGATGGACTGAATTTTTTTTATTTCACACGAAAACAATGTTAATTAAGTATGGGGTACCCAACAATGAGGGGCAACACACTTGACGACATACAGTAAAGCTGAAAGATGTTGGCAAGACTTAACACTCCATTAACTTTTCTATATATCAAAAATGTCATTTGAAATCTGGAACTATGTCATAGATGAGACTTAAAGGAGCACTCTGGGAATACCGTATATTTTTCTTTGCTTGACCCATTTGCAAAGTACATCAGGTTACCAGTACCTTTATTGCATGTATTACAATTAAAGAGTACTTAAACCATGATTCAAAGTAAGAAAAGTATAGCGGCACTTCTCAGGGGGATCTGCAGCTTCTGCTTACATCAGATCTGTATTTGCAGCATGCGAACTACAAACCCATACGATCCTTACTCCGCATGCTGCAGAAGCAGAGCAGAGCCAATGCAACGGAAGTTGCAGATCACTCTGAGAAGCGCTGCTGCACCTTCCTTGCTTTGCATAAAGGTTTAGGTACCTTTAAGTTCATAAAACCATCAAAGATCAGCCTTGTGGTTCTTACAAAGAATCAATAGTTCTGCAAGCAATGCCAATCAATCATTCCCAGGTTTCACCCATGTGGGAAGAAGAGGGAGGTTGAAAGTCCGTGTGTAACCTTATTTATGTATTTATTCTAATGTTTAAAGAGATTTGCAATTATTTAGTTGCTCTAAAATAGTTAAGGCCCTTGCACACAGGGCAATGATTTAGTGAAGGAACGTTCAGTTGAATATTTGACCCAGGTAAATATCTCTGCCGATCAGCTAAAACATGAGCATAGGTTCATTTGCCGGCTGATATTATGAGGATGTTGAGTCAACATTACATCTCCCTGTGTTAAAATAATGTAACTGTATGTGAGTAAACGCCAATATCCTCTGTCAGAACAAACGCAAGTGTGAACCTACTCTTAGATGCTTCCTTCGTCATTTCCACTTTAAACACACATCCACACTTGCTAGGTTTTCTTCTCCCACTTGAAGGAAAAGGCCTCATGCACACGACCGTTGTGTGCATCCGTGGCCGTTGTGCCGTTTTCAGTTTTTTTCCGTGGAAAAATCGGAAAATGCACCGTTTTGCAGCCGAGACCGTGATCCGTGTATCCTGTCCGTCAAAAAAATAGGACCTGTCCTATTTTTTTGACGGACAACGGTTCACGGACCCATTCAAGTCAATGGGTCTGTGAAGGAACACGGATGCACACAAGATTGGCATCCGTGTCCGTGATCCGTGGCCGTAGGTTACTTTCATACAGACGGATCCGAAGATCCATCTGCATAAAAGCTTTTTCAGAGCTGAGTTTTTACTTCGTGAAAACTCAGATCCGACAGTATATTCTAACACAGAGGTGTTCCCATAGTGATGGGGACGCTTCAGGTTAGAATATACTAAAAGAACTGTGTACATGACTGCCTCCTGCTGCCTGGCAGGTGCTGCCAGGCAGCAGGGGGCAGACCCCCCCTCCCCCCCCTGTAGTTAACACATTGGTGGCCAGTGTGGCCGGCCCCCCCCCCTCCCTCCCCTGTAGTTAACTCATTGGTAGCCAGTGGGCCCCCCCTCCCTCCCCTGTAGTTAACTCGTTGGTAGCCAGCCCCCCCTCCCTCCCCTGTAGTTAACTCGTTGGTAGCCAGTGGGCAACCCCCCTCCCTTCCCTGTAGTTAACTCGTTGGTGGCCAGCCCCCCCTCCCTCCCCTGTAGTTAACTCATTGGTGGCCAGTGGGCCCCCCTCCCTCCCCTGTAGTTAACTCGTTGGTGGCCAGTGGGCCCCCCCTCCCTCCCCTGTAGTTAACTCATTGGTGGCCAGTGGGCCCCCCTCCCTCCCCTGTAGTTAACTCGTTGGTGGCCAGTGGGCCCTCTCCCCTCCCTCCCCCTCCTAATTAAAATCTCCCCCCTATCATTGGTGGCAGTGGAGAGTACCGATCGGAGTTTAATTGCTGGGGCTCCGATCGGTAACCATGGCAACCAGGACGCTACTGCCATCCCGGTTGCCATGGTTACTTAGCAATTTGTAGAAGCATTATACTTACCTGCGAGCTGCGATGTCTGTGTCCGGCCGGGAGCTCCTCCTACTGGTAAGTGACAGGTCTGTGCGGTGCATTGCCTAATGATCTGTCACTTACCAGTAGGAGGAGCTCCCGGCCGGACACAGACATCGCAGCTCGCAGGTAAGTATGATGCTTCTACAAATTGCTAAGTAACCATGGCAACCGTCAAACGGTTATCAACGTCAAACGGATCCGTCCCCATTGACTTGCATTGTAATTCAGGACGGATCCGTTTGGCTCCGCACGGCCAGGCAGACACCAAAACGACTTTTTTTTATTTCCATGGATCCTCCAAAAATCAAGGAAGACCCACGGACGAAAAAACGGTCACGGATCACAGACTTACGGACCGCGTTTTTGCGGACCGTGAAAAAATACTGTCGTGTGCATGAGGCCAAACACTGAGATCCTACTAAGAGTCCTCTTCACATGAACATACGGAGTACTGAAAAACAGTGTAGTTGAAACCCAGGGCAGGCAGAAGCTTGGTGTGCCACAATTTTTAATGTGTTGGTGAGCTCATATTTTAACCACTTCAGCCCCGCTAGGTGAAACCCCCTTCATGACCAGAGCACTTTTTACACTTCGGCACTACACTACTTTCACCGTTTATCGCTCGGTCATGCAACTTACCATACAAATGAATTTTACCTCCTTTTCTTCTCACTAATAGAGCTTTCATTTGGTGGTATTTCATTGCTGCTGGCATTTTTACTTTTTTTGTTATTAATCAAAATGTAAAGATTTTTTTGCAAAAAAATGACATTTTTCACTTTCAGCTGTAAAATTTTGCAAAAAAAAACGACATCCATATATAAATTTTTCGCCAAATTTATTGTTCTACATGTCTTTGATAAAAAAAAAATGTTTGGGCAAAAAAAAATGGTTTGGGTAAAAGTTATAGCATTTACAAACTATGGTACAAAAATGTGAATTTCCGCTTTTTGAAACAGCTCTGACTTTCTGAGCACCTGTCATGATTCCTGAGGTTCTACAATGCCCAAACAGTAGAAAACCCCCACAAATGACCCCATTTCGGAAAGTAGACACCCTAAGGTATTCGCTGATGGGCATAGTGAGTTCATAGAACTTTTTATTTTTTGTCACAAGTTAGCGGAAAATGATGATGATTTTTATTTATTTATTTTTTCTTACAAAGTCTCATATTCCACTAACTTGCGACAAAAAATAAAAAATTCTAGGAACTCGCCATGCCCCTCACGGAATACCTTGGGGTGTCTTCTTTCCAAAATGGGGTCACTTGTGGCGTAGTTATACTGCCCTGGCAATTTAGGGGCCCAAATGTGTGAGAAGAACTTTGCAATCAAAATGTGTAAAAAATGACCAGTGAAATCCAAAAGGTGCACTTTGGAATATGTGCCCCTTTGCCCACCTTGGCAGCAAAAAAGTGTCACACATCTGGTATCGCCGTACTCAGGAGAAGTTGGGGAATGTGTTTGGGGGTGTCATTTTACATATACCCATGCTGGGTGAGAAAAATATCTTGGTCAAATGCCAACTTTGTATAAAAAAATTGGAAAAGTTGTCTTTTGCCAAGATATTTCTCTCATCCAGCATGGTTATATGTAAAATGGCACCCCAAAACACATTCCCCAACTTCTCCTGAGTACGGCGATACCAGATGTGTCACACTTTTTTGCTGCCAAGGTGGGCAAAGGGGCACATATTCCAAAGTGCACCTTTCGGATTTTGCAGGGCATTTTTTTACACATTTTGATTGCAAAGTTCTTCTCACACATTTGGGCCCCTAAATTGCCAGGGCAGTATAACTACGCCACAAGTGACCCCATTTTGGAAAGAAGACACCCCAAGGTATTCCGTGAGGGGCATGGCGAGTTCCTAGAATTTTTTATTTTTTGTCGCAAGTTAGTGGAATATGAGACTTTGTAAGGAAAAAAGAAAAAAAAAGAAAAATCATCATTTTCCGCTAACTTGTGACAAAAAATAAAAAATTCTAGGAACTCGCCGTGCCCATCACGGAATACCTTGGGGTGTCTTCTTTCCAAAATGGGGTCACTTGTGGCGTAGTTATACTGCCCTGGCAATTTAGGGGCCCAAATGTGTAAGAAGTACCTTGCAATCAAAATGTGTAAAAAATGGCCTGCAAAATCCGAAAGGTGCACTTTGGAATATGTGCCCCTTTGCCCACCTTGGCTGCAAAAAAGTGTCACACATCTGGTATCGCCGTACTCAGGAGAAGTTGGGGAATGTGTTTTGGGATGTCATTTTACATATACCCATGCTGGGTGAGAGAAATATCTTGGCAAAAGACAACTTTTCCCATTTTTTTATACAAAGTTGGCATTTGACCAAGATATTTTCTCACCCAGCATGGGTATATGTAAAATGACACCCCAAAACACATTCCCCAACTTCTCCTGAGTACGGCGATACCAGATTTGTGACACTTTTTTGCAGCCTAGATGCGCAAAGGGGCCCAAATTCCTTGTAGGAGGGCATTTTTAGACATTTGGATCCCAGACTTCTTCTCACACTTTCGGGCCCCTAAAAAGCCAGGGCAGTATAAATACCCCACATGTGACCCCACTTTGGAAAGAAGACACCCCAAGGTATTCAATGAGGGGCATGGCGAGTTCCTAGAATTTTTTATTTTTTTTGCATAAGTTAGCGGATATTGATTTTTTTTTGTTTTTTTCTCACAAAGTCTCGCTAACTTAGGACAAAAATTTCAATCTTTCATGGACTCAATATGCCCCTCACGGAATACCTTGGGGTGTCTTCTTTCCGAAATGGGGTCACATGTGGGGTATTTATACTGCCCTGGCTTTTTAGGGGCCCTAAAGCGTGAGAAGAAGTCTGGAATATAAATGTCTAAAAATGTTTACGCATTTGGATTCCGTGAGGGGTATGGTGCGTCCATGTGAGATTTTATTTTTTGACACAAGTTAGTGGAATATGAGACTTAGTAAGAAAAAACAAAAACAAAAACAAACAAAAAATTTCCGCTAACTTGTGCCCAAAGAAATGTCTGAATGGAGCCTTACCAGGGGGGGGGGGGGGGGGGTGATCAATGACAGGGGGGTGATCAATGACAGGGGGGTGATCACCCATATAGACTCCCTGATCACCCCCCTGTCATTGATCACCCCCCCTGTAAGGCTCCATTCAGACATCCGCATGATTTTTTACGGATCCATGGATACATGTATCGGATCCACAGAACGCATGCGGACGTCTGAATGGAGCTTTACAGGGGGGTTATCAATGACAGGGGGTGATCAGGGTAATCAGGGTGATCACCCCCCTGTCACTGATCACCCCCCCCTGTAAGGCTCCATTCAGACATCCGCATGATTTTTTACGGATCCATGGATACATGTATCGGATCCACAGAACGCATGTGGACGTCTGAATGGAGCCTTACAGGGGGGTTATCAATGACAGGGGGTGATCAGGGTAATCAGGGTGATCACCCCCCTGTCACTGATCACCCCCCCTGTAAGGCTCCATTCAGACATCCGCATGATTTTTTACGGATCCATGGATACATGTATCGGATCCACAGAACGCATGCGGACGTCTGAATGGAGCCTTACAGGGGGATTATAAATGACAGGGGGTGATCAGGGTAATCAGGGTGATCACCCCCCTGTCACTGATCACCCCCCCCCCCCCTGTAAGGCTCCATTCTGACATGCTCTTGATTTTTTACGGATCCATGGATACATGTATCGGATCCACAGAACGCATGCGGACATCTGAATGGAGCCTTACAGGGGGGTTATCAATGACAGGGGGTGATCAGGGTAATCAGGGTGATCACCCCCCTGTCACTGATCACCCCCCCCTGTAAGGCTCCATTCAGACATCCGCATGATTTTTTACGGATCCATGGATACATGTATCGGATCCACAGAACGCATGCGGACGTCTGAATGGAGCCTTACAGGGGGGTTATCAATGACAGGGGGTGATCAGGGTAATCAGGGTGATCACCCCCCTGTCACTGATCACCCCCCCTGTAAGGCTCCATTCAGACATCCGCATGATTTTTTACGGATCCATGGATACATGTATCGGATCCACAGAACGCATGCGGACGTCTGAATGGAGCCTTACAGGGGGGTTATCAATGACAGGGGGTGATCAGGGTAATCAGGGTGATCACCCCCCTGTCACTGATCACCCCCCCTGTAAGGCTCCATTCAGACGTCCGCATGTGTTTTGCGGATCCGATCCATGTATCCATGGATCCGTAAAAATCATGCGGACGTCTGAATGGAGCCTTACAGGGGAGTGATCAATGACAGGGGGGTGATCAATGACAGGGGGTGATCAGGGAGTGTATATGGGTGATCACCCGCCTGTCATTGATCACCCCCCTGTAAGGCTCCATTCAGACGTCCGTATGCTTTTTGCGGATCCGATCCATGTATCCGTGGATCCGTAAAAATCATACGGACGTCTGAACGGAGCCTGACAGGGGGGTGATCAATGACAGGGCGGTGATCAATGACAGGGGGGTGATCAGGGAGTTTATATGGGGTGATCATGGGTGATCAGGGGTTTATAAGGGGTTAATAAGTGACGGGGGGGGGTGTAGTGTAGTGTGGTGTTTGGTGCGACTGTACTGACCTACCTGAGTCCTCTGGTGGTCGATCCTAACAAAAGGGACCACCAGAGGACCAGGTAGGAGGTATATTAGACGCTGTTATGAAAACAGCGTCTAATATACCTGTTAGGGGTTAAAAAATTCGGATCTCCAGCCTGCCAGCGAACGATCGCCGCTGGCATGCTGGAGATCCACTCGCTTACCTTCCGTTCCTGTGAGCGCGCGCGCCTGTGTGCGCGCGTTCACAGGAAATCTCGCGTCTCGCGAGATGACGAATATATGCGTGACTGTGCGCCAGCCTGCCACCTCCGGAACGCACATGTGCGTTAGGCGGTCCGGAGGTGGTTAAAGACGTGCAATTAAAGTCTATAAGGCTAAGTATAAGGCTACTTTCACACTTGCGTTGTTATTTTCCGGTATTGAGATCCAGCAGAGGATCTCAATAACGGAAACAAACAGTTCCATTTAGGCCTCATGATGCATTCTGAATGGAAAGAGATCCGGTCAGGATGCATCAGGATATCTTCTGTTCCAGCAGCATTCCGTTTTTGTGGAAAAAAACATCCGGCACTGAAAACAATGTAAGTCAATGACAAAAGTTTATTTTGACAAAAGTGATGTAGGTGTTGAGGCGGTAGGTCTCCGGTTACTCATATGTCTCAGCCTGGTGCAGCATGTGAAAAACTGTTCCATCGTGTTGATGAGACTTAACTGGCTGCTGCTTGTGGCAGTGGAGAGGGCAGGAGGTGGGTGACCCTGGGGGGGCCGAGAGAGGCCTTCCTTTTAGACACGCCGGTGGCAGGTGTCCATTTATAACAGGATGTCAATAACCTCATTAAGTAAGAAATACTCAATAATAAAAAATATATCATTTATTAAATAGTACATATAATCAACAATACATCACATGAAATATTTAGGGCTAGATAGAGTAAAGACCCACGGAATACTGCTACAGGATCAGAGCCAGTACAGGGTAAATGGACTAGGCCAATATGTTTATACAGGTAAGTCTTGTCAGATGTATCTAATAAATATCCCCAATGGTGAAGATTCAATATACCATAATAGGTTAATTATTGCTCAAGCAATTAACAAGTCTACATAGTAATCAAGTAACCCCAAAGCTACAACTTTAAACTGAACCCAAGTTCGGTGCCAAGGTGCTTTACAGTAATAATTAATTCACAAAGTTATTACACAAAGTCTCGCAAGACTTCGCAAAGTAATAACTTCAGCTCATCTGAGCCAATACATTCTAATACTATACTGAGCTCCTGCTCCGTACAGTATTATATCAAAGATTTATGCGAATCGACTTCGGATGAAGCATCCAAAGTCGATTAGCTCATCCCTAATAATAGGTATAAAGTGAAATGTCATTAATAGATAGTAATAGACTGTACTATCATATAGCCATATGTAGACATGCAGCCATGACAAATTGTGGATCAATAATCAACACACAGATAGTAGTGCAATATAAGCATATTACTTTTGGTGCAAAGATACAATATGGAACGGATAAATCACAAGGGACAAACATCAAAAATGGCGATGGTCCAATCTACCCCGTGCAGCAGAACCCATAACGCGCATTTCGCCACAAGATTGGCTTCGTCAGGAGTCCAAGTGTCTGCTGCCGAAAGCTTCAGCAAGCTGCCTACACAGTGTTTCCTGGTAATAATGTAATTTTGCCTCTCTTTCGATGAGAGGAAAACGCTCCCCCATTTTGCTTAGGCCTCTTTCACACTTGCGTTGTCCGGATCCGGCGTGTACTCCACTTGCCGGAATTACACGCCGGATCCGAAAAAACGCAAGTGTACTGAAAGCATTTGAAGACGGATCCGTCTTCAAAATGCGTTCAGTGTTACTATGGCATCCAGGACGCTATTAAAGTCCTGGTTGCCATAGTAGGAGCGGGAGAGCAGTATACTTACAGTCCGTGCGGCTCCCGGGGCGCTCCAGAATGACGTCAGAGCGCCCCATGCGCATGGATGACGTGCCATGCGATCACGTCATCCATGCGCGTGGGGCGCCCTGACGTCACTCCGGGAGCCGCACGAACGGTAAGTATGCTGCTGCCCCGCTCCCCACTACACTTTACCATGGCTGCCAGGACTTTAGCGTCCTGGCAGCCATGGTAACCATTCAGAAAAAGCTAAACGTCGGATCCGGCAATGCGCCAAAACGACGTTTAGCTTAAGGCCGGATCCGGATCAATGCCTTTCAATGGGCATTAATTCCGGATCCGGCCTTGCGGCAAGTCTTCAGGATTTTTGGCCGGAGCAAAAAGCGCAGCATGCTGCGGTATTTTCTCCGGTCAAAAAACGTTCCGTTCCGGAACTGAAGACATCCTGATGCATCCTGAACGGATTTCACTCCATTCAGAATGCATTAGGATAAAACTGATCAGGATTCTTCCGGCATATAGCCCCGACGACGGAACTCTATGCAGGAAGAAAAGAACGCAGGTGTGAAAGAGCCCTAAGATAGCGAGAGTCTAAAAGCTTGGCTATTCAGTAATCAGACTGCGTCATATAAATAATACGGCTGTCAGTGTGTAAGCAAGCATATAACTCGCCATTCTGGCCAGTGTGCACAAATAGCCAGTTCTTTCCGGCTACGCACCCTACTGAGATGATTGGGTGTCATGTATCATCACTATCCCATTTTAGTGTTTCCTTTTGAAGTGGGCCCCCCCACACCTGTTATTTTGATTTAAATATTGACACCGAGTGGTTATCCCGTCCCAGCAGAATTAGCAGGATAGCAAGGGAAAGAGGTAGTGCGCAGTATCTTGTATATAAATGTTTGATTTTAGCTCCCCTGAAGCAGCAGATATTGCGGTACTGCTGCGATACTGCAGCACACAAGGATCAGCTCCAGTGACTTATTTAAGAACCGTTGCACGACTAGGTTAAGTCCAGGGAGCCATATTAAGTGCAGGGAGTCGGTGGTCGTGTCCCCTCACTATTGTAGGGTTTTCAGGTGTCACACAGTTTAGGTACGAGGACATGCACCTTTCTATCATAAAGATCTTTGCATGGGCTGAGCAGTCAGGGACAGCTCTAGGGCTTTTATAGGGCTCACCCATTTGTTCCTTAGTTTAGGATCAAGTCAGTCGGATCTATATTTGTGACTTCTAGCTTTCTGCAACACCATCCGTGACACCAATGTGGTGTACAGTATGTGGGTAAGACCAGACGTGAATTACGGAGACGTATTGGTGAACACCTATTGGACATCAGGAACAAGCGTGATACATCTGTCGCATGTCATGTATGTAATCATCATGTGGGTAACCCAGACGTGCTGAGAGTCCAGGGGATTGAACACATTGTGACATCCATTCGCGGAGGGGACATTGATGTGTCATTGCTCTGCAAAGAGACTGAATGGATTTTTAAATTAGATACAGTTCACCCCAAGGGACTATGAGGCGCTTTCGTTTGCCTGCTTTATTTAAGGTGCCTATGGACCATTATACGTAGTCCATCCCTCCATCCGAGAGATTTTGGGCATTATTCATACGGTGTGTTTATCTGACTGAGGCCACCATCCCGCATCTGTTGGGGAGCGGTGACCCTTATTAAAGCTACCTATTTCAATCAATGTGCTGTCTGCTTGGATTTTCCAAGTACTCATAGATGGTACCTTCTGTGTATAGACCTCTTCTATATACCCTGATCTACTTCTTTAAGCGCTGTCACTCGACTATTTAAAGACCGCATTCGAATACTCCCCCTTACAATTGAGCATAGTTATGCTCCTCCCCGCGAGGGTATGACGCTGGATTGTGCGACAGTCTCGTCAGGGAGCGTGTCAGTGGATGCGCCTTTGTCCCTGATTGGAGACCAGAGCCGGCACCCACCCTCCGGGGGCGGGTCTTAGATTATTTATATCCGGCGTGCCGGTGGCCGCATACGGCCATCACAGCGCCGATGTACGCACGCTACAGTGCTGTGCTTTACTTTAATTGACATTGGAAGGAAGTCAGCTCGCTCCTGATGATACATGAAACTGACCTGTCATGTTGAAACGCGTAGAGCGAATTGCTATGTCACTCATGCTCACCAAATAGGGCAGTTCTAATTAGTGACACCCCGGTCACAGTTACTGCCGCTGTGTGAGCGCACTTAAGTAAACACATCACTCATCCATTAGGGGAGCAGTGTTAGGGTGCACCAGGACCCACTGGAGCTGCTCCTACTGTATTGACAATCCACCACATTGCTACACACATATTAGCAATTGTAAATGACCAGTGGATTGGTTCAATAGTACCAGTCCTTGTGCTGAGCGCTGCTTCTATAACATCCTGTGAACATAGGCTAAACGTCAATCAGTGTGTTCCAACACTGGATGCTGGTCGTATATACACAGGTCATTAGTCAGGCTTTCAGAGTGTTGGATGGACTATTACCTGATCCCTCTCCACACTGCTGATTTCCTGTATGCCTTATTTAATCTATACCCATTGATTTCGTTTAAATAAATTATTTATTATTTTTCGTTATTAACGTTCCTTCAGGCCGAGAATCGATTTTTCTATTGAACGTGTACCGCCTATAATATTCCTTACTGTGTGTTGATAACAATTACCTGGACAAATCAGAACACTATTGGAACAATGTTTTGTGGACTGGTGAGACCAAAATAGAACTTTATGGTTTAAAAGAGAAGCATTATGTTTGCTGAAAGGAAAAGAAAGGCAGGACATCTATCTTTGAGCTGACTCACAAGAGAACATTGGTCATGCGACCTGACAATGACCCTAAGCGCACAAGTAATTCTACGAAAGAATGGTTAACGAAGAAGAAATTATGGTCAAGTGAAAGTCATGACCTTAATCCAACAGAAATATTGTGAAAGGACCTGAAGCAAGAGATTCATGGGAGGAAACCTACCAACATAACAGCGTGGAAGCTGTTTTGCAAACAAAGTGAAACGTAAATTAATATGTAACCTAGATTTGAGGTAAACAAAAGGGAAGGGCAGTGAGTACTTTTGGGCACAATGTATTACATAAAGAATGTACCTTCTTAGAAAAGTGTGTGTCCTTAAGCACCTTTTGTCCATGACCATTATATTGTATGTGCAAACAATAAAGATGCAGGAAAACTGGGGAGAACTCAGAACATAATTGAAAATTCTGAAAATAATTGAACTAAACCAATGTGTCCGGCATATCGGCAAAGTCTAAGTGCACCTGTAAGGGTCTTCAAGAACAAAGACTCGTGGTAGCTACATCAATCCTCCATAGTATGGAGTAAGGCCTCATTTAGAGGTGTATATTATTCCAGTCCACGGGTGGCCAACCTTACAGACACAAAGAACCAGAAAAAAAAACGTATGACTGCCAGGAGCCACAAGCTATACATTTACACAAAAATGCTTGCACACGACAGTATTCCTGCAATTGAGTTTTTAAACATTTAAAAGTGTATTTAAACCACCTTTCCTAACTGTAGTGTAGACAGCTTTAGTGAGACTTTAATCTTTGTTTTTCACTATGTGTTAATATTGCTCAGATGGCCGCCTTATGCTCAGATGACTGCCTTATGCTCAGATGACCTTTTTATGCTCAGATGACTGCCTTATGCTCAGATGACCGCCCCATGCTCAGATGACCGCCCATGCTCAGATGACCACCTATGCTCAATGACCGCCCCATGCTCAGATGACCGCCCCATGCTCAGATGACCGCCCCATGCTCAGATGACTGCCCATGCTCAGATGACCTCCTTATGCTCAGATGACCGCCCCATGCTCAGATGACCGCCCCATGCTCAGACGACCGCCCTATGCTCAGACGACCGCCTCATGCTTAGACGATCGCCCCATGCTCAGATGACTGCCCTATGCTCAGATGACCGCCCTATGCTCAGATGACCGCCCTATGCTCAGATGGCCGCCCCATGCTCAGATGACCGCCCCATGCTCAGATGACCGCCCTATGCTCAGATGACCGCCCTATGCTCAGATGACCGACCCATACTCAGATGACCGCCTTATGCTCAGATGATCGCCCGTATGCTCAGATGACACTCCATGCTCAGATGACCTCCCCCCCATGCTCAGATGACCGCCCATGCTTAGACAACCACCCATATGCTCAAACACACTTGGTGTGCTGGGCAGTGGCACCTGTGAAAAAAAAGGCAGAGCAGCAGTGGCAGAGAGACTGAGGCCAGCAGCAGCCATTTCAGCCAGATTAGAGCCAAAGCTACAGAGTGGTTGTAATCGGACTAAAATAGATGCTGCTGGCCTCAGTGAGTCTCTCTGCTCTGATTGAGTGCCCACTGCCCTGCCCTGCTGCCCATTATTAACATTCATTAAAATTTACTATGGATGGAGCTGCTCACTCTGGCTGCGGTTGGAGCTTGAAGCAGGTCCTCCTTGCTTGCTGCGTCACTTCTTGCTGCCCCTACAGACCCAGCCTGCGGTCTGATGAATCTGGCTTCTGGGCTGGCACTGAGAAGACTGGGGGCGGATATTAGGTCACACACAGACACATTCACGAGTGGGTGGGCACATCGGCGGCTGGTAGAGGGGATAAGCACTGCAGCTTCGCTTTCTCTGCTGGAGGAGGAGGCAAAGTTGCAGTGAGTGACTGAGTCACATGCCTGCTCTCAGCTCTCTGAGTCCTCTCCACTCTTCTGCCTCGATCCAGCCTTCCACCGCGGCGCTGACGGGGGCGGAAACAGGACCGACTGTTACTGTCTGCAGCAGCGCATAAGTGAGGCTGCAGATTATGAATTTGCTAGCTGCAGAGAGGAGAGTAAGAGCTAGCCGCACCGCTGCCCTGCGAGCTGCAAATGAAGGCGCAAGGAACCGCATGGGGCTCGCGAGCCACGGGTTGGCCACCCCTGTTCCAGTCCATTTTTTTTTATGTAACACCGAGACCCCCACCAGTTCTATTGAACTCAGCTTTTAGCACCATCAGTCCCTATGGTGCTGTGAACTGAGATGGTTTTAGGTGTTACAGCCACTTTCTGGTTATTGTTGGCCAAAGTGTGTAGAAGATGATTTTATGGCACTTACTAATATAGCCTTTGTTGAAATTCTGCACCATTTTCTATATTTCATAAGGTACACAATGGGCCAGATTTATCATGACTCTGACAGCTCACTCCACTTTCACATATGGCTAAAGTCAGTTTTAGCCAAGTCAGATTTATGAACGGCCCTTTAAGACTGTAATAAATGTGGTTTGACGGTAGCAGTTTATCCATCAGTAAGCAGCTTTACAAAAGTCGCACGTCTTTACGAAAAAGTCGCACGTCTTTACGAAAAAGTCGCATGTTCTATTAAAAAGTCTCATAAGATAAGCATGGTCCTCACTGGAGTGAAATTGCGCAATTTTTTGCGACTTTTTTGCGACTTTTTAAATAGTCTCAATAGTAAATCTGTCTAGGGATTAATTTACATAAGAAAACACGCCCACTTTCAGCAAACTGGCGAGCATAGTGCAGAGCAGAAAAAAGTCGCAAATTTTTGCGCAGTTTTAGTGATTGCGCAAAAATGTGCGACTTTTTCACTCCATTATTCTGACTTGAGCTAATGATAAATCTGGCCCAATGTCTTTTGTGCTGTCCACACAGAGGTCTTGTCCATGTGATGTCTCCTACATTTAGATACACTGCCCCTGCCATCTGCACTTGTTCTGTTTGGAGTTTAGTGCAGGTGCAGGGTGTTTGGATGGAGGAGACATCACATGGAGGTGATTTGCCTGGTCACATGACCCTCCATCAGCAGCCATTTTATGGACAAGAGCTCTGTGTGGACAGCACATATAAATTTTCAAAACTACTGAAACGAGTGCCGTGGTTTCCTTTTACTCCACAGCTAAGAAAGACATCTCAACACCAGCCAAGCTAAAGCCTGTATGAACCAGCTAAACCAAGCCTGTTGTCTGGAGTTGCAGCTCAGTTTTACTACTTTGAACCAAAGCACTTTTCTTAGAATTACAACTACCTCAAGGCAATCGGTTAAGTAAATTTCCAGTTTGTTCATCAGCCTTTGACTCTCCTTGTTCTTCATTATCCTCAATTGCACCTTATGGTGCTGGACTCACGAACACCAGGGAACCTGCCTCCCTTGCACCTTAAACCACACCACCAAAGGCACCTCAACCACCATCTGGCGGGAAATCCCTGGACAACAGAGTGTGCCCCGAAGAAACTGGTGCTGTCCTTCGATTCACTGCATGCCGGCCCAGGGAGCTCTACAGAGCTCTACATCGAGCCACCGTAACTCACTATTGCCCCTGTGGCCCAGACGCTGCATACATGGATCCTGTTCTAATTTTATATAAATGTTAGTGTCAGATAGCATCCCAACAATTACTCTCTCACATAGAATACTATCAAGGACCACTATAGATCTCCCCATTAGAGGAGGGCCAAATCGTAAAAAAGTGTTTATCTCGTAGTGCGTTAATAGCCTGGGGTTCTGCACGACACAGGTAATAGCTGGATTTCCAACTACTATCATAAGATTTTAAAATCTTACCCAACGAAAAGTAAAAAATCATCCATCACATTGGACCACGTACTGTATGTACTGGCTAAAAGGAAAGGTTAGGACAGATTTTCCCCCTCCTATACCACATTCAGATAATACAGAACCGCATGATTCACACAACAGAATTTTCAAAGACATAAGGACCACTCGCTCTCAAAAATTTAGACCCATATACTAATTAATTACACCTGATGAAACATCGTTATTATTATCTACAAGACAATGATTAACTCAATCCCGGCTCACCCCTTTCATGAAATGTTTTTTTTATTATTAGTATTCGCAGAAACCTATTAATGTCTAACAAAATTGTAACGGATCTCCTAGCACCCTGACCGGGTGCCTCTGTTGAATGGATGCTCCTAGTGCTTCCCGAGGACTCCAAGCACTCCACTTGACACCGTAGGCGTTGCAGACCCCACGAACCGCCGAAGTTTGGTTGAGGTCTCACCGTCTCCTACCCACCCTGGACCTACGCCAAGGCTCCAGGCTCCAGTGGGGGAAGCTCTCCAGAGAGCAGGAACAGCTCTTACAAGAGCTAGTAGTTATAGCCAGGGGAGTATAGCAAATCTTCAGCGTATAGCAATCCCCCAGTGTTGATCAGTTACCCTAACACCAGCCTCAACATGATGAAGGGTAAAACAGGAACTCTTTATTTGAACACACAAGCATTGATTTATACACATCTTCCAACAAGGTTACCACCCCCAGGGTTTTGTAAAAACAGCCAATAACCACGTAAAATACACTCAGACACTCCCACACAAAATCCTTCCCTCTGCCTGTGATACAATTACCTCACACTGGGTTGATGTAATCATCACAGGCAGGAGAATACACAATATTTTCTGTCCTGGAGACAACCGAGATGTAATTCAATTATCTCTCAGGACAAAGGGACATCGCCAATACACATAGAGAGACAATGGAACAGACCTCACTACTCAACGTATACAATGTCCCACCCTTTACAATACACATAGACATTTAACATCCCAAAATGGCTAAATTAGACCAGGGGTTCAAGTTAGTACAAGTCCTTTGTGAACAAAGGAGGCCTGGCTGATGAGAGGGCCCATAATCCTGGGGCAAGAGGTTGGTAGCCAGGCCCCTCCAAAACCCAGTGGCGAGGTTGGTTTCACCACACATCTCCCCCTCCCAGGGAAGACTAACCAGATACCTGACCTCACGACGGTCGGTACCTGAGTTAGTCTGGCCATCCACCCACAACCAAATACTGGACCTGTTGAATTTTGGGGCCTGGCTCTGTTCTGTATGTCCCCAGCTGTTGAGTGGGCATCTGCTACTCCATGCTTCATTGTTGTTCTCTAGCTTGTAGCTGTAGGTACTTGGTGGGCAGAGGCCAACTGCACTCTGCCCAGATGCTAGCTCTTCCGCTGGGGTAGACTGTGGGAAGTCCGGCTCTGGAGAAGAGGATAGGGGAGGGCAGAGGCCAACTGCGCTCTGCCCAGATGCCAGCTCTTCCACTGGGGTAGCCTGTGGGAAGTCAGCCTCTGGAGAAGAGGATAGAGGAGGGCAGAGGCCAACTGCGCTCTGCCTAGATGCCAGCTCTTCCGCTGGGATGGGGTCAGGGAATCCTACCCCCAGGACCTTGTTGTGGATCAGCTGTGGAGAGGAGGGATCGCTTACCTCCTCCTCCTGGCATTCCTGCAGGGTTGGTGGGGAATCTGTACCGGCCGTCCAGCATCCCGGTTGACCTGGTGCGGAGACTGCGGTCCCATCTTCACAGTTGGAGATAGGGGTGTTGTCCCCCCTGTGGTTGGGGAGAGAGACCGGTTGTCTCCACTCCCTTCAAAGTACACTGCCGCTGGGGAATGGAGACAATGCTCTCCTCTCCCTGCAAAACATACTGCCACTGGGGAGCAGGACCAACTGTCCCTACTCCCTGAAACTCCGGCTGCCGTTGGGGAACTGGGCCGACTGCCCAGCATCCCTGTAGGGCTGGTGGAGAGATCTCGGTCCCATCTCCACCTGCCATATGAGTTTCCCCCCAGGACCAGTCTATGAGGTCCCCTACCTCTGTAGCTGGTACTGAAGCAGGGGATACTTTAGTCGGGTCTTCCCAGCTGTAGGGTTGTAGGTCTGGGACTGCCACCCAGCTCTCTGGCAGTGTATATTGGGACCGAATTGAGCTGAAGCGGTATAAGTAATTCTGCTCCAGCTCCCACTCCTTTGTCACTAGAGATTTCAGGTCTCATCTCACCTCTCTTGCTTTAGCCCAATCATGCATAGCCTCCCTGTAGTCATAGATATCCCAAAACCGGGACTCTCCAGCATCTCCGAATTCCGGTTCTGCAAAGGCCTCAAACAACAGGCCAGGGCCATCATAATCCTCACCCTCTGGTCTGTCGTGCTCAGCCATCCAGGGGGAGTGCCGAATCACATACCACCAGAGTGCCTGGTAGGCGTTGTCTAGCCAAAGCTCCTTCCATACCAGGCTCTCCATTTCTGTCACCCACTCATCCAGGGGCTGCTCTCCCAAGAGACCCTTCCGCATCGCCACACGCTCCTGTAGCCGCTGCTCATAACTGGGGAGGCACGCTCCTCGCCGCCGCTGGGCATTTTCAAGGGCATCATACCAGATTTCCTTTCTGTCTGCATCCCTGTAGTCCGCGGCTGCCTCCTCCTCCTCGTCATAGAACGCTGTCCGAAGATTTGCTGATTCCATCCTGCTGTAGCCAGGGGCGCTGTACAGATACTAGCGTTGCCCTCAATTTTGTAAATCCACGAACGGTGTGTCCGAGCTGCTTCTCCTCTCACTAGGATGCCATCCCACTGCTTGCCACCAATGTAACGGATCTCCTAGCACCCTGACCGGGTACCTCCGTCGAATGGATGCTCCTAGTGCTTCACGAGGACTCCAAGCACTCTACTTGACACCGTAAGCGCTGCAGACCCCACGAACCGCCGAAGCTTGGTTGAGGTCTCACCGTTTCCTACCCACCCTGGACCTACGACAAGGCTCCAGGCTCCAGTGGGGGAAGCTCTCCTAAATCCAGAGAGCAGCAACAGCTCTTACAAGAGCTAGTAGTTATAGCCAGGGGAGTATAGCAAATCTTCAGCGTATAGCAATCCCCACATCTTCCAACAAGGTTACCACCCACAGGGTTTTGTAAAAACAGCCAATAACCACGTACAATAAACTCAGACACTCCCACACAAAATCCTCCCCTCTGCCTGTGATACATTTACCTCACACTGGGTTGATATAATTATCACAGGCAGGAGAATACACAATATCTTCTGTCCTGGAGACAACCGAGACTTAATTCAATTATCTCTCAGGACAAAGGGACTTCACCAATACACATAAAGAGACAATGGAACAGACCTCACTACTCAACGTATGCAATGTCCCACCCTTTACAATACACATAGACATTTAACATCCCAAAATGGCACGAATTAGACCAGGGGTTCAAGTTAGTACAAGTCCTTTGTGAACAAAGGAGGCCTGGCTGATGAGAAGGCCCATAATCCTGGGGCAAGAGGCTGGTAGCCAGGCCCCTCCAAAACCCAGTGGCGAGGTTGGTTTCGCCACAAAGATATTAGATATATCAAATTGTGTTACTGGTATAAAGTTTAAACCTTTCATAAACAATGCTACATGTGATAACATTCTAATAAATTCATTATGGTAATGTGTTGAGATGTTATCTCTGTATCCAGATTTACAGTTACCGGCAGGTCCTGAAATATTTGGACAGTGACACAGGTTTTGGCATTTTAGCTGTTTACCACAACATCTTCAAGATACAGTTATATAATCTATATGGACTTAAAGTGCAGACTCTCAGCTTTAATGTAAGAGTATATACATCCTAATTGGAGGAGGGCTTTAGGAATTACAAGTCTTTAATATGCAGCTGCCTCTTTTTCAAGGGAACAAAGGTAAAATTATCTCAAAAGCTATTTAATAGGCTGCATGGGTGTCGGGATTCGAACCCGTGACCAGCCACATCCCAGGCAGTAGCCCTGCTTACTAGGCTACCATCTGCTCTGGACATTCCTCCCTGAAACCTATTAGTTAACCTCAGTCTTGCCAAGCCTTGCTCATCACCCTTGATTCCCCACACCTGGTACTTCCCTATATAAGTCCAGCCCCTTGCACTCTAGCTTGCTGATTATTGAGCTCCTGAGCCTTGATCAAGCTTCTCCTCATCTGTTGCTCTTGTTACTGCTGGAAGTCCACTGCTGACCAGGAATTGCCTACCGACTACTCTTCTGCCTTATCCATACCTACTGAACTGCTACCACCGTTGCCATCCGGATTGTCTGACCACGCTTACTGCCGCCTGCCCTGACCCACCGCCTGCCTACTGACTACTCTTTTGCCTTATCCCTACCTACTGAACTGCTACCACCGTTGCCATCCGGATTGTCTGACCACGCTTACTACCTGCCTGCGGTCCTTGCCACTGGGCTCCACTCCTACCTCCAGCCAGCGGTCCTCTGACACAGGTGAGCCTGTAGGACTGTTACAGAATAATCAGCCACACTATGGAGTCCGCAATGGCCACTCTGCGTAAGCAGGTCTCTGAACTTCAAGAATTTGGTACTACATATCAGGAGAAATTTGCCCAGCTCCAAGTCGTAGTCCAAAGCCAACAGAGCGAGATTATTGAACTACAGAGGCAACTCCTGGACGTCCGCGGCACGGCTGCAGACACCCGCATGCCACTCCCACCAAGATTCGGCGGTGATAGACGTCAGTATCGGGGGTTTCTAAACCAATGCCGCATCTATTTTCAGATGTACCCGGCACCCTTCACCACCGAGAAGAAGAAGGTGCTATTCATGGTCAATCTCCTGACGGATGAAGCATTAGCATGGGCATCACCATACGTGGAGACTAACAGTCAGCTCCTGAACAACCTAAACAACTTCATCACCGCAATGAGCCAAGTCTTCGACGACCCCAACCGCTGTGCGACAGCCGAGGCGCGACTACATAGTCTGCGGCAAGGGAGACGCTCCGTCGCCGAATACACCGCTGAGTTTCGCCGTTGGGTCACGGACACCACCTGGAACCCAGCGGCACAGAGGAGCCAATTCCGGCGAGGCCTGTCCGAATTAATAAAGGACGAACTCGCCAGAGTTGAGGCCCCGGACGATCTGGATGACTTCATTCAGTTATGCATCCGGATAGATCAAAGACTCTCCGAGAGGAAGAAAGAAAGACTCTGGTCCTTGGACCACAGACCCACTTATTCCTTCTCTTCCACCGCCCAGCGCGACCCCCGGTCAGCAACTGAACCTATGCAGGTCGACGCTCTACGTAGGTCTCTATCCACAGCTGAGAAGGAGAGATGGCTGGCCGAAAACCTCTGCCTCTACTGTGGGGAGCCGGGTCATTTTGCCATCAAATGTCCTCATAAGATCCGAAAGACTATTGCCGTCACAGAACTAAAGGAGCAACCACAGACTCCAACCCCACCAGCAGCCCCTGAAAATAACAACACGGCGGCTCATGGATCCCACTTCATCGTCCCCATCCTCATCGAGATTGAGGGGCGACAACTCCCCTGTTCAGCGATGTTAGACTCCGGGGCGGGAGGCAACTTCATGGACCTAACCTTCGCCCGCGAAAAGAATATTCCACTGACAATCAAGGCAGCCCCCGTTGACCTGGAAACCGTCGACGGATCCCCACTCTCCTCGGGGCCGGCCACTCACGAGACCACCGAACTACAACTCCTCATAGAACCAGATCACCGTGAAAAGATCCACTTCTCTCTGATCGCCTCCCCGAAGTTCCCAGTGATCTTGGGCATCCCATGGTTGGCCACCCACAACCCCTCGGTGGACTGGGAAACCCGCTGCATACGATTCCCGTCCGAGTTCTGCACGCTAAATTGCTCCCACAAACCCGTCCTTCCACCCGAAGACACCACCATCTCAAAACTATCTGTCAAGGATCTGCTACCCCCTCAATACAGCGAGTTCCAGGATGTCTGCGACAAGAAAAAACGCAGACAAGCTGCCACCACATCGACCCTACGACTGCCCTATAGAACTGTTGCCCGGGGCCGAAATACCCTTTGGCAGTATCTACTCCCTCTCAGAGCCTGAACTCAAGGCTCTGAAAGAGTACCTGGACGAGGACCTGAGGAAGGGGTTCATCCGGCCCTCCACCTCTCCCGCGGGAGCCCCCTTTTTCTTCGTAGAGAAAAAAGACTCCTCCCTGCGTCCCTGCATAGACTACAGAAAGCTTAATGACATAACCGTAAAAAACTGGTACCCGCTCCCACTGATTTCCGAACTCCTTGAGAGACTCCGGGAAGCAAAGATCTTCACCAAACTCGACCTTCGAGGGGCCTACAACCTCGTCCGAATCCACCCTGGGGACGAATGGAAGACCGCCTTCCGGACACGTTATGGTCATTTCGAGTACCTGGTCATGCCTTTCGGACTCTGCAATGCTCCCGCCACCTTCCAGCACTTTATTAACTACGTCCTCAGGGACATGCTGGATCTGTTTGTAGTCGTTTACCTGGACGACATCTTGATCTTCTCTGAAGACCTCGAGCAGCACCGCGAACACGTCCGCAGGGTACTGCAGAGGCTCAGACAGAACTCTCTCTATATCAAGCTAGAGAAATGCGAGTTTGAGCGAACCACCACTCAGTTCCTCGGATACATCATCTCCCCAGAGGGCCTAAGTATGGACCCGGGGAAGGTCCAAGCTGTGATGAACTGGCCCGTTCCTAAAAACGAGAAGGAGATACAAAGATTCATTGGCTTCGCCAACTTCTATCGGAAGTTTATCCGGAACTTCTCCAAGGTCATAGCACCAATCACCCAACTCACCAAGAAGGCAGTCCCCTTCTCCTGGACACCCGAGGCCCAGGAGGCCTTCACCAAGTTGAAACTCCTCTTCACTTCTGCCCCAATCCTAATCCACCCGAACCCCGAGCTCCCATTTACAGTCGAAGTGGATGCATCAGACTCTGCGGTGGGGGCAGTTTTGTCACAACGGACAGGGGAGAGGATGCTATTACACCCGTGCGCATATTTCTCCCGCCAGATGTCCCCCTCTGAGAAGAACTATGACATCGGGAACAAAGAACTACTGGCGATCAAGGATGCCTTCTCCGAGTGGAGACACCTGCTGGAGGGAGCCACCAACCCCATAATCGTACTAACTGACCACAAGAACCTCGAGTTCATCCGCAGCGCTAAGAGACTCTCAGCCAGACAGGCCAGATGGAGCCTATTCTTTTCCCGCTTCAACTATCTCATCACCTATCGCCCTGGATCAAAAAACGGCAAGGCTGACGCCCTCTCCAGAATGTTTTCCGAGCCCTCACAGAGTAACAAGGGCCAAAATAACATCTTGCCCGAGAGAAGGGTCGTAGGGGCCACCTACTCTAAAGAACTCCTGGGCACAATCAAAGAAGGATATGAAAATGACCCCTTCCTCTCCCACCCCACAGGCAATGTCAGCCTTACGTTTAAGAACGGTCATTGGTTTCATCAGGACCTACAACTAGAAATCGCACGGCTTGAAGTGCTCAAACTCAACCATGACTCCAAGGTGGCCGGCCATTTTGGCACAAGAAAGACCCAGGAGCTTCTCTCCCGCTCCTTCTGGTGGCCAACATACAGGGAGGACATCAAGAGGTACATCTCCTCGTGCACGGTCTGTGCCCGCAATAAGACTCCTCGTTCCTCTCCCGTGGGTCTGTTACAACCTCTCCCGATTCCCTCCCGCCCCTGGGGCTCGATCTCCATGGACTTTGTGGTAGACCTTCCTCCTTCAAAAGGGATGAACACCATCCTGGTCGTGGTCGACCGTCTCACCAAGATGGCCCATTTCATCCCCTCCAAAGGCCTACCCACAGCCAAACAGATGGCCGATCTTATTCTCAGAGAGGTCTTCAGGCTGCATGGGATCCCGGACGACGTGGCCTCCGACCGAGGTGTACAATTTGCCTCAAAGGGTTAAAGTGAACCTGTCCTCTGCTTTCCACCCTCAGTCAAACGGGCAGACGGAGAGAACTAATCAGACCCTAGAGCAATACCTACGCTGTTTCAGCTCCCACCTGCAGGATGACTGGCTTGATCATCTCCCCACGGCCGAGTTCGCCTACAACAATGCTGAGCACAGCTCAACCAAGCACAGCCCCTTCTTTGCTAACACAGGCTCACACCCGGTGTTCATTCCCCACCTACCCGTTGCCTCCACCCTCCCAGCAGTGGCCGAACGCCTAACAACCCTACAGGAGGCACAAGAGAACATTATAGACAACCTCCAGCTTGCCCAGAGGCGCTTTAAACAGGGAGCAGACAGACGTCGCAAACCCACCCCGGGTTTCCATGTGGAAGACAAGGTATGGCTGTCCACCAGGAACCTCAGATTGAAGGTCCCCTCCAAAAAATTTGCCCAAAGATACATGGGTCCGTTCCGGATCACCGCACAAATCAACGAGGTCACGTTCCGGCTCGACCTTCCGGACTCCATTAGGGTGCACCCTGTCTTCCATTGCCCTCTCCTCAAGTCATACGTGGAGAACACCTTCACAGGCCGCCACTCGCCCCCACCACCACCCGTGAGGGTTCAGGGTGAAGAAGAATACGTTGTCGCAAAGATCCTCGACTCCAGGATCCACCGGGGAAGACTACAATACCTAATTGGGTGGGAGGGTTACCCTCCCGAGGATAACTCCTGGGAGCAAGAAGAGAATGTCCACGCCCCCAGACTGGTAAAAGAGTTCCACCAACGGCACCCCGGTAAGCCTGCCCCTGCGGTGCCCGGAGGTCACCTTGGAAGGGGGGGAGTACTGTCGGGATTCGAACCCGTGACCAGCCACATCCCAGGCAGTAGCCCTGCTTACTAGGCTACCATCCTCTCTGGACATTCCTCCCTGAAACCTATTAGTTAACCTCAGTCTTGCCAAGCCTTGCTCATCACCCTTGATTCCCCACACCTGCTACTTCCCTATATAAGTCCAGCCCCTTGCACTCTAGCTTGCTGATTATTGAGCTCCTGAGCCTTGATCAAGCTTCTCCTCATCTGTTGCTCTTGTTACTGCTGGAAGTCCACTGCTGGAAGTCCACTGCTGACCAGGAATTGCCTACCGACTACTCTTCTGCCTTATCCCTACCTACTGAACTGCTACCACCGTTGCCATCCGGATTGTCTGACCACGCTTACTGCCGCCTGCCCTGACCCACCGCCTGCCTACCGACTACTCTTCTGCCTTATCCCTACCTACTGAACTGCTACCACCGTTGCCATCCGGATTGTCTGACCACGCTTACTACCTGCCTGCGGTCCTTGCCACTGGGCTCCACTCCTACCTCCAGCCAGCGGTCCTCTGACACAGGTGAGCCTGTAGGACTGTTACAATGGGTTATTCCCTTGGTAATTCGTCATAAATTAAGCAGGTAAAAGGTCTGGAGTTTATTCCAGTTGTGGCATTTAAATTTAGAAGCTGTCGCTGTGAAACCACAAAATGCGGTCAAAGGAGCTCTCCATGGAAGTGAAACAGACCATTATTAGGCTAAAAATAAAGAATAAATCCATCAGAGATATAGCAGAAATGGTAGGAGTTGCAAATCAACAGTTTGGTACATTCTAGTAAAAAAAAAAATGCACTGGTGCTTGGATGTCCACGGAATAAAACAGTGGTAGATGATCGCAGAATCCTTTCCATGATGAAGAAAAACCTCTTCACAACATACACCCAAGTGAGGAAGTAGGTGTATCAGTATCTAAGTCTACCATAAAGTGAAGACTTCATGAAAGCAAATACAGAGGGTTCACCACAAGGTGCAAACTATTAATCAGCCTCGAAACTAGAAAGGCCAGATTACACTTTGCGAACAACATCTAAAGAAGCCAGCCCAGATCTGGAACAGCATTCTTTGAAATGATAAAGCTAAGAACCTATACCAGAATGATGGGAAGAAGAAAGTATGAGAAGGCTTGGAAGAGTTCATGGTCCAAAGCACACCACATCCGCTGTAAAACATGGTGGAGGCAGTGTCATGGCATGGACATGCAAGGCTTCCAGTGGCACTGGGTCAGTAGTGTTTATTGATGATGTGACTGAAGCAGCCAGATTAATGCTGAAGTGTACAAGGATATACTATCTGCTCAGATTCAACCAAATGCAGGAGATTGTTTGGAGGGCGCTTCACAGTACAGATGGACAATGATCCAAAACATACTGTGAAAGAAACCCAGCAGTTTTTAAAGGCAAAGAAGTGTAATATTCTGAAATGGCCGTCACCAGGTCTCAACCCGATCGAGCATCCATTTCAATTGCTTATGACAAAATTTAAGATAGATAATCCAAAAAGACCCACAAACAAGCAAAAACTGGAGACAGCTACGGTAAAGGCTTGGCAAAGCATCACAAAGAGGAAACCTAGCATTTGGTGATGTCCATGGGTTCCAGACTTCAGGTAGTCATTGCCTACAGAGGAGTCTCTACAAAGTATTCAAAATGAACATTTTATTTATGGTAATGTTACTCTGTCCAATTACTTTTGAGCCCCTAAAGTGAGGAGGCTTTGCATAAAAATGGTTTCAATTCCTGAACGTTTCACTGGATATTTTTGTTCAACCTGTCAAATATTTCTGGACCTAACTGTATTGTTTGTTGGGGTGTCTGTTCCCTCGTATGTAATATCTATTTTTATCAAGCTCTTATGTTTATTTGACCTATGTTTTATTTCACCTACGGGGATAGTTGTTTGTAAACTAGGCGCATAAGCCATCTGGATATGAGATGTGAGGTGTCCATAATACCATCTGTAATGTCCACATCAGATGAGGAAAAGTTAACCCTTGATTTGCGCCAAATTTATGAACTGGTGCACTTTAATAATATATGTGGGATGAGTGTAATATGGTTTATACCTTTAGGTGTAAAAGTAGACCATGGGGTTGCCTGCTGTGAGATGCAACATTTTTATGACATTTTGAAAAGTCACATATAGTAAGTGTGCCATAATCCTGGTCTAATCTGGAGTTTGGTCTAGAAAATGGAACTCTTGCAGAATAGACATAGAGATCAAAATGTCGCAAAAAAAAAGGCAAAAAACAGTTGTACCGTAGAAAACAGTTGTACCGTAGCTCATAAATTGGTCCCTAGGTCTGAAAGTTCATTAGCTGTATCTAGATATTCATTACAGTTTTTCATTCAAATGGGGAGCACAGGTCCTCATTCTCATTTGTTGGTTTGTACTCTGAGCTCCGGTGGCTACCTTTGATCGGCTCTTGGGGGAGTTGAGGCTAGTGATGTACGAACATCGGCTGGGACGATTCACGAACGTCAACGCGTGCTCGCGAACAAATATTTGCGAACCGCGCGTTTGCAGCGGGCCCCATTTACTTTAATGCAGGCAAACCTGAAAAACCTTCAGGTCATATTTGCAGCCAGCAAACACTTACTAGAAGTTCACAAATAGTCCCACAACATGGACAGTGACATGCCGGAGGGGGATCATTGGCAAAAATTCCCACCAAAAATATGCATTTTAATCAGGGGCCATTTTTATGCGTCTTAAAGGGAAGCTCTCAAAAATGTGCCCTGCTGGAGCCTACAAAATGTTTATTTCCTATCGGTTTGATGTATACAAATGTGCAGCACTCCATGTTTTTGTATCCTGCAGAGTACATTAAAAAATGCATACGTTAGCGTAATTTTTTTTTCCTACCATGGAACTGTATGGTGAAAGTACGCCACTGTACGGCATCAGTCTGAGGCATCTGTTAATGCATACATTTTGGGGATGCATTAAATGGATGGTAAAAATAGGATGTGAACCCAGCCCTAGTGTCAGAATAAGCACCAGTACACAGCGGAGCAGCGTGGCGGAGAGGGGAGGCCGCCATGTACTGACAGAGCACTACCTGGTCCTGTTGGTCAGGGGTGAGGACTGTCTCCCAAAGATCATTTTCTACTGGGAAATACAGGGCACAGTATAATACACTAGAATCTATATAATACTATATAATAATAATACAATTAGATGGTCATTTATTATATAGAAATAAGTCTATGTTAGGCGTATTTCTGACACAGATTGTGGCGCAAAGGTCCTTAGCACTGCAATCTGCATATTTTCCACGCTCATGCCAGGTCTAAAAAAGGATGGGGTGGGCAGGAAAAGGGATACAGTTATGGCCATCCAGTTATTGGATACCACCGCCATACATTGACTGGATAACACCGCCGTACAGTGACTGGATAACACCGCCATACAGTGACTGGATAACACCGCCATACAGTGACTGGATAACACCGCCATACAGTGACTGGATAACACCGCCATACAGTGACTGGATAACACCGCCATACAGTGACTGGATAACACCGCCATACAGTGACTGGATAACACCGCCATACAGTGACTGGATAACACCGCCATACAGTGACTGGATAACACCGCCATACAGTGACTGGATAACACCGCCATACAGTGACTGGATAACACCGCCATACCGTGACTGGACAAAAGGGTGTAAGAGGGCACAGTACAGGGAATGACTAGAGGCACTGCACAGGGTGTGGTAAGAGGGCACAATGCAGGGTATAAAGGGGCACAGTACGGGGTGAGGGGCACAGTCACATGACCCTGTGACATTAGAAGGTCCTTATGGTGAATGCGGTTCATACGCCACTATAATAAGAGGCAGAGGAGTGAGACAAGGGTGTGATTATGTGGCTAGAAATAAAAAATAATTAACTATCGGCCAGTACAGGCCCCAGAAATTAGGCAATAGGCATTCACCTGACAGCAAAGAACTTTGGAGATCGAGATTTGTCACCTTTATTAGACTAAATTATCCTGTGCAGGTCCAAAAAGCAAAATTAAACAACACAAAATTACAACAACAAAAAAGCGTCCGGGTGTGGATGGGGGTCCCTCATACTGGTAGTTGGCTGGTGAGAAGGGCCAGGTTGGGAAGAAGAGGGGACATGTTGGCCGTAAGTGGACTCCCTACTATATGTAGACCCATAATGTCAAGGAGGGTATTTTGGCGGGTGCTGTGAAACTTGAGGAGGTGTCCTTGGCAGAGTGCCAGTGATTTGCCCATGGCTGCGCCAGTTCTCCAAAAGCCCTAAAAATTTCGAAGGGATCATTTGGAGGAGTGGCTTCCTCCAGAACAATACCTACTGCTGCTTGAGTCCTAAGGTATTGTTCTGGAGGCAGATTCCTAAAATGAGTAGCCAGACTCCTTACTTAGAGGTCAAAATTTTCCTTTAGGGCGTGCTCACGATAGATACTCCAGGACCTGAGTATTTACTGCAGTAAAACAAAACATGCAATGCAACAGCTCTCTGCAAACCAAATAAAGTACAACATTGCATCATAATTGCAAGTGCTATACTAATAAGTTAGAAATGCTTGGCAAATCATTTTGTACAAAATAATTTGAGCCCGTCTGCCGCACGTCAAGGCGATCTCTGTTAGACGAGTTCCTAACACTAAATTCTGCCTGTTATGTGCCATGACGGCTACCATATAATTCAGGGACTGTAGGTTCCACATGCATGCTGGGCCTGCTTTAATTTCTGTCATTTTTGGTGCCAAAATGGCCTTCATTATATCCAAGGAATGCAGGTACCAACATGCACGCCGGGCCCACTCCACACCACTCCTGGTGCCAATTGGCCACCAAAGACCCGGCATGCATGTTGGTCTCATGCACACATTTGGTGGTATTGTGACAAAATAACACCCTTTTGGCAAGCAGTTTGTGGCGTTTTATCAAAAATGAGTGGGGTACACATCCCTGTTAATCCGAAACTTTGCCTGTTTGGTTTGTATAATGATATAAAGGGTTCAAAGAACATAAAAATCTTGTGTGCGGCCTTTGGAAACAACAGGAAATACCTTCAACCCAGAAATGGATTGTCAAGTGTGACCAGATATGTAGGCTTGAGCAGATAGTGCATTGGGACTCTGGATCCCCGCTTAAATTTGAGACCATTTGGAACCCCTGGAGATCTTATTGACGATTTACCCTGGACTAATTGCGTTAAAATAAACATATACTTAGTATACTTGAATAAATGCCCTTACATGATGATGAGCGGGTCTGAGTGCATATGGATGAGACGCCACGGCATCTGACTGTCCTTAACATGTTGATGTTATTTGATTAAAGAGTGAGTACCTTATGGACCACTTATCTGCTTTCCCCCCCCCCCCCTTATTTCCCTTATCTACCCCCCCCCCCCCCCCACCTACCTGTTTATGTCTAATTTCTGTTTGTTTTGTGTTTAGTTATAAGTTTAATTACATGTGGGGATAGGCGCCACGTGGTTGAATATGTTCCGTAACGATCGACTCTGTCCGGAATGTTTGTTTACAAGAATATAGACAATGTCATAGAGATGTTCCTGATACGCGCTATATCATCTTGTATTTGTATATTATTTGATCTGAATGGATATGTATCTCTTGTATCAAACAGTCAGTATATTTGCTTTATTGGATGACAAAACAATAAAAAGAGTTTTAAAACAAAATGATTTGCCAAGCATCTCTAACTTATTAGTATAGCACTTGCAGTTATGATGCAATTTTGTACTTTATTTGGATTGCAGAGAGCTGTTGCATTGCATGTTTTGTTTTACAGTATTGTTCTCAGCCGTAGCAACGTTTCCCTGTGCTTTGGGATGTGCTGACTGACCCCCTTTTTCTTTGCAGTATTTACTGCAGTCTCCAATACTGGAGAAGGTCTCCTCCGCCGCGTCTGGAGAGGCAAATCTGGGTCCAATTCCACTGGAGGAGGAATAATGGGACACACTGTAGGCTCTCCCTTCACGACTGTCTGTATGAGGTTGGGATGTTGGACCTTCATCCTCGCGTGCACTGGAGTGCTGCTCCAATGTCTCCTCAATTTCCTCCTCAAGGTTGTCCTCCGTTCTTAAAAAAAAAACAAGACAACATGTTAAATATGATGTATCTAACGTGAAACATTACTAAACACATAGTCATATCCTAATTTTTTATGGAAAACTTTTACAAACAATCTGCGCCCAGCATCAGGTTGTGACATAATGATATGTAGGGGCCATTCGATAGTACACATAGTGATATTTAAAGGGGTTCTCCAGGTTCAGCTGTGTCATAGGTCAATGATTCCTTTGCTACAGTACAGGTCTTGCTATCACAGAATGTTTTTATAACATTTAACTCAAATATTATAGGTTAATATGGGCAAGTATGGCAGTTTGATACAAAAAGTTGCTCAAAAGATTAGGGGACATTTATCAAACTGGTGTAATGTGAAACTAGCAGATTCCTCCTTTCATTTTTCACAGCTCTTTTGGAAAATTAAAAGTGGAATCAGATTAGTTGCTATGGGCAACTAAGCCAGTTCTACTTTACACAAGTGTGAAGAATCTCCACCATTATTGAAACCACAAATCAAACACATTTATTCTATTCTGCCCCAAAAAAACTATTTTCACACCCACATATTACAGATGGCTGCATATTTACCCAAATATTCTAAAAAAAGACCCATAAAAGATCATTGAAGGTAAAAATATAGAGTAATATTATATTTACATTACATACTATATTTTCAATTACTATAGCATCATTAACACATTATGAACATATTACTTACTGTCGCAAATCCATTATGTCACGTAGGAACATTAGCTGCTCCTTAAACATATAGGGGCGTTTTTTCGGGAGCCCAGAACCACTTTGGCTGTGCATCATTTCCTTGAGGAACTAGTCCTGGCAGCTACGCCATCTGTTTTTAACCTCTCCAAATGTAGATAAAAAAAAAAACATAACAGGATAATGTTCAAATTATCTGTACTGTTTGTCATGTGCTAAGCTACATACTACAGTGTACGACATGTGCTAGGCTATTGTCACGGTCTTTGTTGTGCGCCGTGACACTTTAGCCGTACATGTTGGTTGCCTGGGGCAACGCGTTGTTGTCGTAGCATGTATGAGCTTTGCTCCCCTTCTCCTGGTTCCTTCCCTGGCTGGGTTAACCACCTTTCTGGGGGTGGTCACTAGGTGGTTCTTACACCTGTGGCTGGAGGCCAGGAGTCAGTTTTACTCCAGCCTAGGTGTTTGCTGGAGTTATGCTCCTGGTCTGGATTTGCCATCTTCCAGTGTGAGGGCCACTTACTGGGACATCAATGTCTTCTCAATGTTTCCCTGTGTCACCTTCCATTCCTATTATGTCTCTATGTGTAGTGTTGTTTGTATGGGTTGGTGTTTTATGTCTAGTTGTTGTTACATGTCTGGTGGTGTCTGTTGTCCAGCATGTTTGTTTGACATGTTCCCTGTGTGTTGTGCCTCCGGAAGTGGGTGTCAGGGTTCCCCTGAGGGGGAACCACTAGTCTGTGCAGCTCTGCTGGGGGCCACCATGCATCCTGTCTGCATAGGGGCTCCGGTTGTCATTGTTGCCGCGGGAGGTAAGTGTGTGTTGTTTCTGGGCTCTTACCTGCCGATTCTGTAGCTGTGCACTGCCTGTCCCTTTCCTTGCAGCTTGGCCAGTGAGACTCCTGTTCATCCGTGTCTGGGATGAACAGGTTGTCTCTGCCTTTCTCTATTTGAGGGATTATCAGGGCGACTCAGGTTCCCAGGTTCCTGGGTATGAGCCGTCCTACCATCCAGGTCCGCTCATACGGTTAGGAGTCAGGGCGAGGATTAGGGAAGCATAGGAGGTGTCGTGCTCCCCTTATCCCGGTCTCTGGCCTAGTTGCTACCCTGGCTGCTTCTCGTACGGTGGGGAGTTTCCCCCACTCCCCACCGTGACAGCTACAGTCAGGTCCATAAATATTGGGACATCAACACTATTCTAACATTTTTGGCTCTATACACCACCACAATGGATTTGAAATGAAACGAACAAGATGTGCTTTAACTGCAGACTGTCAGTTTTAATTTGAGAGTATTTACATCCAAATCAGGTGAACGGTGTAGGAATTACAACAGTTCGCATATGTGCCTCTCACTTGTTAGGGGACCAAAAGTAATTGGACAATTGGCTTCTCAGCTGTTCCACGGCCAGGTGTGTGTTATTCCCTCATGATCACAATTACAATGAGCAGATAAAAGGTCCAGAGTTCATTTCAAGTGTGCTATTTGCATTTGGAATCTGTTGCTGTCAACTCTTAAGATGAGATCCAAAGAGCTGTCACTATCAGTGAAGCAAGCTATCATTAGGCTGAAAAAAAAACTAAACAAACCCATCAGACAGATAGCAAAAACATTAGGTGTGGCCAAAACAACTGTTTGGAACATCCCTAAAAAGAAGGAACGCACCGATGAGCTCAGCAACACCAAAAGACCCGGAAGACCACGGAAAACAACTGTGGTGGATGACCGAAGAATTCTTTCCCTGGTGAAGAAAACACCCTTCACAACAGTAGGCCAGATCAAGAGCACTCTCCAGGAGGTAGGTGTATGTGTGTCAAAGTCAACAATCAAGAGAAGACTTCACCAGAGTGAATACAGAGGGTTCACCACAAGATGTAAACCATTGGTGAGCCTCAAAAACAGGAAGGCCAGATCAGAGTTTGCCAAACGACATCTAAAATAGCCTTCACAGTTCTGGAACAACATCCTATGGACAGATGAGACCAAGATCAACTTGTACCAGCGTGATGGGAAGAGAAGAGTATGGAGAAGGAAAGGAACTGCTCATGATCCTAAGCATACCACATAATCTGTGAAGCATGGTGGTGGTAGTGCCATGGCGTGGGCATGTATGGCTGCCAATGGAACTGGTTCTCTTGTATTTATTGATGATGTGACTGCTGACAAAAGCAGCAGGGTGAATTCTGAAGTGGTTCGGGCAATATTATCTGCTCATATTCAACCAAATGCTTCAGAACTCATTGGACGGCGCTTCACAGTGCAGATGGACAATGACCCAAAGCATACTGCAAAAGCAACCAAAGAGTTTTTTAAGGGAAAGAAGTCAATCATCTGACCTGAATCCGATTGAGCATGCATTTTACTTGCTGAAGACAAAACTGAAGGGAAAATGCCCCAAGAACAAGCAGGAACTGAAGACAGTTGCAGTAGAGGCCTGGCAGAGCATCACTAGGGATGAAACCCAGCGTCTGGTGATGTCTATGCGTTCCAGACTTCAGGCTGTAATTGACTGCAAAGGATTTACAACCAAGTATTAAAAAGTGAAAGTTTAATTTATGATTATTATTATGTCCCATTACTTTTGGCCCCTTAACCAGTGGGAGGCACATATGCAAACTGTTTTAATTCCTACACCGTTCACCTGATTTGGATGTAAATGTCCTCAAATTAAAGCTGACAGTCTGCAGTTAAAGCACATCTTGTTAGTTTCATGTCAAATCCATTGTGATGGTGTATAGAGCCAAAAATGTTAGAATTGTGTTGATGTCCCAATATTCATGGACCTGACTGTACATTCTAGTGTACGACATGTGCTAGGCTACATACTACAGTGTATAACATATGCTAGGCTACAAACCGGATTCCAAAAAAGTTGGGACACTATACAAATCGTGAATAAAAACTGAATGCAATGATGTGGAGGTGCCAACTTCTAATATTTTATTCAGTATAGAACATAAATCACGCAACAAAAGTTTAAACTGAGAAAATGTACAATTTTAAGGGAAAAATAAGTTGAATCAGAATTTCATGGTGTCAACAAATCCCCAAAAAGTTGGGACAAGGCCATTTTCACCACTGTGTGGCATCTCCCCTTCTTCTTACAACACTCAACAGACGTCTGGGGACCGAGGAGAGCAGTTTCTCAAGTTTAGAAATAGGAATGCTCTCCCATTCTTGTCTAATACAGGCCTCTAACTGTTCAATCGTCTTGGGCCTTCTTTGTTGCACCTTCCTCTTTATGATGTGCCAAATGTTCTCTGTAGGTGAAAGATCTGGACTGCAGACTGGCCATTTCAGTACCCGGATCCTTCTCCTACGCAGCCATGATGTTGTGATTGATGCAGAATGTGGTCTGGCATTATCTTGTTGAAAAATGCAGGGTCTTCCCTGAAAGAGATGACGTCTGGATGGGAGCATATGTTGTTCTAGAACCTGAATATATTTTTCTGCATTGATGGTGCCTTTCCAGACATGCAAGCTGCCCATGCCACACGCACTCATGCAACCCCATACCATCAGAGATGCAGGCTTCTAAACTGAGCGTTGATAACAACTTGGGATGTCCTTGTCCTCTTTGGTCCAGATGACATGGCGTCCCAGATTTCCAAAAAGAACTTCGAATCGTGACTTGCTGACCACAGAACAGTCTTCCATTTTGCCACACTCCATTTTAAATGATCCCTGGCCCAGTGAAAACACCTGAGCTTGTGGATCTTGCTTAGAAATGGCTTCTTCTTTGCACTGTAGAGTTTCAGCTGGCAACGACGGATGGCACGGTGGATTGTGTTCACTGACAATGGTTTCTGGAAGTATTCCTGAGCCCATTCTGTGATTTCCTTTACAGTAGCATTCCTGTTTGTGGTGCAGTGTCGTTTAAGGGCCCGGAGATCACGGGCATCCAGTATGGTTTTACGGCCTTGACCCTTATGCACAGAGATTGTTCCAGATTCTCTGAGTCTTCGGATGATGTTATGCACAGTTGATGATGATAGATGCAAAGTCTTTGCAATTTTTCGCTGGGTAACACCTTTCTGATATTGCTCCACTATCTTTCTGCGCAACATTGTGGGAATTGGCGATCCTCTACCCATCTTGGCTTCTGAGAGACACTGCCACTCTGAGAAGCTCTTTTTATACCCAATCATGTTGCCAATGGACCTAATTAGTGTTAATTGGTCTTCCAGCTCTTCGTTATGCTCAAATTTACTTTTTCCAGCCTCTTATTGCTACTTGTCCCAACTTTTTGGGGATTTGTTGACACCGTGAAAATTTGAATCAACGTATTTTTCCTTTAAAATGATACATTTACTCGGATTAAACGTTTGATCTGTCATCTACGTTCTATTACAAATAAAATATTGACATTTGCCATCTCCACATCATTGCATTCAGTTTTTATTCACAATTTGTTTAGCGTCCCAACTTTTTTGGAATCCGGTTTGTAAATACTACAGTGTATGACAAGTGCTAGGCCACATACTACAGTGTACAACATATGTTAGGCTACATACTACAGTGTATGACATGTGCATGGCTACATACTACAGTGTACAACATATGTTAGGCTACATACTACAGTGTATGACATGTGCCAGGCTACATACTACAGTGTATGACATGTGCCAGGCTACATACTACAGTGTGTGACAAGTGCTAGGCCACATACTACAGTGTATGACATGTGCTAGGCTACATACTACAGTGTACGACATATGCTAGGCTACATACTACAGTGTATGACATGTGCTAGGCTACATACTACAGTGTATGACATGTGCTAGGCTACATACTACAGTGTATGACATGTGCTAGGCTACATACTACAGTGTGTGACATGTGCTAGGCTACATACTACAGTGAATGACATGTGCTAGGCTACATACTACACCTTATGACATGTGCTAGGCTACATACTACACCTTATGACATGTGCTAGGCTACATACTACAGTGTATGACATGTGCTAGGCTACATACTACAGTGTATGATATTTGCTGGGCTAGTTAATATATGCTAATGTTCAATAACATTTTTCAAAATTGAACTTACCCAGAACATGCCTATTTTTCTCCGCAGGTAGCAAGATAATCCCAGCAACGTTTTCTGAATTGATATGCTTTTATTTCATACACAGATAATATGATACAGGACACGTTTCGGCCCATCCAGCCTTTCTCAACCGCATAATGTCAGAATAACCAGAAACAACATATATATAGGTGCTCAACCTAAGACACCTGATAACTGATAATGACATCATCAATTAATCAAATGAACAGGAAGTGACGTCATGTATGAAAAAAAAAATTCAATTAAATCTACAACATGTATGAGGTTTTTCATCCTTGATAATGTCGATCATTATGATGTGGCTATCTGAAAGAAAAATACATCATATATTTTAAAAACACATAATTTCATAGTCACTGTTGAGACCTCTGGGTTGTAAGGTGTCTAATGTATGTATCCAGAAGGCCTACCTCCTTAATAACGCTAGTATTTTTCTCAGCAGTCTTTGGCCAAACATTGGCAAAAAGCTTCTGGGTTATCTCCAGCCAGGCTGCTTCCTTCTTGTACCCAGACCGTGTGTCCCAAATTCAGGGCCTCTCCTGCACAAGGACGATCATTTTCTCATGTCTATTGGTCGTGGGATTTTGGGCATCTTGTCAGATGCACTGCGAGGGCTGGCTTAAAAGTAGGAAGCTGCTCCTCACACTCCAAACGCTCTGCAGATGCTTGCAAACACCAAACTTCCTGTGTCATGTGACTTCACTATTAATAGTAACATCTATAAATATCGCAACGCAATGCATAATAACGCAACGCATTACATCCACATACATTGCGTTTTTCACGCAGCCCCATTTACTTCTGTGGGGCCAGGGCTGTGTTAAAAACGCAGAATATAGAACATGCTGCGTTTTTCACGCAACGCTGAACTGATGCGTGAAAAAAAACGCTCATGTACACAGACCCATTGAAATCAAGGGGTCAGGATTCAGTGCGGGTGCTATGCGTTCACGTCACGCATTGCACTTGCGCGGAAAATTCGCTCGTGTGAAAGAGGTCTTACAGCTGTTTTTTTTACAACTTATTTGTGCAGATGTTTGTGAAACCACTCACTCCAATTTTGAAAAATGGTTGGAAAATAGGCATGTTTAGCCTGTCAAGCTGACTTAAGCCAGATTTATCAACTTAAAACTGCAAAATGTTTGCCATCTTACTTCAGTAAAGCCAGCAGCATCATAAAAATCCATCTGACCTTCACAGGTTCCTGAAGCAGAAGACTCCAAGCTCACAGCCGAAGCCTCCCAAGATAGTGTTAAGAGCACTGATGAATCAGACCAACTCAGCATTGCAGCAAGTGAGCAAGGGGATTTAGACATAGCTGCCATCTCTAAGACCTTCTTTAAGGCGACTATAACCCCTGTTCTCGCTGAGCTATTGGAGATAAAGACTGAAATTAAGCATATTGGGGTGTTGGTAGAGGCCCTGGAGGCCACGTGCTCCGCCATAATGGTGCATTCTATTGCTCTGGAATCTCGATCTACGGATCATCTAGCTCACATCAATAATGCCCTGACTCTAACAGAAGATCAAGAAAATAGAAGCAGAAGATAAATTGTTTGCATCAATCCTGGTCTTCTGATTCTTTACAGAAAGTGTCTCTAGAGGTCTTCACAGAACTTCTCGTAGTGGATGCTAGCTCAGGGGATTACAAATTAGAGGATCCACAGGTCCCTTAGGCCTAAGCCATCCCCATCAGAGCATCTTCGAGATGTGGTAAGTGGTTTGCTCTCTTTTGTGGATACATCCAAGATCTTAAAGGGCTGCAAGAGAAAAGGCCCCTGTGCCATATGCCGGTTCAGAGCTTGCTCTTTACCAAGACATTGTGCGATCCATACTTGCTAAAAGGATAATCCTTCAACCCTTCCTAGAGCAGCTACACCTGAAGAACATAGGTTCAGCCTCTAAATTGCACACAATGGTCGGCGTCTGAGAGTTCATACCCCAGATCTTACTAAAGTGTGGTCAGTGCTGGATATAGCAATTATCAAGATACCATCTTGGATGCCCGCAGACACTGACGTCTTCCTACCTACCTTGCCTAATCAGGAGCTTTGCCAGCCAGTCCCCAAAGGCAAGCATCAGCAGTCAGGAATGTATACCAGGATATTTCCCATAGATATGGCCTGGGAGTCAGTGTTACTCCCTGTTACACCCTCTGTGGTTTCTCTGTGGGCCCATGCATCCAAGGTTCGTGCTTAGACTGTTGTTCACATATGGCGTTTTACTGTTATGGACATGGACCCTGATCTTGATTATTTATCTTTTTCCTTATGAGAGGTCCCCCTATGGTGCCTTATTTCCTATCTCTTTATTTTTCCTTTTTTTTCTTATTTTTATCCCTTTTATATTCTTAGTCTTCAGAGACTTTGTTCTACACTGTTTTATAATACTTACCATGTCATCAGGTTATGTTACCCGATTATAACAGATCTCTGGAGTTCTCTATCCACTGCTCCAAGTTAAGAGGGCAGTGTGCTGCCTTTTACTAACCTTAAGAAAAAGCACCTAAGGTCACATTGAGTTATGTTCTATGTTGAAATGTTAGCTTCTTCATAGGTACTGCTTGTATACTGTTGGTCAGGACAGTTTTTTGTCTTTGCTTATCCATCCACCCCAACCTCCCCCCCCCCTTCTACTTCCATTCTAGTCACTAGTTCCTATGAGTCTAGTAACATGTTCCCCACCTTTGTACTGCCAGGGTACACGTGCCACATATGGACCCCGTGCTTGTGGGTCATAGTTCCCATTTCCCCCCTCATCTCGGGGCATTTTATTCTTCCTACCATCTAACTCACCCCTTCTTACTGATCTTGTGTCCATTGGCCCCTAACCTTCTATCCAGATGGACTGTACAGTTACAACCCTGAATGTAAAGGGTTTTAACTCACCCAATTAGAGAAGTCATATCTTCCTTTTGCTACACAAACTAAAGACTCACACCCTCTTTTTGCCAGAGACCCATTTTTGAAAGAACCGAATCCCTAAACTCCCAAGATCCTCTTTCTTGCAATGGTTCTATAGTAGTTATGCCTCCTCACCCTCCAAGTGAGTGTCTATAACTATCCATAATTCTGTCCCCATTGTTTTGAAATAGCAATACACTGAAATGGAAAGAAGACTCCTACTGGTCAAGGGTGAGATTGGTTCAGAGATGTACACCCTAGCTAGTCTCCGGTCAAGTCCCTTGGCTGCTGAAAACCTTAGACACTCTGCAACTGTTTGCAGAAGGCAGTGTAATTTTGGGTACTGATTTGAACATTACATTGAACCCCTCCATAGATTCTTCTACGAATAAATCCCATGTTTCCAACATATTGACCAGTAAGTTACAGGAGAAGCTTCATGATCTGCATTTAGTGGACATCTGGAGATCTTTCAACCCATCCACCAGAGATTATATTTTCCATTTTTCATCTGGCACATAGACGTAATTTACCTCTTGCATTGTTAGGGATCGAGGCGGAAAAAGCATTCGACCGGGTTAACCGGTCCTTCCTGAAAGCCACTTTATATAAAATTAATTTCCCCCCTGAGATCGTTTCTGCCATATTCGCACTCTATGCACAACTTTCCACCCATCTTAAAATAAATGGCATGGGATGAGACAGGGATGCCCTCTTTACCTTCCCTTTTTATTTTAGTAGTAGAAACTACTTGCAGCTTAAATGTGTTGCTTTCACAGATGATTTATTGTTTCTTCTTTCTAACCCTGTATCTGACCTCCCAGCTCCCATGACTCACAAAAACATTGGAAGACTTTGGCCTTTTATCCAATTTCAAAGTAAATATAACTAAATCTACAGTAATTAATGTCACAGCTCTTGCTCAAGAGATGTTCTCAGCCAAAAAACATTCCTCATACCCATGGGTTGCCGCTTCCCTTAAATATCCATCTGATATGTAGGTAGATCTACGGCACACCAAATTATTTTTTCAATGCTGTTTTAATCAGTATTCATGTTCACATCACTTTGCACATTTTTTGTCCAGATTATATAGTAATCTTAACCCTTTCATGACCAAGGGTCATTGATGCCCCAGTGTCCAGGTCAAAATTTACAAATCTGGTAATAACTTTTGAACACTTTTACTTATCCAAGCCATTCTGAGATTGTTTTCTCGTGACACATTGTACTTCATGATAGTTATAAATTTGAGTCAATATATTTCACCTTTATTTATGAAAAAATCCCAAATTTACCCCAAATTTTGAAAAATTCACAACTTTCCAAATTTCTATTTCTCTGCTTCTAAAACAGAAAGTGATACCTAATAAAATATTAATTACTTAACATTCCCCATATGTCTACTTTATGTTGGCATTATTTTGAAATTGTAATTTTTTAGGACGTTAGAAGGCTTAGAAGTTTAGAAGCAATTCTTAAAATTTTTAAGAAAATTTCCAAAACCCACTTTTTAAGGACAAAGTTCAGGTCTGAAGTCACTTTGTGAGCCCTACATAGTTGATACCCCCATAAATGACCCCATTGTAGAAACGACACCCCTCAAGTTACTCAAAACTGATTTTACAAACTTTGTTAACCCTTTAGGTGTTCCACAAGAATTAAAGGAAAATGGAGATTAAATTTCTAAATTTCACTTTTTTGGCAGATTTTTCCATTTTATTACATTTTTTTCTTTAACACATTGAGGGTTAACAGCCAAACAATACTCAATATTTATTACCCTGATTCTGTGGTTTACAGAAACACCCCACATGTGGTCGTAAACTGATGTAAGGGCGCAGAAGAAAAGAAATGCCATACGGTTTTTGGAAGGCAGATTTTGCTGGACTGGTTTTAGATGCCATGTCTTATTTAAAGCCCCCCTGATGCACCCATACAGTAGAAACTCCCAAAAAGTGGCCCTAGTTTAGAAACTAGGGGATAAGGTGCCAGTTTTATTGGTACTATTTTGGGGTACATATGATTTTTAATTGCTCAATATTACGTTTTTTGTGAGGCAAGGTAACCGAAAAATGGCTTTTTCGGCACCGTTTTGTTTTGTTTATTTACAAGATTCATCTGACAGGGTAGATCATGTGCTATTTTTATAGAGCAGGTTGTTCCGGACGTAATGATATCAAATATGTCTACTTTCTTTGTTTGTTTCAGTTTTACATAATAAAGCATTTTTGAAAAAGAAATTATGTTTTTGTGTGTCCATATTCTGAATGCCATATGTTTTTTATTTTTCGGCCGATCATCTTGTGCAGGGGCTCGTTTTTTGCAGAAAGTGTTGAGGTTTTTATTGGTACCATTTTTGGGTACAAAGGATTTTTTGATCATTCATTATTATACTTTATGAGGCTAGGTGACTAAAAAATTATCTGTCTTGGTACAGTTTTCATTTATTTATTTTTACAGCGTTCATCTGAGGAGTTTGGTCATGTGACAGTTTTATAGAGCAGATCATTACGGACGTGGCAATACCTAATATGTATACTAATAGCATTTCTGAAACCAAAAAAATGATGTTTTAGTGTCTCCATAGTCTGAGAGCCATAGCTTTTTTATTTTTGGGGTGATTGTCTTCAATTGGGTATCATTTTTTGCGGGATCAGGTTACGGTTTGATTGGTACTATTTTAGGGGTCATAAGCCTTTTTGATCGCTTGCTGTTGCACTTTTTGTGATATAAGGTGACAAAAATGGCTCTTTTGGCACCGTTTATTTTTTATTTTTTTACGATGTTTACCTGAGGGGTTAGGTCATGTGAGCAGGTTATTACGGATGCAACGATACCTAATATGTACACTTTTTTATTTATTTCACTTTAACACAATAATAGCATATTTGAAATAAAAAAATAATGTTTTAGTATCTCAATGTTCTAAGAACTATAGATTTTTTATTTTTTGAGCGATTTAATTATGTAGGGTCTAATTTTTTGCGGGATGAGGTGACGGTTTTATTGGTATTATTTTGTCTGATATACACCTTTTTGATCGCTTGGTGTTGCACTTTTTGTGATGTAAGGTGACAAAAATTGCTTTTTTTACACAGTTTTTATTTTATTTTGTTATGGTGTTTATCGGACGGGGTCTATCATGTGATATATTTATAGAGACGGTCATTACGGACGCGGTGACACCTAATATGTGTATTTATTTATTTTTTTATAGGAAAAGGCAATTCATTTTTTTAATTTACATTTTTATTTATTTATTTTTTACTTTTATTATTTTCACTTTTTTTTTTTTTATCAAGTCCCTCTTGGATCTTGAAGATCCAGTGGGGCTGATAGCTGTACTATACTTTGCAATGCTCTTGCATTGCAAAGTATAATACTATCAGATGTCCTGTAGGTGGCAAGTGCCATGGCAACCATCGGGCGCTGCCATCACAGCGCGGCAGCCCCGAGGGTTGAGAGAGGGAGCCCCCTCCCTCTATTAACCCCATGGATGCCGCAACCGCGGCATCTAAGGGGTTACAGCAGAGTGTCAGCATAGAGCTGACACTCGCTGCTGATGGTGGCGGCTCAGGAATGGAGCCACCTCCATTAAACACAGCAGGGGGACCGCACCGCATTGGGGGCAGAGGGGGCCGCACTGGAAAGAGGGAGGGGGAAGGTAAGGCCAGCATTGAGGGGCAGGAGCAAATGGGGGCAGGATGAATGTATGGGGTGGGGAGGGGGCGGACCACATCAGGGGCAGGCTACATGAATATGGATGGGGGCGGGGGAACTGCATCAGGGGCAGGCGCAGACAGGGGGGCTTGGAGGCGCACAGATCGGGGGGCACAGATCGGGGGGCATGAGGACACTACCTGATTTCAGGCTCTGAACAGGCATTTTTTCACTCTGATTGGTCCCTTGCCGGCATTACTGCACTGTATGCTGTCCGTGACAGCAGCAGGGCAGGGGCAGAAGCTTTAATCCAAGCGTTTTGCAGCGCTTGGATTAAAGAGCTGGCTTGAAGTTTAGACATGTGGTAGCTGCACGGGGCATGTGCAAATATCACGTATATAAACGGATTGCAGTCATAAAGGGGTTAACAGGTCATACAAGGTCCCAACGTTTCGGTCGATGGACGACCCTTCTCAAGGGATCTGTGGCCCAAGTCTGTGTAGTTACATCCAGAGGCCACAGTTTTATGGATTTTGTTTTTACGGTGTTCACTATACAGTAAGATTATGGTGATACCACACTTGTATAGTTTTTCTTGCATTTTAATGCCGAAAAAATTTAAACTTTGGAAAAAAATCTTTTTTTTCTTGTCATCACCGTATTCTGCCCCCCCCCCCCCCCCCTACGTTTGAAGTTATGTCTATGAAGATATGTGAAGGCTCATTTTTTGAGGAACGATCTGTAAGTTTTTCTACAAATTTGGGTTGTGTATGACTTTTTGATCCCTTTTTATTAAATTTTTTGTTTTTTTGGTAAGTAAAGTTATTTAAAAAAAACTATGAATCGGCCGTTCACCATATGGGATAAGTTTATTTATATGTTAATAATACAGGTGTTTGCAAGCGTCGATATCCACAATGTTATTTTTTAAAAATTGTTTATTTATTTTGATTTGAGGGAAAGGGGGTGATTTCAATATTTTTTTTATATTTTTCACAAAAAAATGTGCCTTTTTTTATGTCCCCAAGTGGACTCCACTTAGCAATCATCAGACTACAATTTCTATAGAATAATGGAATTTGTTCTATTATTCCATATAAAAATAGGTATATTACAGTTCAGTGCTGCCGCCTGCTGGCCTGAACTGTAGCTTGCAGGTAATGAGCCTGAGGTAAACCTCTTTCCGAAGCACAGTCACACTGTTGCGCAGTTATCTCAGCTGTCATCTGTACGTAATATAGAGCTTCACAGTTCTCATACCGGCAGACTTTACATAGGGTTCTGTGCTCTGCTTTCTCACACAGGCCGTCCTGCATTGTCAAGAGGAGGACAGATTTTATGCTCATAAATCTGAGAGCTGCCATTTTAACTCCTTCACTGATTGACCCCTAGACTAAACAAGACATTATAAATAATTAAAGACATTTAAGAGTTATTTTTTATAATAACATGTTTTTTCAGTATCTTATTTTTTATCTTTAAAGAGGTTATCCCATTATCCTGGGACTGGATGGCATACACCCCCGTATCCTAAGAGAATTAAGTAATGTCATAGCCAGACCCTTATTTCTGATATTTAAGAACTCCACAATGACAGAGTCTGTTTGGCGCTCAGCTAATGTGTTGCCAATATTCAAAAAGGGTAAAAAACTGAGCCCGGAAACTATAGGCTGGTCAGTCTAACATCTGTCGTGGGTAAACTGTTTGAAGGTTTCCTAAGGGATTCCATTCTGGAATATCTCAACAAAAACAAGTGTATAACACTGTATCAGCATGGCTTCGTGAGGGATTGTTCTGTCAAACTAATTTAATCAGTTTCTATGAGGAGGTAAGTTCTAGAGTTGACAGCGGCAAATCAATGGATGTCGTATATCTGGACTTCTCCAAAGCATTTGACACTGTACCACATAAAAGGTTAGTATATAAAATGAGAATGCTCGGACTGGGAGAAAACGTCTGTATGTGGGTAAGTAACTGGTGGGTAAGTGACTGGCTTAGTGATAGTAAACAGAGGGTGGTTTTTAATGGTACACACTCAGATTGGGTCACCGTGACTAGTGGGGTACCATAGGGGTCAGTATTTGGGTATCATAGGGGTCAGTATTGGGCCCTATTCTCTTCAATATATTTATTAATGATCTTGTAGAAGGCTTGCACAGTAAAATATAAATTTTTGCAGATGACACTAAACTGTATAAAGTAATTAACACGGAAGAGGACAGTATACTGCTACAGAGGGATCTGGATAGATTGAAGGCTTGAGCAGATGAGGTTTAACACTGACAAATGTAAGGTTATGCACGTTGGAAGGAATAATGCAAGTCACCAGTACATACTGAATGGTAAAACATGACAAGAATCTGCATAACTAATCATATGCTAAATAGCTTTGCAGCGTTTTGGTGTCCGCCTGATGATGCGGAGACAAACGGATCCGTCCTGACTTTCAATGTAAGTCAGGACGGATCCATTTTGACTTAGACTTTTTTTAAGAATAATGCAGATGGATCCGTTCTGAACGGATACAAGTGTTTGCATTATCGGTGTGGATCCGTCTGTGCATATACAAGACGGATCCGCAGGTGTGAAAGTAGCCTAAGACGACTGAGGGAAGTTCTAACAACCATGTATAATTATATTAGGGGTCAGTACAGAGATCTATCCCATCATCTATTTATCCCCAGGACTGTGACTGTGACGAGGGGACATCCTCTGCGTCTGGAGGAAAGAAGGTTTGTACACAAACATAGAAGAGGATTTTTTTACGGTAAGAGCAGTGAGACTATGGAACTCTCTGCCTGAGGAGGTGGTGATGGTGAGTTCACTAAAAGAGTTCAAGAGGGGCCTGGATGTATTTCTGGAGTGTAATAATATTACAGGCTATAGCTACTAGATTTCTAGACAAGGGTTGTTGATCCAGGGAGTTATTCTGATTGAATCAATTGGGAAGGAATTAATTCCCCTTAACCGCTTCCCGACCTGTGGCGTATATGTATGGCCTTGGCCAGAACTTTAAAGATGGCACCCACACATGACGCCATAGCCACCGAGTGCCTGCTGTTTTTAACCGTTCAGATGTGGTGGTCAAATTTGACCACAGCATCTGGATGTGCTAAAATCCAGAAGTTTGCGCTTCCGGGTGTGCTCCAGCTCCCCAGCTGTGTGTGACAGGAGGCTGCTGCACATTAGTTCCTATAGACTCACTGCCTGTGGCAGGGCTCCATAGGAACATAATATAGTTCCCATAGACTCCAATTCTAATGCATTGAGGTCTATACTAGAAATAATCTAATTATTGCTTCTTATAGTTCCATATGGGAACTATAAAAAGGGGTAAAAAAAATGTTTTTAAAAAGACTTTTTTTTTATATATATAAAATTTCAAATCATCCCCCTTTCCCCACCATTGGCCCACCAGGAAATTTCCCTGTAAGGTCTATGGCCAATCCGCTCCTGGCTATGTGAATGGAAAAATAAAAAATGTATGGCCCCAGAAAGGCTGGGAGAGAAAAACGTATACTCAAAAATGAAAAAAACTCTGGGGCTGAATAAGGATTAAATGAGGAAAATTGGCTTCTACCTCACAGTTTTTTTTTGCCTTCCTCTGGATCAACTTGCAAGATATCAGGCCGAACTGGATGGACAAATGTTTTTTTTCGGCCAAACAAACTATGAGTCACATTAATTAATAAAGGCCCATAGCTGGCGGTGAATCCGCCAAAGTTATGAAGAGGAGCAGTCCTCTCCATAACTTCAGCGCATCCAGTGCCACTTCTAAATGTAAGACAGCTTCCGAGCTGTCTTACATTTAGACCTTTTTTTACGCCTACGGTAAATCAGGCGTAGAAAATGATCTTTTTATTATTTTGGATGGAAGCAAACAAGAACTAGGGGAATTGACCCAGATCATCAATTCCCACAAATGGGGTATATGACACCAACATGGTCCCAGAAACAGGTTGAGTTTTTAGACCTCTCCATATCAGTTAGCCTGGATCACACTCATCTACACACCCAAACACACTTTCAGAGTGTGGATGTTAACAGTTAAGATTTTTCAAGTGCATATTATAAATATTGGATACTAATGTACCTTTTAGCCAATATAAAAGAACAGTCTAAGATTTTATATAACCATTTCAGACAAAAAGGCAATCCTTAAGGTATCTTGAATAATGTCTACAAAAGAACTATGGGGGTCATTTACAAACTATATACTTTTGTGACTTTTGTGGTGTATATCTGCCGCAGATTCTGTCGCACGCCATGTTGCGGTAGAATCTGCGACTTCTTACCCACTTACACCAGGTCTAAAAAAGGGGGCATGGTGTGGGTGGGAACGGGCCTGTAGGTCCATCTCATTCATAATCTTTTAGTGTGGAAGGAAGCTGTCTTACATTTAGAATCAGCAGTGGATATGCTGAAGCTATGTAGGGGCCAGCACCTCCGCGTAACTTCAGCGATCCACCGTCAGCGCAGGGTCTTATTAAGAACAGCGTCTAAAATGCTGGTCTTAATAAATGTGCCCCTATATCTCTCTCTCAGGAAGACTGCCTTAATCCTGGAGAGACAACTACTATACCCAACAATGATTATGCACATTCAAATTTTATTACCACCTATTCGGGGGGTACTATCTCTCCTTATGGAGAGCACCTAAATTGTCCACACATGATAATAAATATATCCAGAACATCATAAAGAAATATTGGAACATATTAGGCAATAATCTCCCAGATACACCACAAATTACCCTTAGGATAGCTACCACATTAAAAAATATATACTCGCTCCCAGTAAGCTTAGATCACACAAAAGTCCTGTGTCATGTAACAGTTTATTTCCTAAAATTGTTGTCTCTTTTCACTGTAACACTAAGAATCGCTTATGTTGCAAGAACATCCAACACATAAGAGATTCTTTACATCAGACACTACAGGTGAGACGTTCCCCATTCTCAGGTTTTTTTTAACTGTTCATCAGGATTATGTTATATACCTGACTGAGTGTCCCTGCGGACAATACGTAGAGCGGACCTCACAGCAACATAGGCACAGGATAAACACCCATCGGAGTAAAATTAGGGCTTTATTCCCCCAACACATTGTCTCGAGTACCACCATGTTGATCCGGATATGCTGATATTCACCCTGATGAAAAAAGTCCCTGCAAACCATCGAAACTAGCCAAGAGAGAGACATGTGGTTAAATGAATTGATTAAGGATGTATTGATTGATTAAAAATGTATATTGATTAAGAATGTATAATAAAGTTCCCTTTCGGGACTTCAAATAATACTTAAAGGGAACCTGTCACCGGGATTTTGTGTATAGAGCTGAGGACATGGGTTGCTAGATGGCCGCTAGCACATCTGCAATACCCAGTCCCCATAGCCCTGTGTGCTTTTATTGTGTAAAATAAAACGATTTGATACATATGCAAATTAACATAGAAGAGTCATATCTTACGTGTGACCAGAGAAGAGTCATATTTTCAAGCTCTGACTCATCTCAGGTTAATTTGCATATGGATCAAATCGGTTTTTATACACAATAAAAGCACACAGAGCTATGGGGACTGGATATTGGGGATGTGCTAGCGGCCATCTCAGCTCTATACACAAAATCCCGGTGACAGGTTCCCTTTAAAGCATTTATTAACCGCCTCCGGACCGCCTAACGCAGATGTGCGGTCCGGAGGCGGCATCGCTGCGCAGAGTCACGCATATACGCGTCATCTCGCGAGACGCGAGATGACGCGCTATGCCGGCCCGCGCATGCGCAGTTCGGGCCGGCATTTCGTCAGGGAGTAAATCGTGGCTGGCAAGCTGATGATTTTTAAAAAATCCAATCAGAGCGCCAGATAACAGATCATATTTGTAAATATGATCTGTTATATGGCTGCCTGCTCCTCTGCTGGTTCTTTTCGTCGGTTGGATCCAGCAGAGGAGCAGGCTTCACAGTGAGTACCCACCAACACTACACATAGGTCCAGATCACCCCCCTGAACCCCAATTAACCCTTTGATCACCCCTTTGATCGCCCCTGTCAATCACTAGTGAAAGGAAAAAAGTGATCAGTGCAAACTGTCACTTTTTTTTCCCACTGGTATTGACCGTTAGGTTTTAGGTATAGTTTAGGCCCCTTGGTTAGGTAGTTTAGGAATCGGTTAGCGCCCAGCCCACCGCACCGCAGTCCGTTATTCGCTGATTAGCGTATCGATAATCAGCATTTGTACTTTTATAGTATCTGGAAGTGATCAAAACTGATCACGGTCAGATCTATAATTGTATTAGTGTCACTTTAGTTCTCCCTCCACCTAAAACGCAGTGTTTGCCCGATCAGGCCTGATCGGTCGCCCACACGTGCGTTCGCCCACGCCCGCCCCACCGCAGTGACAAAAAAAATTTTTTTTTTGATCGCTGCACATTCACTTTACACGCACTGCGGCGATAAAAAAAATCAGTTTTGATATTTTTTATCAACCGCAGCGGCCTCCGGTACTTCGCTAGCCTCCCCTTTGTAAGACAGGCTTGCTTTTTTTTCTTGGGTAGTCTCAGGGAATACCCCTAAATTTAGTTGCCCACATGTCAAACAGGGGGTATTCTTCTGAAGAGGCCTACAGGCTTCTGACCCAGTCGGATGAGGAGTGGGAACCCTCATCTGATGAATCCAGCGGGTCAGAATACGAACCTGTAGAAAGCAGTGGCTCTCTGACCCAAAGTTCGGAAGAGGAGGCTGAGGTCCCTGATAGCACCAGGCGTACCCGGCCCCATGTCGCTAGACCGCAGGTTGCGCAGGATCCGCTTCAAGAGCAGCAGAGTGGGGCTGGTGCTGTCGGATTACGTGGTGAGGCATACACCAGCAGCCCAGCCCTTCCTAGACCTAGTGTCAGCACTGCCGTACAACCTGGTGAAGTAGCGAGCACCAGAAGGGCAGTTGAAGCTGGTACGGTGGCACGTGCAGTAGTGACCCCGTCGCAGCCACCGCAAAGACGTGCCCGTAGAGCCCCTAGAATCCCAGAGGTGCTGGCAAACCCTGATTGGCAGTCCCCAACTTCAGCCGCACCTGTAGTTTTCCCTTTCACTGCCCAGTCTGGAGTTCGGGTTGAGACAGCTCAGATCGGTTCGGCCCTGGGATTTTTTGAGCTGTTCTTGACTGCGGAGCTCTTAGACATAGTTGTGGCTGAAACAAACAGATATGCCACACAATTTATAACCGCTAACCCGGGAAGCTATTATGCCCAGCCTTTCCGGTGGAAACCAGTCCAAGTTTCCGAAATTAAAACTTTTCTGGGCCTCCTCCTCAACATGGGTCTAACTAAAAAGCATGAATTGCGGTCATATTGGTCCACGAACCCGATTCATCACATGCCCATGTTCTCTGCTGCTATGTCCAGGACACGATTTGAGACCATCCTGCGTTTCCTGCACTTTAGTGATAACAGCACCTCCCGTCCCAGAGGCCACCCTACTTTTGACCGGCTCCACAAAATTCAGCCCCTCATAGACCATTTCAACCTGAAATTTGCAGATTTGTATACCCCAGAGCAAAACATCTGCGTAGACGAGTCCCTGATACATTTTACCGGGCGCCTTGGCTTCAAACAATACATCCCAAGCAAGCGCGCCCGGTATGGGGTCAAATTGTATAAGCTCTGTGAAAGGGCCACAGGCTATACCCACAAATTTCGGATCTATGAGGGAAAAGATCAGACCCTGGAGCCGGTCGGTTGCCCTGACTACCTGGGGAGCAGTGGGAAGACAGTTTGGGACTTGGTGTCACCCTTATTCGGCAAGGGGTACCATCTTTATGTGGACAATTTTTACACAAGTGTGGCCCTCTTTAGGCATTTGTTTCTAGAACGGATTGGCGCCTGTGGTACCGCGCAAACTAGTCGTGCGGGCTTCCCCCAACGGCTCGTTAGCACCCGTCTTGCAAGGGGGCAGAGGGCCGCACTGTGTAACGAAGAACTGCTCGCGGTGAAATGGAGAGACAAGCGTGACGTTTACATGCTCTCCTCCAGACACGACAATACTAATTGAGCGAGCAACCCGTGTTATTGAAAAGCCCCTCTCAGTCCACGACTATAACCTTCACATGGGAGGGGTGGACTTCAATGACCAGATGTTGTCTCCGTATTTATTTTCCCGCAGAACCAGACGCTGGTATAAGAAGGTGTCTGTATATTTAATTCAATTGGCTCTGTATAATAGTTTTGTTCTCTACAGTAAGGCTGGGAGAACTGGATCCTTCCTCAAATTTCAGGAAGAGATCATCGAGAACCTCCTGTACCCAGGAGGTTCCGTGGCCCCATCCACCAGTTTAGTTAGCCGTCTACACGAGCGACATTTCCCCAATGTCGTTCCTGGTACCTCAACCCAACCGTCACCCCGAAAAAGATGTCGTGTCTGTAGCAGGAGTAGAATAAGGCGTGACACCCGCTATTTCTGTCCTGACTGTCCTGACCACCCTGCCCTATGCTTTGGAGAGTGTTTCCGGAAGTACCACTCACAGGTACACTATTAGCATAGGGATCATCTCACCAGGACAGGCACACAGGGCTATTAGGGCCCATTCACTCACACAGCTGCTGCAAACGTCTCCTTTCACATGGGACAAAGTGCATAACGCACTTCGCCACATCTTTAGGCGATTTGCGCTTTGCACATTGACCCATGGGAAAGGAGAGGTTTGTTCTATAAAGGTAAAAAAAAAAAAAAAAACACCAGTAAGCAAAAAGGTTAATGTTCAGTTAAAAAAGTTAAAGTTTATATGTTCTGTTGCAAAGTTAATAAAATTATTGCGTTGCGGCCTGTTTTTTTCTTTTTTTTTTTTTTCTTTTTTTACCTTCCAGGTGGACCAACCGATCGATTAGCTGCAGCACTGATGTGCATTCTGACAGAAGCATTGCGCTGCTGTCAGATTACACGCAAGTCAGTGTATGCGGCGCTGCAAGACGAGATTTCTACTCTGCAGTAACAGATACGTTTGCCAAGGCATACGAGCTGAGGAGGAGGCGGCGTTCCTATGCTTTGGCAAACACTTTGTATATATATAAAAATAAAAAATAAATCCCGGCAATGATTTATTCATCCACATCGATTGATGTGAATGGAGAAATCTGGTTTGCCAGGGCATACGAGCTAAGTGGGTATCGATGTTGGGCGGAGCTCCTATGTACTGGCAGACGCCTTTCCCCTACTTTTTTTTTTTTGGCAGAGATTTTTTCATCCACATTGATCGATGCGAATGAAGAAATCTGTGCCATTCATTTTTTTCTTTCAGCCCAGAGGCTGAACGGAAAAAAAAATCTCATTACCTGTATGCTCAATATGAGGAGAATAGCAGAAACTCCTAATGCTGGCCATACATGTAATGATTGCGGAGACCCTTAAATGCCAGGGCAGTACAAACACCCCACAACTGACCCCATTTTGGAAAGAAGACACCCCAAGGTATTTTCTGAGGGGCATATTGAGTCCATGAAAGATTTAAATTTTTGTCCTAAGTTAGCGGAAAGTGAGACTTTGTGAGAAAAAACAAAAAAAATCAATTTCCGCTAACTTATGCGAAAAAAAAAATTTTCTATGAACTTGCCAGGCCCCTCATTGGATACCTTGGGGTGTCTTCTTTCCAAAGTGGGGTCACATGTGGGGTAATTATACTGCCCTGGCTTTTTAGGGGCCCTAAAGCGTGAGAAGAAGTCTGGGATCCAAATGTCTAAAAATGCCCTCCTAAAAGGAATTTGGGCACCTTTGCGCATCTAGGCTGCAAAAAAGTGTCACACATATGGTATCGCCGTACTCAGGAGAAGCTGGGGAATGTGTTTTGGGGTGTCATTTTACATATACCCATGCTGGGTGAAAAAAATATCTTGGTCAAATGCCAACTTTGTATAAAAAAATGGGAAAAGTTGTCTTTTGCCAAGATATTTCTCTCACCCAGCATGGGTATATGTAAAATGACACCCCAAAACACATTCCCCAACTTCTCCTGAGTACGGCGATACCAGATGTGTGACACTTTTTTGATGCCAAGGTGGGCAAAGGGGCACATATTCCAAAGTGCACCTTTCGGATTTCACCGGTCATTTTTTACAGATTTTGATTGCAAGGTACTTCTTACACATTTGGGCCCCTAAATTGCCAGGGCAGTATAACTACGCCACAAGTGACCCCATTTTGGAAAGAAGACACCCCAAGGTATTCCGTGAGGGGCATGGCGAGTTCCTAGAATTTTTTATTTTTTGTCGCAAGTTAGTGGAATATGAGACTTTGTAAGGAAAAAAGAGAAGAAAAAAAATCATCATTTTCCGCTAACTTGTGACAAAAAAAAAAAATTCTAGGAACTCGCTGTGCCCCTCACGGCATACCTTGGGGTGTCTTCTTTCCAAAATGGGGTCACTTGTGGGGTAGTTATACTGCCCTGGCAATTTAGGGGCCCAAATGTGTGAGAAGTACCTTGCAATCAAAATGTGTAAAAAATGGCCTGCAAAATCCAAAAGGTGCACTTTGGAATATGTGCCCCTTTGCCCACCTTGGCAGCAAAAAAGTGTGACACATCTGGTATCGCCGTACTCAGGAGAAGTTGGGGAATGTGTTTTGGGGTGTCATTTTACATATACCCATGCTGGGTGAAAAAAATATCTTGGTCAAATGCCAACTTTGTATAAAAAAATGGGAAAAGTTGTCTTTTGCCAAGATATTTCTCTCACCCAGCATGGGTATATGTAAAATGACACCCCAAAACACATTCCCCAACTTCTCCTGAGTACGGCGATACCAGATGTGTGACACTTTTTTGATGCCAAGGTGGGCAAAGGGGCACATATTCCAAAGTGCACCTTTCGGATTTCACCGGTCATTTTTTACAGATTTTGATTGCAAAGTACTTCTCACACATTTGGGCCCCTAAATTGCTAGGGCAGTATAACTACGCCACAAGTGACCCCATTTTGGAAAGAAGACACCCCAAGGTATTCCGTAGGGGCATGGCGAGTTCCTAGAATTTTTTATTTTTTGTCGCAAGTTAGTGGAATATGAGACTTTGTAAGAAAAAAATAAAAATAAAAAATCATCATCATTTTCCACTAACTTGTGACAAAAAATAAAAAGTTCTAGGAACTCACTATGCCCATCAGCGAATACCTTAGGGTGTCTACTTTCCGAAATGGGGTCATTTGTGGGGTTTTTCTACTGTCTGGGCATTGTAGAACCTCAGGAATCATGACAGGTGCTCAGAAAGTCAGAGCTGCTTCAAAAAGCGGAAATTCTAATTTTTGTACCATAGTGTGTAAACGCTATAACTTTTACCCAAACCATTTTTTTTTTTTGCCCAAACATATTTTTCTTATCAAAGACATGTAGAACAATAAATTTGGCGAAAAATTTATATATGGATGTCGTTTTTTTTGCAAAATTTTACAGCTGAAAGTGAAAAATGTCATTTTTTTGCAAAAAAATCGTTACATTTTGATTAATAACAAAAAAAGTAAAAATGTCAGCAGCAATAAAATACCACCAAATGAAAGCTCTATTAGTGAGGAGAAAAGGAGGTAAAATTCATTTGGGTGGTAAGTTGCATGACCGAGCGATAAACGGTGAAAGGAGTGTAGTGCCGAAGTGTAAAAAGTGCTCTGGTCATGAAGGGGGTTTCAGCTAGCGGGGCTGAAGTGGTTAATAAAGCCCCTGCCCTGGCGGTAGATCCACAGAAGTTATGAAAAGGCGCCGGCCTCTCCATAACTTCGGTGCATCCTGCTCCAGTTCTAAATGTAAGACCGCTTCCGAGCTGAACATTTAGACCTTTTTTCTGCGCCTAAGACAGGCGTAGAAGATGGTGAATGAGATGGGCCTGCCAGCCTGCCCACAATTTTAGACCTGCTATGAGCGGGCGAAGTTGCATCTGTGCCTAATTTAGGGGTATTTCAGAATAGTAAATGACCCCCTTTCTGTTTGCCTTTTAAGTTTGGTTTTACAATTATTGAAGTTTTTTTTTTTACATTTATTCTTTATATTTTAAATATATTATTTTCCACTAATTATACATCTGTTTCACACATTTGGATCACGGATAACTTCAATAGGAAATCCGTGTATTGACTGTATATTAATATTAATCTTTTTAATTTTATTCACAATCTAAGTTTCCTAAGTCTTTGGACTGTGGGAGGAAACCAAAGTACCCATAGGAAACCTATGCAAACACGGGGAGAACATACAAATGCCATGCAGATGTTGTCCTTGGTCGGATTCGAACCCAGGACCCCAGCGCCGCCAGATGCTAACCACTGAGCCACCCATTAACCTATGATTTGAGACTGTTGACCATTAATGCACCCATGCAGAGGGCACTTTCATACTGAGATAGTACTAATGCTACAAGGCAAACAGGATGCTGAACACTTTTGATATAATTACGTGACATTCAGGAGAGCCTCTCTTCAGAAAATGCCGGTTCCCTCAGTCTCCTGGCTTCCTTGGATGCTTTATGATCATGTGACTAGAAGTGATGTCACCCCGATCACGTACCCATTTTATTCCATTACACCTTTATACTATGACAATACTAATATTGGATGTGTTTTATATTATTAATTTATATGTTTTATACAGTATTTATGAGTTTATGTATGGTTTTATTGTGTATAGAACCTGAAGAAGGGAGCTTTCTGCCCCCAAAATGCATTGTTCCAATAGTGTTACTTCTTCTACCAACCACCTATCTGACTACCTTTTTAAGAGTGCAATCTGACAACTAGTTTGGATGGAAGCAGATTTATCAGTGTATTTATGCCAATTGTGGATACAAGATAAAATAGGATGCTAGAAAACCCCTATTAACTCTATGACTGTGTACGTAGGGGATTTAGAACTCTATTCCAAAAACTGAAGCTCTGGAAATAAAAATCAGAACATAATGTTACACCTAAAAACGGCATAAACAGTAAAACGGTAAATGTGTTCGGGTACATCTGTGCATGACTATGTACCTTATATAGCATATGTGAGGCTGACCTCTAGTGGTGACATCAGTGCACTGCCCATAAAGAGAGGGAAAGGTTATAGCTAAACTCCATGTTGTTTCTTAGTAGTTGATCTCAGCCACTTTAAATTTGCATGAAAAAATTGCCATTGAAAAGATGCTTCATTCACACACAAATACTTCAGGCCTCCAGTAACTTCTGTGTCTGTTTTTTTTCATTGAATTGTGCAAGAAAGTTGTGCCGATAATGTTCAATTACTAGTGATCTCAATATACAGGTCTGTTACATTTTTCTTCTCACCTGGCTGGTCCTCCGTTTCCATTTAGTCCACTAATATATTTTGACATAGGAAGTCTAATACTTCCCCAGGGTGTCCCTCAGCCGTGATCCAAGTAAAATTCCTGCCCAATTAAACTGTGTAGTAACTTGTTAGTACCCAGGTGTCAAATAAAATACCGGTAGGTAATCTTAGCATACCATAATCTTCAACCTTACATAACCGATAACTGTGTTCCACCTATCCAACCAGCAGAAAGCTGTCTTATCAAATAGAGAGATATTTCAGTTGACATAAAGAATTTGGATATTAAAGGGGCTATCCAATCCCCGAACCCCCCAATGCTGGGTTCCCCATCCCACACTGAATATACTTACCTGGCTCCCCACTCCCTGTGCCGCTCCTGGTCCCCGCACCGCCGAAGCAGCGGTGCGGAGACCTGGATCGGCGCAGGGAGCAGGGACCCGGTTATTCAGCTTGGGGGGCCCGGCATATGGGGGGAAGGGGGGTTGGGATTGGATAAACCCTTAAATTTGACCCCTTCTACTCTAGAGGTTTTTATGCCTTTGCGTTGTTGTTTTGAGCTGCCCGCCTTTCCAAGGCATAACTTTTTTATTTGTCCATTTGTCCGTTCAAATACCCTAATGAGGGCTTGTTTTTTGAGGGACAAGTTGTACTTTCCAGCGTCACCATTTAATATTGCAGTGAATGTAGTGGGAAGAGGGAACAGAATTCCAAAGGTGGTGGAATTGGAAGAAAAAAAACACAATTTTGCCACAGTTTTACTTTTTCATGGCATTCATTATGCACAGTGGCGTGCCTAGGGTATTTTATTTGGCACCCGGGGAGGGTACTTTCTCTGGCACCCCTCTTCCCCCCGCCGAAACCATAAGAAACTTTATTTTTACATTTAAATATACTGAAAATGTATTTTGTTTGAAATAACGTTTTTTATCGCTCGTAAACAGAAAATTACTCGTCAATGAGAATTTAAAGGGAATCTGTCACGATGAAAATACAACGTAAGTTTGGTATTACACATTTTGTGAGGGAAGAAAAAACTGCTGTTTTTGTACAGCTTTTATCTATTTTTTTAAAGGTTCACCTGACAGGGCAGATCATGTTATATTTTTATAGAGCGGGCTGGAGTTTTCACTGATGCCGGTGCACCCTGCCCTGATAGTAGGGGCTCAGCTGTCAGTGCCAGCCGGACCCGTGCCACTGATCGGACGGGCACAGCTCCTGCACCTGCCTGATCAGCCTGCCATACCTGTACAGCGCTGGGACTCAAGTCACATCCTGCAGTGGCGTATAGGTACGGCACTAGTATTCTACAGGTTAATAAGCCAAAAATCTTAGAATTGTGTCGATGTCCCAATATTTATGGACCTGACTGTATGTATAGTTTTTCTTGCTTTTTGCTACTGGAAAAAAAAAACTAAAAAAAAAAACTTTTTTTCTGACCCCCTATAACTTTTTTGCAGTTACAGTATGTGTGTGGAGCAGTATGAGGGCTCTTTTTTTGCAGGGCAATCTGTACTTTTCATTGATACAACTTTTTGATCACTTTTTATTTATTTTTTTGTGGGAGGAAAAGCGACCACAAAATTGGCGAATTGCCCATTCTGACACTTTTTTCGTTTTACCTTTTTCCGTATGGGGCAGGGGTGTATCTATCACAAGGCAAACAAGGCATTTGCCTAGGGCGGCATTTGCCAATGGGGCAGCAAAATGCCTTGTTTGCTTAGTGATAGTTACACAATATGCTAAATATTTTGTTTGCCTCTTGTCCGATTCAATCCTTCACTATGCGAGCGGCATCGCCGTCGACTCATAGTGAAGGTGTTGAAAGACTTACTTCCTCCGCCTCCTAACTTCCTCCCGACCGCCCCCTGCCTTTTGCGTCCGCGCGTTGCCGTCGTGACGTCACATGGAGGTGGAGTCATGGGCTGGCAACGCTAGGGTGAGCCTTATCACCTTCAAGTGCAGAACAGATCCTGCACACGGTCACCATGAACACTGAGGCCAGGCCCCGGCCACCAATGCACTTATCCCTAAGCCTGCTGTCTTCAAAAACTGTACTTAAGTACTTAAATTACAGTAATTCACAAAAAATCTATTACTTAGTTGTTTTATAGGGTAAGGGGGTTGGGACCCGTTGGGTGGTTAGTGGGGTGAGAATTAGGGAGGGGTTAATACTGTACTATCTCTAGCTGCAAATTGTTTAAAAAAAAAAAAAGTAATCTGTAAAATACATTTGTGTTAGAAGTTGTGCTTTTTTAATTTTTAGACTAATGATACAGCCATTTTATTTAATTGTATTTGTATCATGTGGACTGACCACATGCTAATTCAAACAATTTGAGTGTCTGTGATCAATATAGTATAGTTGACCTGGATGACTGACCTTTGTAAAATTGTTGAATGTACACTTTATATTATTATATGTAAAGATTCTCTTAAAATAATAGATGCAACATTTGGTACAGAAAACACAAAATATTGGCCTTCGTTATTCACTTTTAAATACAGAAAGGAAGATGTGAAGCTCTAACAGGAAAGGGTGGAGCCTAAAGAAGAAGGGGTGGGGGTTACAGAGGAAGGGGTTTGGCCTTGACAGGAAGGGGTGGGTAAAATTTATATTAGGGGGGTGCCCGAGTTTAGTCTCGCCTAGGGCAGCACAAAACCAAGATACACCACTGGTATGGGGTTAATACTTTTATAGTTTGATAGTACGGGCGAGTTCGCATATGGCAATACCTATGATTTATTTTATTTTTTTACATTTTTTTATCTCATTTTCGGGAAAGGGGGGTGGTTTGAATGGTTATATTTTTTTATTTTTGAAAACTTTATTATTAGTATTTTACACTTTTTTTTTATAGTTCCCATAGGGAACTATAACAAGCGATCATTAGATTGCTATTGTCATAGACTCCAATGCACTAGTCTGGAGTCTATGATGATTTTAATAGTTTCCTATGGTGCCCTTGCCTGTGCCGCAGCCTCCTGTCATTCACTATGACAGGCGCTGCCACACACAAGCTCCGGCTCCTCCGATCGTCAGAAAGGGGAGCCGGAGCATTACCAGAAGCACGCACTTCCGGTATTTAGTGTTCTCAGATGCTGTGGTCAGGTTTGACAATGGCATCTTAGAGGTTAAATGTCGGCGATCGCCATTACTGTCGGTCGTGGACATTAGCCGCGGGTGCCTGCTGTATGAAAACAGCATGCACCCGGATGCTATGAAGCCTGCTCTGCTCAGAAGTGGACGCCATCTTTAAAGACCCGACATGTGATGTACTTTTATGTCACAAGTCAGGAAAGGGTTAAAGAGTGCACTGCAATGTGAAGGTGTAAAAATATAAAAATGTCAGTAGTAGGCTACATTCACACAACGGTATGTATTCTGAGGTCTGCAAAAAATACGGATGACATCCATGTAGCGTCCGTGTTGCATCAGTTTTTTTTTGTGGACCCATTGTAACAATGCCTATCCTTGTCTGCAAAATGGACAAGAATAGAACATGTTCTATCTTTTTTGCAGAGACATCTGGATGCGGACAGCAGATCAGATGCGGAGCAAAAATACGTGTGAATTGGGCCGTAGCCTGCTGCTATTTATGGGACATCATTCAATAGTTAAACACAACCATGTAAGATAGTAGACTCACAAATCTGCTACCAATAATCCTAAGCTACTCCAGTTAGTGAAATCAAAGTCTACCCCAAGGTGTTTACAAGAGCCCGCGGCAAGGCTTTATGGACTGGGCTACTAGGGACTTAGGTTACATCTGCAGAGTAAGGCATCATGCACACGACCGTTGTGTGCATCCGCAGCCATTGTTCCGTTTTCCGTTTTTTTTCGCTGACCCATTGACTTTTAATGGGTCCGTGGAAAAATTGGAAAATGCACCGTTTGGCAGCCGAGACCGTGATCCGTGTATCCTGTCCGTCAAAAAAATATGACCTGTCCTATTTTTTTGACAGACAACGGTTCACGGACCCATTCAAGTCAATGGGTCCGTGAAAGAACACGGATGCACACAAGATTGGCATCCGTGTCCGTGATCCGTGGCCGTAGGTTACTTTCATACAGACGGATCCGAAGATCCGTCTGCATAAAAGCTTTTTCATAGCTGAGTTTTCACTTCGTGAAAACTCAGATCCGACAGTATATTCTAACACAGAGGCGTTCCCATGGTGATGGGGACGCTTCTAGTTAGAATATGCAACGAACTGTGTACAAGACTGCCCCCTGCTGCCTGGCAGCACCCGATCTCTTACAGGGGGCCGTGATCAGCACAATTAACCCCTTCAGGTGCGGCACCTGAAGGGGTTAATTGTACTATCATATCCCCCTGTAAGAGATCAGGGCTGCCAGGCAGCAGGGGGCAGACCCCTCCCCCCTCCCCAGTTTGAATATCATTGGTGGCCAGTGCGGCCCCCCCCTCCCTCCCTCTATTGTAATAATTCGTTGGTGGCACAGTGTGCGCCCCCCGCCCACCCCTTCCTCCCTGTATTGTAATAATTTGTTGGTGGCACAGTGTGCGCCCCCCATAGCCCCCCCCCCCCCATCATTGGTGGCAGCGGAGTTCCGATCGGAGTCCCAGTTTAATCGCTGGGGCTCCGATCGGTAACCATGGCAACGAGGACGCTACTGCAGTCCTGGTTGCCATGGTTATTTAGCCTTAGCAATAGTAGAAGATTCATACTTACCTGCTGGCTGCTGCGATGTCTGCGTCCGGCCGGGAGCTCCTCCTACTGGTAAGTGACAGCAATGCGCCACACAGACCTGTCACTTACCAGTAGGAGGAGCTCCCGGCCGGACACAGAGATCGCAGCAGCCAGCAGCCAGGTAAGTATGATGCTTCTACTCCGCTGCCACCAATGATCGGGGGGGGGGGGCGCACACTGCCACCGATGCTATTATTACAATAGAGGGAGGGGGGGCGGGTGGGCGCACACTGCCACCAATGCTATTATTACAATAGAGGGAGGGAGGGGGGGCGCACACTGCCACCAATGCTATTATTACAATAGAGGGAGGGAGGGGGGGTGCACACTGCCACCAATGCTATTATTACAATAGAGGGAGGGAGGGGGGCGCACACTGCCACCAATGCTATTATTACAATAAAGGGAGGGGGGGCGCACACTGCCACCAATGCTATTATTACAATAGAGGGAGGGAGGGGGGGCGCACTGCCACCAATGCTATTATTACAATAGAGGGAGGGAGGGGGGCGCACACTGCCACCAATGCTATTATTACAATAGAGGGAGGGAGGGGGGGGGGGGCGCACACTGCCACCAATGCTATTATTACAATAGAGGGAGGGAGGGGGGGCGCACACTGCCACCAATGCTATTATTACAATAGAGGGAGGGAGGGGGCGCACACTGCCACCAATGCTATTATTACAATAGAGGGAGGGAGGGGGGGGGCGCACACTGGCCACCAACGAGTTAACTACAGGGGAGGGAGGGGGGGGCCCCACTGGCCACCAATGAGTTAAAAACGGGGGGGGGGGGGGTTCTGCCCCCTGCTGCCTGGCAGCACCTGCCAGGCAGCAGGGGGCAGTCATGTACACATTTTTTTTTGTATATTCTAACCTGAAGCGTCCCCATCACAATGGGAACGCCTCTGTGTTAGAATATACTGTCGGATCTGAGTTTCACAATGTAGCTCATATCCGACAGTATATTCTAACATAGAGGCGTTCCCATGGTGATGGGGATGCTTCAAGTTAAAATATACCATCGGATTGGAGAAAACTCCAATCCGATGGTATAAAAGAACTCCAGACTTTACATTGAAAGTCAATGGGGACGGATCCGTTTGAAATGGCACCATATTGTGTCAACGTCAAACGGATCCGTCCCCATTGACTTGCATTGTAATTCAGGACGGATCCGTTTGGCTCCACACGGCCAGGCGGACACCAAAACGACTTTTTTTTTCATGTCTGTGGATCCTTCAAAAACCAAGGAAGACCCACGGACGAAAAAACGGTCACGGATCACGGACCTACGGACCCCATTTTTGCGGACCGTGAAAAAATACTGTCGTGTGCATGAGGCCTAAGGCTACTTTCACACTTGCGGCAGCACGCTGTGGCAAATTTGACAGAGAACATATCCTGAAAATAGAACAATTATGCCGACCTATCAGAAGAAAGAAAACTGTCTTTTACATTGAGGGTAAAAGCATGGCTACCCAGTAGTCCTCATTTTGCGTGATGCTAATGACCTCTTATGTAGCTTGGCATGCTCTCCAGTGTGCCCATACACCCAGTTGTTTCAATCTCTGACTGCACTGCGATGGTTGGTCATAGCCAATCCTGTTGCCATCTTCATCACAATAATATCTGCCGTAATATACCACCAACACCACCTCGTCCTCCTCAAATTATAACTCCTCATCCTCCTCCACTTCCTCCCACATACAAAATCGCCTGTGCAGGTCCCCAACAGCCAAAGGCCGGCAAGTGATATGTGCAGTACCCTAGACCTGGGGGTATCTGCAAATTCTTTTAACGTATTGTTATATATTTTCATGTTTATGCCTTTATTCCAGCAAGAGGGGGGAATGGTTGACAATGTGTGGTAACAGGAATGGAACTAAGGCTACTTTCACACTCGCGTTTGTTGCGGATCCGTCTTGTATCTGCACAGACGGATCCGCACCAATAATGCAAACGCTTGTATCCGTTATTAACGGATCCGTTTGCATATTCGGGTGTCCGCCTGGCCGTGCGGAGGCAAATGGATCCGTCCAGACTTACAATGTAAGTCAATGGGGACGGATCCGTTTGAAGATGACACACTGTGGCTCAATTTTCAAACGGATCCGTCCCCCATTGACTTTCAATGTAAAGTCTGGACGGATCCGTCTGAGGCTACTTTCACACTTAGAAATGTTTTAACAATATAATGCAGACGGATCCGCTGTGAACGCAAGTGTGAAAGTAAAGGGACTCCTGACTTTACATTGAAAGTCAATGGGGACGGATCCATTTGCAATTGCACCATATTGTGTCAACGTCAAACGGATCCGTCCCCATTGACTTGCATTGTAATTCAGGACGGATCCGTTTGGCTCCGCACGCCCAGGCGGAAGACCCACGGATGAAAAAACGGTCACGGATCACGGACCTACGGACCCCGTTTTTGCGGACCGTGAAAAAATACTGTCGTGTGCATGAGGCCTAAGTGCGGACCTGTCTCGATATAATTCCTTAACCACCTCCGGACCGCCTAACGCACATGTGCGTTCCGGAGGTGGCAGCGCTGCGCACAGTCACGCATATACGCGTCATCTCGCGAGACGCGAGATGACGCGACTATGCGCGCGCGCATGCGCAGTTCGCGCCGGCATTTCGCACAGAAGTATTTCGTCAGCAACCTGCCAGCCAATGATCGTGGCTGGCAGGTTGCTGATTTTTAAAAAATCCAATCAAAGTGCCAGATAGCAGATCATATTTGTAAATATGATCTGTTATATGGCTGCCTGCTCCTCTGCTGGTTCTTTTCGTCGGTTGGATCCAGCAGAGGAGCAGGCTTCACAGTGAGTACACCAAACACTACACTATAGCCCCTGATCACCCCCCTGAACCCCAATTAACCCTTTGATCACCCCTGTCAATCACAAGTGAAAAGAAAAAAGTGATCAGTGCAAACTGTCACTTTTTTTTTTCACTGTTATTGACCGTTAGGTTTTAGGTATAGTTTAGTCCCCTTGGTTAGGTAGTTAGCGATCAGTTAGCGCCCAGCCCACCGCACCGCAGTCCGTTATTCGCTGATTAGCGTATCGCTAATCAGCATTTGTACTTTTATAGTATCTGGAAGTGATCAAAACTGATCACGGTCAGATCTATAATTGTATTAGTGTCACTTTAGTTCGCCCTCCACCCAAAACGCAGTGTTTGCCCGATCAGGCCTGATCGGTCGCCCACACGTGCGTTCGCCCACACCCGCCCCACCGCAGTGACAAAAAAAAATTTTTTTTTGATCACTGCACATTCACTTTACACGCACTGCGGCGATAAAAAAATCAGTTTTGATATTTTTTATCAACCGCAGCGGCCTCCGGTACTTCGCTAGCCTCCCCTTTGTAAGACAGGCTTGCTTTTTTTTTCTTGGGTAGTCTCAGGGAATACCCCTAAATTTAGTTGCCCACATGTCTAACAGGGGGTATTCCTCTGAAGAGGCCTACAGGCTTCTGACCCAGTCGGATGAGGAGTGGGAACCCTCATCTGATGAATCCAGCGGGTCAGAATACGAACCTGTAGAAAGCAGTGGCTCTCTGACCCAAAGTTCGGACGAGGAGGCTGAGGTCCCTGATAGCACCAGGCGTACCCGGCCCCGTGTCGCTAGACCGCAGGTTGCGCAGGATCCGCTTCAAGAGCAGCAGAGTGGGGCTGGTGCTGTCGGATTACATGGTGAGGCATACACCAGCAGCCCAGCCCTCCCTGGACCTAGTACCAGCACTGCCGTACAACCTGGTGAAGTAGCGAGCACCAGAAGGGCAGTTGAAGCTGGTACGGTGGCACGTGCAGTAGTGACCCCGTCGCAGCCACCGCAAAGACGTGCCCGTAGAGCCCCTAGAATCCCAGAGGTGCTGGCAAACCCTGATTGGCAGTCCCCAACTTCAGCCGCACCTGTAGTTTTCCCTTTCACTGCCCAGTCTGGAGTTCGGGTTGAGACAGCTCAGATCGGTTCGGCCCTGGGATTTTTTGAGCTGTTCTTGACTGCGGAGCTTTTACACATAGTTGTGGCCGAAACAAACAGGTATGCCACACAATTTATCACCGCTAACCCGGGAAGCTTTTATGCCCAGCCTTTCCGGTGGAAACCAGTCCAAGTTTCCGTACTTAAAACTTTTCTGGGCCTCCTCCTCAACATGGGCCTGACAAAAAAGCATGAATTGCGGTCATATTGGTCCACGAACCCGATTCATCACATGCCCATGCTCTCTGCTGCCATGTCCAGGGCACGTTTTGAGGCCATCCTGCGGTTCCTGCACTTTAGTGACAACACCGCCTCCCGTCCCAGGGGCCACCCTGCTTTTGACCGGCTCCACAAAATTCGGCCCCTCATAGACCATTTCAACCAGAAATTTGCAGATATTTATACCCCAGAGCAAAACATCTGCATAGACGAGTCCCTAATACATTTTACCGGGCGCCTTGGCTTCAAACAATACATCCCAAGCAAGCGCGCCCGGTATGGGGTCAAATTGTATAAGCTCTGTGAAAGGGCCACAGGCTATACCCACAAATTTCGGGTCTATGAGGGAAAAGATCAGACCCTGGAGCCGGTCGGTTGCCCTGACTACCTGGGGAGCAGTGGGAAGACAGTTTGGGACTTGGTGTCACCCTTATTCGGCAAGGGGTACCATCTTTATGTGGACAATTTTTACACAAGTGTGGCCCTCTTTAGGCATTTGTTTCTAGAACGGATTGGCGCCTGTGGTACCGCGCGAACTAGTCGCGCGGGCTTCCCCCAACGGCTCGCTACCACCCGTCTTGCAAGGGGGCAGAGGGCCGCACTGTGTAACGAAGAACTGCTCGCGGTGAAATGGAGAGACAAGCGTGACGTTTACATGCTCTCCTCCATTCACGCAGACACGACAATACAAATTGAGCGAGCAACCCGTGTCATTGAAAAGCCCCTCTCAGTCCACGACTATAACCTCCACATGGGAGGGGTGGACTTCAATGACCAGATGTTGTCTCCGTATTTAGTTTCCCGACGCACCAGACGCTGGTATAAGAAGGTGTCTGTATATTTAATTCAATTGGCTCTGTACAATAGTTTTGTTCTCTACAGTAAGGCTGGGAGAACTGGATCCTTCCTCAAATTTCAGGAAGAGATCATCGAGAACCTCCTGTATCCAGGAGGTTCCGTGGCCCCAACCACCAGTGTAGTTAGCCATCTACACGAGCGACATTTCCCCAATGTCGTTCCTGGTAACTCAACCCAACAGTCACCCCGAAAAAGATGTCGTGTCTGTAGCAGGAGTGGAATAAGGCGTGACACCCGCTATTTCTGTCCTGACTGTCCGGACCACCCTGCCCTATGCTTTGGAGAGTGTTTCCGGAAGTACCACTCACAGGTACACTATTAGCATAGGGATCATCTCACCAGGACAGGCACACAGGGCTATTAGGGCCCATTCACTCACTGCTGCTGCAAACGTCTCCTTTCACATGGGACAAAGTGCATAACGCACTTCGCCACATCTTTGGGCGATTTGCGCTTTGCACATTGACCCATGGGGAAGGAGAGGTTTGTTCTATAAAGGTAAAAAAAAACAAAAAAAAAAACACACCAGTAAGCAAACACGTTAATGTTCAGTTAAAAAAGTTAAAGTTTATATGTTCTGTTGCAAAGTTAATCAAATTATTGCGTTGCGGCCTGGTTTTTTCTTTTTTTTTTTTTCTTTTTTTACCTTCCAGGTGGACCAACCGATTGACTAGCTGCAGCACCGATGTGCATTCTGACAGAAGCATTGCGCTGCTGTCAGATTACACGCAAGTCGGTGTATGCGGCGCTGCAAGACGGGATTTTCTCCTCTGCAGTGACAGATACGTTTGCCGAGGCATACGAGCTGAGGAGGAGGCGGCGTTCCTATGCTTTGGCAAGCACTTTGTATGTATGTATGTATATGTGTATATATATATATATATATATATATATATAAAAAAAAAAATCCCGGCAATGATTTATTCATCCACATCGATTGATGTGAATGGAGAAATCTGGTTTGCCAGGGCATACGAGCTAAGTGGGTATGGATGTAGGGCGGAGCTCCTATGTCCTGGCAGACGCCTTTCCCCTCCATTTTTTTTTTTTGGCAGAGATTTTTTCATCCACATTGATCGATGCGAATGAAGAAATCTGTGCCGTTCATTTTTTTCTTTCAGCCCAGAGGCTGAACGGAAAAAAAAATCTCATTACCTGTATGCTCAATATAAGGAGAATAGCAGAAACTCCTAATGCTGGCCATACATGTAATGATTGCGGAGACCCTCAAATGCCAGGGCAGTACAAACACCCCACAACTGACCCCATTTTGGAAAGAAGACACCCCAAGGTATTTGCTGAGGGGCATATTGAGTCCATGAAAGATTTAAATTTTTGTCCTAAGTTAGAGGAAAGTGAGACTTTGTGAGAAAAAAAAATAATAATCAATTTCCGCTAACTTATGAAAAAAAAAAAAAAATTCTATGAACTTGCCAGGCCCCTCATTGGATACCTTGGGGTGTCTTCTTTCCAAAGTGGGGTCACATGTGGGGTATTTATACTGCCCTGGCTTTTTAGGGGCCCTAAAGCGTGAGAAGAAGTCTGGGATCCAAATGTCTAAAAATGCCCTCCTAAAAGGAATTTGGGCCCCTTTGCGCATCTAGGCTGCAAAAAAGTGTCACACATCTGGTATCGCCGTACTCAGGAGAAGTTGGGGAATGTGTTTTGGGGTGTCATTTTACATATACCCATGCTGGGTGAGAAAAATATCTTGGTCAAATGCCAACTTTGTATAAAAAAATGGGAAAAGTTGTCTTTTGCCAAGATATTTCTCTCACCCAGCATGGGTATATGTAAAATGACACCCCAAAACACATTCCCCAACTTCTCCTGAGTACGGCGATACCAGATGTGTGACACTTTTTTGATGCAAAGGGGCACATATTCCAAAGTGCACCTTTCGGATTTCACCGGTCATTTTTTACAGATTTTGATTGCAAAGTACTTCTCACACATATGGGCCCCTAAATTGCCAGGGCAGTATAACTACGCCACAAGTGACCCCATTTTGGAAAGAAGACACCCCAAGGTATTCCGTGAGGGGCATGGCGAGTTCCTAGAATTTTTTTATTTTTTGTCGCAAGTTAGTGGAATATGAGACTTTGTAAGGAAAAAAGAGAAAAAAAAAAAATCATCATTTTCCGCTAACTTGTGACAAAAAATAAAAAATTCTAGGAACTCGCCATGCCCCTCACGGAATACCTTGGGGTGTCTTCTTTCCAAAATGGGGTCACTTGTGGCGTAGTTATACTGCCCTGGCAATTTAGGGGCCCAAATGTGTGAGAAGTACCTTGCAATCAAAATGTGTAAAAAATGGCCTGCAAAATCTGAAAGGTGCACTTTGGAATATGTGCCCCTTTGCCCACCTTGGCAGCAAAAAAGTGTGACACATCTGGTATCGCCGTACTCAGGAGAAGTTGGGGAATGTGTTTTGGGGTGTCATTTTACATATACCCATGCTGGATGAGAGAAATATCTTGGCAAAAGACAACTTTTCCCATTTTTTTTATACAAAGTTGGCATTTGACCAAGATATTTTTCTCACCCAGCATGGGTATATGTAAAATCACACCCCAAAACACATTCCCCAACTTCTCCTGAGTACGGCGATACCAGATGTGTCACACTTTTTTGCTGCCAAGGTGGGCAAAGGGGCACATATTCCAAAGTGCACCTTTTGGATTTCACCGGTCATTTTTTACACATTTTGATTGCAAAGTTCTTCTCACACATTTGGGCCCCTAAATTGCCAGGGCAGTATAACTACCCCACAAGTGACCCCATTTTGGAAAGAAGACACCCCAAGGTATTCCGTGAGGGGCATGGCGAGTTCCTAGAATTTTTTATTTTTTGTCGCAAGTTAGTGGAATATGAGACTTTGTAAGGCTGCTTTCACACTAGCGTTCGGGTTTCCGTTCGTGAGCTCCGTTTGAAGGAGCTCACGAGCGGACCCGAACGCAGCCGTCCAGCCCTGATGCAGTCTGAATGGAGGCGGATCCGCTCAGACTGCATCAGTCTGGCGGCGTTCAGCCTCCGCTCCGCTCGCCTCCGCACGGACAGGCGGACAGCTGAACGCTGCTTGCAGCGTTCGGGTGTCCGCCTGGCCGTGCGGAGGCGTGCGGATCCGTCCAGACTTACAATGTAAGTCAATGGGGACGGATCCGTTTGAAGATGCCACAATGTGGCTCAATCTTCAAGCGGATCCGTCCCCCATTGACTTTACATTGAAAGTCTGGACGGATCCGTCCCAGGCTATTTTCACACTTAGCTTTTTTTAGCTAATATAATGCAGACGGATCCGTTCTGAACGGAGCCTCCGTCTGCATTATTATGGGCGGATCCGTTCAGAACGGATCCGCCCGAACGCTAGTGTGAAAGTAGCCTAAGAAAAAATAAAAAAAATAAAATCATCATCATTTTCCGCTAACTTGTGACAAAAAATAAAAAGTTCTATGAACTCACTATGCCCATCAGCGAATACCTTAGGGTGTCTACTTTCCTAAATGGGGTCATTTGTGGGGGGTTTCTACTGTTTGGGCATTGTAGAACCTCAGGAATCATGACAGGTGCTCAGAAAGTCAGAGCTGTTTCAAAAAGCGGAAATTCACATTTTTGTACCATAGTTTGTAAATGCTATAACTTTTACCCAAACCATTTTTTTTTTGCCCAAACATTTTTTTTTATCAAAGACATGTAGATCAATAAATTTGGCGAAAAATTTATATATGGATGTCGTTTTTTTTTTGCAAAATTTTACAGCTGAAAGTGAAAAATGTCATTTTTTTGCAAAAAAATCGTTACATTTTGATTAATAACAAAAAAAGTAAAAATGCCAGCAGCAATGAAATACCACCAAATGAAAGCTCTATTAGTGAGAAGAAAAGGAGGTAAAATTCATTTGTATGGTAAGTTGCATGACCGAGCGATAAACGGTGAAAGTAGTGTAGTGCCGAAGTGTAAAAAGTGCTCTGGTCATGAAGGGGGTTTCACCTAGCGGGGCTGAAGTGGTTAAATATAACTCCTATGGTTAATAAGATCAGAGAGAAGATCCGGTCTTGGCAGAAGCTGCCTCTGTCACAGGAGGAAAGGATTGCACTGATCAAGATGGTGGTCCTCCCTATTGCATTATACCCTCTGACAGCATGCCCGATATGGATTGATGATTCCATTTTTGGGTTAGTGGACAAATTGATGAACGACTTAATCTGGGGGAGGGGAAGGGTTAGGATTAAGCAAAAATATCTCTGTATATTGGAGAGAAGGGGTGGCCTTTCCCTTCCATTCCTCCAGGGATACTATATTGCAGCTCAGATAAAGTGGTGTTTGGGAGGGAGGAGGGCAGAAAGCCAGGCTGCTTTGTTGTTGGGTATCCTCTTAAGGGATTTCCAGGGACCATATGGGGATATTTTTTCTGTCCTGGAGACTGGTCATTTGGACATGAGGAAAAAACAATGTTTGATTAGCTATACACTAAATAAGGTTTGGAATAAGATAAAAAAAATTACTGGGTGAGACATTCCCTACTTATTTTACCCCACTTTGGCACAATTATAATTTAAAAGAATTTAAGTCAATTGTAGATTATAAATACTGGAATTCATGCGGAATTAACCGCTTAACTCATATAATATCACACAGTAATATTATTCCTTTAGATGAATTAATAAAAGGTACACCGTCTTTCTTAGATAGATATAGGTATGCACAAATTAGTCATGCATATATGAGCACTCAGGATAAAAGTTTATTGGCCATTAGGGCAAGCCCCTTTTTGGATTATTGTTTCAGATTTAAGGATACTCAACTTACACTCTCTCAAATATATCATAAACTCCGGGACTGTTTGGGGGAAATAACTATATTTAAAAGTGAGGGAGGCTGGGAAGCTGAATTGGGCAAGGGGAACAGCTTGGAATGGGATATGGTATATCAAAACATAAAAAAAGTATCGATCTCTCAGAAATACAGATTGATACAGTTCAAGATTGTTCACCGCCTATACTACTCCCCCACCTTCCTCGCCAAGATATATAAGGAAAGGAAGGACTTGTGTTGGAAATGTTCATCAGAAAATGCTGAGTTAGGTCACCTACTATGGAATTGTCCAGAAGTGCGTGGGTTTTGGACTAGTATTTATGAGGAATTATAAAAAAAATATAAGATCAAATTAAAGAGAAGTTTTACGCAGGCAATATTGGGTCTTTTCCCCCGCTCTGAGCTGACCCCCTACCAAGTATGGGTTAGTATGGAAGGTTTTATGGTGGCAAAGGCCTTGATAATTAAATATTGGGGTACGAAAAATAGCCCTAGTTTTTATGAATGGAGGGCTCGGCTAGACACTATTGAGGCCTATAGAAGAGTGGCAAGGAAATTGGAGTGACTGCTCCCCGAGGGGGCAGGCTCCCTTACTTGCTTCAGGCTCCCAAGATCCCTTATACTGGGAATTTTTTGGAAACAGAAATCAAGGTAGATATTAAAATGCGGACGGATCCCGCAGCAGGGAAACAAAAGGGATGGGGTGGGTTAAAAGGAACAAGTGTATTAACTTGTATAAAGTATATTTGTAAATTTTAACTGGTTGATATGAGAACTTATATATTATATTTGCTCCAGAAAATAATAAAGGATTAAAAAAAAAAAATTCTGCCCGGTACACTTTTTCCAATCTGGAGGTATACGTCTCTATATCAGCTTTAGTTGGGATAGAGGACATACATGTATGCAGATCCCTCAGTTCTGAAAGGGTATAAGTCCCCACATCTTGCTGAATAGTAATGAGAGTCGCAGCCGAAGGGATGCCCGTAATGGAGACAGGAAAAGTCATAGGTGTGGAGGGATTGGGAGGTTGACGCTCATATAAGGGAGAGTTCTCCCATTCCCCATCTCCCCATCTCCCCACTCACCTGTTGTTGCAATGGTAATGGCTTCCAGTGTTGGGCCACATGGTAATGGTGCGTGAGTCCCTTGCATTAGGTTCTCCCCGGTTACCTTAGACGCTAGTTCTGTAATGCTTGGCACCTCCAACTCTCCATCCAGGTCGGCAGGGTCTCGGGTTTCTGCTTCCGAGGGAGAGGAGGACGCGGGTGTCTCTGCTAGGCTTTGGTTTGTCTGCGATGGCCTCCCAGGAAGATGGCACAGGAGGAGAGCGCCGCGATCCAGGGGTAAGGAATCTTTCAATACCTTGTGACGAGGAACTCTCCTGCTGGCTAAGAGTTGCCTGCATGTTTTTCTTCTTTCTGACTCCCACTGTTTGTAAGTTAGTGATGTTAGTGATGTATATTAGGGTCTCCCCATTAGTCCAGAGGCAGAAGTGGAGTGCGTTTTTACTCCTCCATAGCCAGGCCACCCCCCGCAGTGCACACAATATATCTAAGGCCCCTTTCACACAGGAGAGAATTCCACGCGGGTGCAATACGTGAGGTGAACGCATTGCACCCGCACTGAATCCGGACCCATTAACTTCAATGGGGCTGTGCAGATGAGCGGTGATTTTCACACATCACTTGTGCGTTGCGTAAAAAAAATCGCATCATGTTCAATATTCTGCTTTTTTCACGTGGTGAGCGCAGTGACGTCAGCGCAGGTCCTGCTGAATGAAGATAGAAGGATCTTCTATCTTCATTTAGCAGGACCTGCACTGACGTCACCGCTCACCACGTGGTGAGCGCGATTACGTCATCAAAGGTCCTTTTGCAGGTCCTGAAAGAAGAAGAAAGAAGACAATGCTGGCTGCGTGATAAAGTGGATGAGGTGAGTTAATATATATTTTTTTAACCCCTCAAGCAACATTTTAGTAAGCATTCTGTATTAAGAATGCTATTATTTTCTCTTATAACCATGTTATAAGGGAAAATAATAACATCTACACAACACCGAACCCCAAAAAACTGAAGTTCGGGTCTGGGTACCACATTCAGTTTTTTATCACGCTTGTGCAAAACGCATTGCATCCACGTGATAAAAACTGAACAACGCAACGCAATCGCAGTCAAAACTGACTGAAATTGTGTGTGCGGGTTTCCCGCAATGCACCCGGACCAGATCCGGGACGCCCGTCTGAAAGAGGCCTAAGAGAAGAGGGGAGGGGGGCTTGAACAGAGGAGAAGCAGGGCATGCCCGAGTCCCGGGTAGAAGACAAGCCATACTGCAGACATTGTAAGGGTGTGGCTTTCCATCCACTCCGGGCCGCCTCCTGCTACGGGCCCCGTAGCAGTTGCGTGTTCTGCTTCTATTGGTGGTACACCACTGCCACCAGATAATGTTCAGAGTAACCGCTGTGCAGTGCATCCCTCCAGCCAGGGGCGTACATAGTAATCATGGGGCCCCATAGCAAAACTCAGAATTGCCCCCGATAGCGCCCCTCCAGAATTGGAGCTAGTTCACACCTGTCAGTTTTAGCAATGTATCAGCTATATGGCTTGCACCAAAAAGTGATCACTGTGCTACACATTTACAAAGCAGAGCAGGAAACGGTTAAAAAGAAAATGGTGTAAAGTAGAAATGGCAAACAATCAGATTCCACCTTTCATTTTCCAAAGGAGCTCTCAAAAATAAAAGGTGGAATCTGATCGGTAGAGAGAGAGAGAGAGATATCTCATAGAGGGTTCAGTCTCTGTTTCTTATTGCCCTATTAGAAATATGCTAACCGTAATAGGGCAATGAGGGGCAAAGACTGAATTCCCTGACTTTCAATCATGTGAGTGGTAGGAAGCATATGTAGGCTGCTGTGTAGTCAGTAAGCAGTGTGCATGTATATATACAGTATATGACACACCCCAGCACTCCTACTAACCGTCCCTGCTATTCTCAGCCAGCAGTCACCTATGATTATTGTAGTGAGCTCAGTCTGCTGTGTCTGTATCGGCTCAGTTTGGGCCCTGGAAGAGTTAATCCCTACCTCTGCAGGTCACTGGTCAGGAGGAGGTTAGAGCACTGAAGCTCTGCTGAACTTGCCCCTCTCTGTAAGGGCTCTTTCACAAGAACGTGTGCGCTCCATGGCCGTATTGCGGACCACATTTGCGTATCCGCAATACACGGGCGCCGTTCTGTGGGAATTCCGCATCACAGATGCTGACCTATTCACTTGAATGGGTCCGCAAATCCGGAGAGGCGGAATGGTGCGGAACGAAAGCACGGAACGGAACCCTACGGAAGCACAATGGAGTGCTTCCGCGGGTTTTGGTCCCGTTCTTCCTTTCCGCAAAAAGATAGAACATGTCCTATATTTTTGCAGAAAGGCCTGATTGCGGACCCATTAAAGGGAATGGGTCCGAAATCCGCTGCGGCTGCCACACGGTTGGTGATCGTGCATTGCGGCCTGCAATTTGCTGGCTGCAGCATGGCCGCGGGGCGCACACATTCGTGTGCAAGAGGCCTAAGGCTACATGCACACGACCGTATGTGTTTTGTCGTCTGCAAATTGCAGATTCACCAAAGAAAAACGGATGACATCCGTTGTAACAATGCCAGAAACGGACAAGAATAGGGCATGTTCTATTTCTTTTGTGGGGCTATACTGATGCAGACAGCACATGGTGTGAAATGAATGGGTCCACATCCTATCCACACAAAAAAATACAACGGACACGGAACGGAAACAAACAACGTTCGTGTGCATGTAGCCTAACGAAGCCCTGCTGCTGCAGGCAGTGAAGCAGCAGAGTGAAGAGTGGGGGACAGATCTGGTCATGGCCCTGAAAATTCAGCTGGGAACACAGCATCTCCCTGCTTATTGACCAGCTTGGTGTCTTGGGCAGATGGCTTAAGGGGCCAGGAGGAAGGGAGCTGTACGTTTAGGTCAGAAAGGAGGCGGGTCCATTCAGCCTGGCCGGGCCCTTCACACTCACAGGCCCCATAGCAAGCCTGCCTAGTCTGCCTATATGGGCAGTGCCAGCTGCTGGAGGGTGTGTGGGGGAGGATCCATAGAGCGAACACAATAGAGGTGGTCCCACAGATGTTCAATTTGGTTCAAGTCTGGGGAATTAGGGGGCCAGGGTAGTACTTGGAAGTCTTGGTCATGCTCTTCCGACCAATGTTGGACATCTCCAGCTATGTGACCTATTGCATTGTCTTGCTGGAAGATCCCATGAGCTCCATGGAAGACAATCAGAATGTATGGGTGTACATGATCTGCAAGGATGGATTCATACCCAAATTGGTTGAGAGTGCCTACAAAATGGGTAAGTGGAGCCAGAGAATGCCACGAAAACATTCCCCAGACCATAACGCTGCCACCACCAGCTTGTGCTCTTCCAGCAATGGCTGCAGGGTGATTGTTCTCTGATGTTTCTCGCCTGATATACCAACGTCCATCCTTTTGATGAAGCAAAAATGTAACTCATGGAGAAGGCAACCCTTTACCAATCAGCAAAGGTCCAATTCCAGTAATGCCGCGAAATTGAAGCAGTGGAGTTTGCTGAACTGTTGTTTTAGAAACATGTCTGGTAGCCCCCTTGCTTATTTTGGTGGTGAGCTGCTCCAATGTAGCATGTTGGTCTGCCCCTGCGCACCTTCGTAGCCTAATTCACCTCAGCCGTCAATGGCAAGTGGTGCTCCCCAGTTACCACGTGGCTTATTTGCAATGGTGCCATTTGTCCACTCACTATACACTTTCACCACAGCAGAACACGAACAGTTCACAAACTGCGCGGTTTCAGAAATGCTGATACCCTTGGCCCGAAAGCCAATAATCATCCCTTTTGCAACTCTGGTATATCGCCCTTTTACCGATCACAGCAACAAGGGATATGTGTGCAGACAGCCTATCGCACATCTTATATACCCACCAAGCCAACTTGTAACTTCATGAGCTGCGTGCTGTCGGTGTCGAAATGAGAAAGTGGTCATAATAATGTGCTGTAGAACCTCTATTAAGGTAAGAAGGAGATTCCTGTCCACAGGTTATTGGCTGAAATAAAACATACTCATCCATTTTAAACATAAAGTCTTCAGTATCTGAGTTGTGAACTGAGAATCCCCTGATCTGAGCATGCCATCACTTGCCTTCTCACCTGTGGATGCTGTTTTTTCCTGTTCACAGTGTGAATGGTAATCCAATAAAATATGAATCCTATTTAAACATTATTTTATGGTTCCACAGCCAGTTGCATCCAGTTTGTTCGCTACCACTGCCTTATCAACAAATGTGGTCAACAGGTTTGATTTGCTGAGGCTTTTAAAGGAGTTGTCTCATCATGGACAATGGGGACATGTCGCTAGGATATGCCCCCATTGTCTTATAGGTGCGGGTCCCACCGCTGGGACCAGCACCTATATCGAGAACGTGTCATGGAACCATGAACCAGACGTACAACAAGAGATAAGTGGAAATAGAAGGCTTTATTGAAAATCAAGCTGTAAGCAAAAGTCCAAACGGATGGCTAAACCGAAGCAGGGTCTTGCGAAGCCAGAGGTCAGGAACCAGAAGGGTAGTCAGACGAAGCCTGGATCAGGAACCAGCAGGGTAGTCAGACGAAGCCAGGATCAGGAACCAGCGGGGTAGTCAGACGAAGCCAGGATCAGGAACCAGAAGCAGCAGCAGTCTAGAAGCATGTGAACACAGGAGGACCAAGCAAGGAACTGAAGCCACAGACCTCCTATATATATGAGCTAGGCATCCAGCTCCTCCCAGTGGGAAGGAGAAGCCGCAGGGTGGGAGGCTACAAGAAACCCAGAAACCAAGATGGCCACCAGCACATGTCAAACGAAGGAGAACAGCAAGAGGGTAAGACCATGACAGTACCTCCCCCTCAAGGGCCCCTCCTCCGCGGAGTAAGGAACGGTTTCTGAGGGAAGCGTGCGTGGAAGGCTCGGAGCAAGGCAGGAGCATGGACATCTGCGGAGGGAAACCAGGAACGCTCCTCTGGACCATAACCACGCCAATGGACCATAAACTGCAACCGACCGCGGACCAGGCGTGAGTCCAGGATATTGCTCACCTCATACTCCTCACGATTGCCCACTTGGACCGGACGAGGCCGAGGAACCGAGGAAGTGAAACGATTACACACCAATGGCTTCAACAGGGAGACATGAAACACGTTGGAGATCCGCATGCCAGGAGGAAGCGCAAGGGCATAGGCTACCGGGTTTACCCTGCGAAGCACTCGGAAGGGACCAACAAAGCGAGGAGCCAGCTTGGGAGTGGGCACTCGAAGGTTGAGGTTGCGGGTGGACAACCATACACGGTCTCCGACCTGGTAGGAAGGAGCGGGCGCTCGTCTGCGATCAGCCTGGAGTCTCTGGCGCTGCGCAGAGACCTCAAGGGACCTCTGGATCTGTACCCAAGAAGCACGTAGGACGGAAAGGTGATCCTCCACAGCCTGGAATATCCTGGGGAGAGAATACCTCCGGTAACACGGCAGGTTGGAACCCATAATTGGCCATGAAGGGAGACGTCCCAGAGGAAGAGTTCACCGCCGTGTTCCTGGCAAACTCAGCCCAAGGCAGGAGGTCAACCCAATTGTCTTGGTGATCGGAGACATAGCAACGAAGGAATTGCTCCAAGGCCTGATTGGATCGTTCTGCGGCCCCATTGGACTGAGGGTGGTAGGCCGAGGAGAAAGAGAGATGAATCCCCAACTGGGAGCAAAAGGCGCGCCAGAACCTGGACACAAACTGACTCCCCCGATCCGACACAATCTCCTTGGGCAAACCGTGCAACCGGAAGACCTCCCTGGCGAAAATCGTGGCCAACTCTTGTGCAGAGGGTAACTTCTTGAGAGGAACACAGTGGCACATTTTTGAAAACCGATCCACAATCATGAGAATGACCGTATGGCCTCGGGATGCAGGGAGGTCCACAATGAAATCCATCCCCAGGTGTGACCATGGGCGCTCCCCGGTGGCTATGGGTTGCAAAAGGCCCAACGGAAGGTGCCGAGGGGACTTACTCTGGGCACAAACGGAGCATGCCGCTACATATGCGGCGATGTCGGAACGTAGAGAAGGCCACCAGAACAGACGTGAAACAGCCCAGGACAGCTGATTCTTTCCAGGATGCCCCGCGGCCTTGGAGTTATGGTAGGTTCGCAACAACCGAGTGCGCAACTCCTCAGGCACAAAACATCTGCCGTTGGGTCTCCCAGAGGGAGCACCAGATTGACCCGCCAAAATCTGCTCACCCAGGGGAGAGGTCAGGCTGGTGCGAATGGCGGCCAGGATCTGATTCGGAGGTATGACCGAAGTCGGAATCGACTCCTCCCCGGACAGCTCGGAGTACTGCCGTGATAAGGCATCCGCTCTGATGTTCTTGGAACCGGGTAGGTAGGAGACCACATAATTAAAATGTGACAAGAACAGAGCCCATCTGGCCTGACGTGGTGTCAATCTCTTGGCCTCAGAAAGGTAGGTCAGATTCTTGTGGTCCGTCAGGATGAGAACCGGAACCACCGAACCCTCGAGCAAGTGCCTCCATTCTTTAAGGGCCTGCACGATGGCCAATAACTCCCTGTCACCAATCTGATAGTTGCATTCCGCGGAAGACAGTTTCCGGGAGTAAAACCCACAAGGAAGCAGAGGACCCTCTGGTGTTCTACGCTGAGACAGAAGGGCGCCTACTCCCGTCTCAGATGCGTCCACCTCGAGGACAAAGGGCAACCCAGGGTTGGGATGCGACAGAATCGGAGCCGACACAAAGGCGGACTTTAGAGCCTCAAAAGCTCGGATGGCCTCGAGCGGCCAGACCTGGAAATTACTGCCCTTCCTGGTCAGATCCGTGAGAGGCTTGGCTAGCATAGAAAAGTCCCTGATGAACTTCCGATAATAATTGGCGAATCCCAAAAAGCGCTGCAGGGCACGAAGACCACTGGGCTGGGGCCACTGTAAGACAGCCGAAACCTTCTCAGGATCCATGGAGAACCCCTCAGCGGAAATGATGTAACCTAAGAAGGTTACCTGGGATCGGTGAAATTCGCATTTCTCAAGCTTACCGAACAGCCTGTTCTCTCGTAACCGTTGCAACACTCGTCTGACATCCATAATGTGGGCCTTCATGGATTCAGAATATACCAAGATGTCATCCAAATAGACCACCACACACTGCTGCAACAGGTCACGGAAAACATCGTTGATGAATTCCTGGAAGACTGCGGGCGCATTGCACAACCCAAAGGGCAAAACCAAGGATTTATAATGACCGGTCCTGGTGTTAAACGCGGTCTTCCATTCATCGCCCGCCTTGATCCTTACCAGGTTATATGCCGCCCTCAGGTCGAGTTTGGTAAAGACCGTGGCCCCTTTGAGGCGATCGAACAGCTCGGAAATCAAGGGTATCAGGTAAGCGTTCTTGATCGTGATGCGATTGAGACCCCTGTAATCGATGCAAGGCCTCAACTCACCGCCCTTCTTTTTCACAAAGAAAAATCCAGCCCCTGCCGGGGACGAGGATTTGCGAATGTGTCCGCGTGAAAGCGCCTCCCTCACGTACTCCTCCATGGCCTCATTCTCCGCTATCGACAGTGGATAGACTTTGCCACGAGGAGGAACGGCACCAGATTGTAACTCTATGGCACAATCGTATGGGCGGTGCGGAGGTAGGGCAACCGCGCGCACCTTATCGAATACATCCCGGTACTCTTCGTATTCAGGAGGCAACAGAGAATCCGAGGAAGTACACAGCAACTTGACAGGCCCATGGATGCAACTAGCCCCACACTGCGGTGACCACGAGAGGATCTCGGCCAATCTCCAATCGAAAGTCGGATTATGCTTCTGGAGCCAGGGGTACCCCAAGACCACCGAGTAGTGTGGAGACGAAATAACCTGGAGACAGACCGACTCTCTGTGAACGGCACCAATGGCTATCCCCACTGGAAGGGTCTCATGAGTCACGTGTGGCGGCAGAAGGGGTCTGCCGTCTATCGCCTCAAGAGCCAGTGGGGAACCTCGAGGCTGCAGGGGAATGGAATTGGCGGCAGCGAACACACTATCAATGAACAAACCACCAGCACCAGAGTCCACCAACGCCTGGGTCGTCACCGAGCCCCCGACCCAGGAGAGGACAACAGTGATCAGTGGTTTGTCAACACGGGAAACCGGGGACGCGGAGACTCCACCCAAGATCTGCCCCCGACAGGATCTCAGGTGCGAGCGTTTCCCGGACGGTTCGGACATGCCAACCGAAAATGCCCACCGAGACCACAGTACATGCATCGGCCCTCGCGTCTCCGGAGTACCCTCTCCCCCTCGGACAGGCGAGCAAACCCCAGCTGCATGGGTTCACCCCCAGACAAGTCACCCCCAGGAGGCGTGGGAGGAGAGGGAGGCACGGGTGGGACAGCAAACGTAGGCGCCAATCTGTTAGAAGACCTCCGCAGGCTCTCCTTAAAGGAAGGTCTCTCCCTGAGTCTGGTGTCAATCAAAATCAGGAAAGAAATAAGAGACTCGAGCTCCACTGGTAGGTCCTTAGCTGCAACCTCATCCTTCAAGGCATCCGAGAGACCATGAGAGAAAGCAGCGACCAGAGCCTCATTATTCCAGCCCACCTCTGCTGCCAGGGTACGAAACTCAATGGCGTATTCAGCTACGGATCGTGAACCCTGTCTGATGGACATAAGGAGCTTCGCAGCAGAGGCAGCACGAGCCGGAACATCGAATACCTTCCGAAGAGAAGCAACAAAACCGGAAAACTCGGCAACCACCGGATTGTTGTTCTCCCATAAAGGGCTGGCCCAGGCCCAGGCCAAGGCCTTGTCCGAGAGCAGCGAGATCAAGAAGCCCACCTTTGATCTCTCAGTAGGAAAGGCATGTGGCAGCAACTCGAAATAAATGCCCACCTGGTTAAGGAAACCTCGGCACTGAGTTGGCTCTCCCCCAAAGCGCTGTGGAAGGGGGGCAGAACCGGTCATACCCCGAGACACCGCAGGCGCAGCAACAGGTGTCGGGGTAGACTCTGGCGCAACAACCGGAGCGGCAGTAGGAGCGGGCCCAGGAGCGACAACCGACCCATCGGCAACGGAAGCGAAATGAGCCGTGCGTTCAAGCAGGGTTTGCAACGCCACAGCGAACCGACCCAACAGGTGATCCTGCTGATCAAGTCTGGCAACCAGCGTAGGTAGCGAGGATGGCCCTGTACCGTCAGAATTCATGGCTTGGTCCTAATGTCATGGAACCATGAACCAGACGTACAACAAGAGATAAGTGGAAATAGAAGGCTTTATTGAAAATCAAGCTGTAAGCAAAAGTCCAAACGGATGGCTAAACCGAAGCAGGGTCTTGCGAAGCCAGAGGTCAGGAACCAGAAGGGTAGTCAGACGAAGCCTGGATCAGGAACCAGCAGGGTAGTCAGACGAAGCCAGGATCAGGAACCAGCGGGGTAGTCAGACGAAGCCAGGATCAGGAACCAGAAGCAGCAGCAGTCTAGAAGCATGTGAACACAGGAGGACCAAGCAAGGAACTGAAGCCACAGACCTCCTATATATATGAGCTAGGCATCCAGCTCCTCCCAGTGGGAAGGAGAAGCCGCAGGGTGGGAGGCTACAAGAAACCCAGAAACCAAGATGGCCGCCAGCACATGTCAAACGAAGGAGAACAGCAAGAGGGTAAGACCATGACAGAACGGAGCCCCGCATGTGGAGGAGGGCCCACTGCGCATGTGCAGCCGCCCTCCATTCATTTTCTATGGAGCCGGCGAAAATAGCCGAGCGCTCGCTCAGCTATTTCCGTCGGCCCCATAGATTTGAATGAGAGCAGGGGCCACGCATGCGCAGTACGCTGCCATTCACTTCTATGGGGAGCCGGCTTGGTGGTGGCCGGACCAGAGTCCTCCAGCCACCACCTTGCAGGGCTCCATTCTCAATATAGGTGCGGGTCCCAGCGGTGGGACCTGCACCTATAAGACAATGGGGGCATATCCTAGCGATATACCCCCATTGTCTATGTTGAGACAACCCCTTTAATGATAGGCTTTAATGATAGGTAGTGTAGCATTATAACTGTACTCCCAGAGAAGCTAAATGAAAATCAGCCACAACAGGAAAGATATTGATCCATTGTAAACCACTTAGCAATAAACAGTGCATCATACTGTAGGTCTGCAAGGTCTTTTCAAGGAGACTACTAGGACAATGTGACCACAGGAATGGATTATCACACAGTGAATGTGCTGCAGCAAGTGCACTAATTTATATATAGATAATAAGGTCTCTCTCTCTCTCTCTCTCTCTCTCTCTCTCTATATATATATATATATATATATATATATACACATACATACATATACACTGTGCATTCTCTACTGTGTTACACTGGAGAAATACCAAGCATTATTGTTATGTATTATCTGTAGATGTAAAGAGAACCTGTCACCTGTCAATTTGAAGTAATCTGCAGACATCATGATATAGAGCAGGAGGAGCTGAGCAGATTGATATATAGTTTTATGGGAAAAGATTCAATGAAACTTGTATTTCATTCATTTTGGACTCTGAAGTCCAGGAGGCGGTCCTATCAGTGACTGACAGCTCTCTCTGTATACACAGTCATAGAGGGAAGACTGTCAATCACTGATAGCCCCGCCTCCTGGACTGCAGAGCCCAGAATAGGCAGGGATTTAAATGAATGAAATACAAGTTTTACTGAATCTTTTCCCCTCAAAACTATCTATCAGTCTGCTCAGCTCCTCCTGCTCTATAACATGCTGCCGGTAGCTCAGACACCATTTTCAATATGACATGTTCCCTTTAACCACTGTATAGTATATAGTGGGCACTCAATATCTGGCGCTACACATCAGTTATACCCCGTTATAGTTGCAACACATTTATTCAAAAACAATCAATACAATAAATCTAAAATGCACTTCATAGTAAATCCCATAATCTATAGGTCATACTATAGTCTACCGGTAGATACTGAATTCATATAGATTGTAACATGCATTCATATATATAATAAAAAGGTTAATATTTTATAAATAAAATTATTACTCCATAAAATATCGTAAGCGCTTTTAGTGATGCGTTTGGTGATGTCCCGTTATTGCACTTCAGCTAAAAAGTCTCAAATATGTCTCTCACTGTTAGATGTTTTGATCCACAATCTCGATCACAAAGTATATCAGTGGGTTTTAGTGCTTATTGTACTCACTGCTTGTTGTCCAGTTTTCTTATCTCTGACTGTGGCGGCATCCCACCACAAGTCAGTGCACTCACCCAACTTCTTTTATTCAATGGCGTGTAATCGCCGGTACTGTGCCTCCGAAATGCCGCTGCTTTGGTTAAAGGCCTCCTTCCGGCTTTCAGCTGGGCGTCCCACGTGTTGATGGCATCCTGCGTCTTACCAGCATCCCACGTGATCGGGACGTCAGAGGAACCCTCGTGATCTGAGGTTTCTTTGATTGGCTTAAAGTTCTTGTATTATATCGGGGGCGGTACCAACCTCCGTATATGTGAATTTTCGTTACTTTTGTGTAACTTTTCGCAACAATCAGCTGATCTTTCCAATACAGTAGGGTGTCTTTTCAATATAAGGATCTCATCCACTCCCGCTATACGCGCTTCGAGGTCTCGGACCTCTTCCTCAGTAGCTGGTGAGGAAGAGGTCCGAGACATCGAAACCTGATGTGTAGCGCCAGATATTGAGTGCCCACTATATACTATACAAATTCGTAATTTTATAACTGTGGTTGGAGTGAACCACACATTAATGAGAGCACCTGACCTAGAAATCAGAAGGGTGAGCCACTATACAGATCCCTTTAAACACGCATTAAGGGTGTGTTCACATCTGAGTTGTGTACTCCGGCAGAGGAAGAGGCTGCCAGAGTTCACCATATCCGGCATAGCCAGCTACTACCGTGCACTGCCGGATCCACATTCACTATAATGGGATCTGGCGGTAATCCGGATGCTTTCCGGCATATATGCTGCCTTTTGGATGGACAAAAACCATTTTGCGTTAGCTCCTGCTCTCCCTATTCATCTGCTGATGATTGGCAGTTCTCTTCTAGGGAGAAAAGTAAGGAGTAAGGAGAAGACTGTCAATCATCAGCAGCTGGGCGGGGAAAGCAGGAGCCTATGAATAACCAGGACTCAGGTAGATTTGACTCTTTTCAAGGCCTGGGCTCCAATGGTTATGATGCTGGTTCTTGGCAACCACGTACTTTTAGCTCCTGAGTGACACATCGCTGACATCAGCATTTCTGTCACTAATTTATGCTGCTCGGGGTGAAGGCAGCATAAAGTTGATTACAGGTTCCCTTTAAGGACTGACCTAGATAGTTCTCCATCAGTCCCATAAAAATAAATAATGTGGTGGTCCAACTTGTGCATTACCACACTATTCAAAGTGAGGAACCCCTTGTTCTTGTGTTTGCTGGATGTCCGTGAAGTTGGCCCCCTGTGATCCAATATTTATCTCCTATCCTGTGATAAATCCTGTGATAAATCCTGCTCATGGGATAACCCAATGAAGGCTATATTGCAGAAATTTTGTCTACTTTAAATCTGTTTCATAAATGTCAATGGGGCTGTTTCTGTTGTATGTTGAACAGTTGCCGAATGTGTGTGAATAGACCCTTTAAGTATATTGCAGCTATGTGTATAATGTCTGTTGGAAACCAAACTGCTACTGAACTTAATTACTGTATGTTTTTACCACAAGAGAATGTTATTTTGTGATTGCCAAAGGGTATGTGTGCCAGCATTGTGGTACATGACAATGGCATCCATTGGGTATCAAATGAATGAGTATTAGCAGTGTGGAAACAATGTACTGAAGACTCAGGGTTGCCAACCGTCCCGAAATTTCCGGACAGTCCATAAAAAAATAGAAGTGTCTGTGATTTTTTTGAGGCTGGTGGTACTTGACTGGATTATTTTAGTGGTAATTATCATCATTTTACAGCTCACCGTAAATGCTGGTAATGAAGTCTTATCAGTAGATTGAGCTATAGACATGGATTACTTATAATCTTTATCATTCATTATGGTTTCGCACTTTCTCCGTAAAAAATGTTGGATGTCAGTGATTTGGGTGTCATCAGAAAATTACCTATTGTTTAAATCACGTTTTAACATGTTTTTAAAGAATTTTTAATGATGTAAATATCTATATTTAAACAAAAAAACAACAACAATCCTGCAGTTTTCGCACTGGCCACTAAGCCTAATAATAGGCGCCACTTCTTTATCTGTACAGATCACTTTACTGCAGTTATCTGCTTATCTGTCATTTCAATCCTGCCTGTAATGATATCACCTCTGTGTACAGATAAGACAGGAGCCACCATTCACAATAGGTGATTGTCAAAGCTTATCTATTCTTTCCTTGTACAATGACCTCTGCACAGATCATACAGCATGCCTAAAGAACTCTCCCATAGAAGCCAAAGAGGTCCCCTCCTCATCATTGTGTCTATGGCCCATGTGGCTGCTGTAAAGCTATTTTTTTGATGCTTCGTAAATGCTGTTAAGAACAGCTCAGGCAAGATGGCCGCCCCCATAATCATGTTCATGAAACAGAATAAAGAAATCTGTAATCAGAAAATAAAAACAGATTAGAAAAAAAGGAGATTTTTTTCTTGCTATCTGGTTTTAACTGGCAGCAGTTTTTGGTGACACATTTCCTTTAAATACAGGAACATGTGTTTCCTTTAAATACAGCAATATTATAGATAAGACCGGCAGTGTCATAGTTGTCAGAACTGTGATAGCAGAACAGAGCAGCATATTTCTGGTTTCAGGACACAGGACCGTTAAATAGTATTTGTTCTTTTAAACTTACTTGTCTTTAGGGAAGAAATTTGAAATATTTTTGTCTTGATCTTAAGGTTCTGTTGATCTTTAAAAGGTTAAAAAGTTGTACAAAATTGGCCAAGGGGGCAGATGTTATAATAAATGAACATACTGTGTACTCACCAATTAAATCACTCACTGTTCCAGCACCACCATTCAGGTCAGCTCCACAGGTCAGGTGTGCCATAGGTGCAGCCTATGACTGGCCTCTGCAGTCCAGAGCTGTATATGCAGTTCTCCAGATGATTACTGCAAAGGGTTAACTAATGGTAAAAGAGTTAATGTGATGTTGTTGAGTTATAAGTTCATATTTACTGTGTTTTATAAATACATAATAACAATGTATAGGCAACCATACGGTTAACAAATTGAAAGACTGTTTAGATTACCAGGGTGATAGATTGGGTCCTCCCTGTGGTTAGTTACAGGAGCAATAGAGAAGACATGTGTGAAAGTTCCTGTGCTACTAGGCCCAAGTTCATAGAACCTCAGTCTTTGAGACTTCAGCTGCTCTAGGAAGCAACTGTATTACCAGAAGACCCTTAAGAGAAGATGTAAGCCATTTTTGGAGTTCCAGAACTGAAACAGGCCATACAAGCTTCAGACAACAAGGTATCCGCTCGTTTATGGCATTGAGACTTTGCTGCTGCAGAAAGGATGGTTGCCTCTGGCATCCACAACACTTTTTAGAGAGGCTGGCCACCCATATGTAAAATCTGCACCCCTCGGAACAGGAACTGCAGAAAGAGTTAACTAGATCAGGATAGCATGTCTGTGGTTATTTGGAGAGACTGCAAAGAGTCACGGGGGACAGTCAAGGAGGGGAGTACTAAAACTATCATCATTTTTGCTGTCTATACACTGCTATTTGGAAAGAACTATACTGTCATCATACTTTGAAACTTTTACTTTACTCCGGGCAGCACCGCAAAAAAGTAGTGCATGCACTACTTTCTTGCGGTGCGGAGGCACGGCCAGAAACACCACGGAAGTACTCCGTAGTGCTTCCGTGGGGTTCCAATCCGTGCTTCCGCACCGCATCTCCGGACCCATTCAAGTGAATGGGTCCGCATCCGTGATGCAGAATGCACACAGCTGGTGACCCGTGTATTGCGGAACCGCCGTATGAGGACCGCAGCACTGGCACGGAGCCCTTACATTCGTGGGCATGAGCCCTTACTTCCATGGACTTGGCATACCCATGTTTTACATAAAGCTATCTGGGGGAATTATTCACACAGGTTCCGACGCTGCTCCGGTCACCTCTGCTCTCCACCAGTGATGGTCAGTTCGCAGTGTTCACCAACGAACACATGCGGGCTGCCATCTTGAATCACCCGTCCGGCAATGCACAGGTAAGCCCTTGCGGTCACCGGGAGCAGGCAGTTCCGAGAACAGCCGCCGAGAACTGCCTGCTCCCGGTGACCGCATTTGATTTCAGAACGGCTCGCGGCACAGGCACAGGTAAGGGCTTACCTGTGCATCGCCGGACGGGTGAGTCAAGATGGCAGTCTGCATGTGTTTGTTGGCGAACACTGTGAACTGACCATCACTGCTCTCCACTTCCTAGTCCTGGGATCGAGACACAGAAAATGGCTTGGACAGCCCACTTAGTCATTCATGGTTGCAGCGCTGACACTGTCTTTTTATAAAAGGAAAAAATTACAAAAATGATTTCATAGTTTAACGTACACAATGCAGCCTTCTATGTATGACATCTGGTACGTCTTCTTTAATTGCTTTTACAAGTACGCTCTGTCACGCCATGCAGCAAGGGTGTCTCATGCATAAAGGTGGTTTACTACCTATTGTGACAGGCAGCCATTTCCTAGGGATCATGCACATGACCGTTGCTGTTTTTCGCTCCACAAATTGCAGATCCGTAAAACACGGATACCGCATTTCGCTAAACAGTACGTCCTGTCCTCTGTAGAACTGTCCTATCCTTGTCTGCAAAACGGACAAGAATAGGACATGTTCTATTTTATTTAGCGGGGCCGTGGAACATACACCATGTGCTGTCTGCATCTTTTGCAGCCCCATTGATATGAATGGGTCTGTATCCAATCCTCAAAAAATGCTGATTGGATGCTGGAAAAAAAACGCGGTCATCTGCATGAGTCGTTAGATTGCAGGGCAGTCCCAAGACACAATTCCCAAGGAGCAGAAAAGCAGAAAAGAGAAGTTGCCATAATTAAAACATCAATATTTCATGACCTGGAGGACTGAAAGCCGTCACGGCACAGCAGTTCCACTACAGGAAGACTCTGTAGAGGCAGACACTTGCTGATAGCCTTCATTAGTTATTCATCCGTCCTTGGGAAAGTGACTTTATCTGCTCCTGTCATTGCTGCTAAAATTAAACAAAGGCATTAGAAATAAAAACATGCATTGTGGCCATGTCACCCTCCTGCACATCCTCGTAACACCACCCTGGGTCTGCACATGTTACCACAACATATGGGTCTTCATATGTAGGCAAGAGCGTCTGGATTGATAGAATTGTAGTACATTAAATGGCATCCAAAATGTGCTTCTATTACTAAAACGTCCTAATGTGACATCATGAAGCATATTATTTTATTTTCAAATGATTAGTGACGGTAAACTTACAGTATGCAATGCTCTTAGGCCGGGTTTACATCACCGTTTTGTTTTCCATTCTTCCGTCAAAAGAATAGAAACGTTTTTTTCTTAAATGGATCCTTTATTTTGAGTATCCGTTTTTCTGAATTCCATCAAAGATCCGTTATTTTAGACAGGAGAAAAAGTCCTGCATGAAGAAGAAAAGAAAACAAACGGTGATGTGAATCCAGCTATATTATTTTCAGTGTGTTATCGGTTTTTAAAAAGGACAGCATATGGACCCATACAAGTCAATGGGCCATGCACCCGTCAATTAATTTTTAACAGATTTCTGTGCTTGATCCAAGGATCTCACCATAGGTCTGCTGTTATGTGAATAAGCTGTTATAGGGAGGGCTCACGCATTTTTGCACCTGCAGTTTTTGGTGTGTTTTTGGAGTAAAAATAGCAACTCCTGATTTTAGCTGAAAGTCTAAGGCCTCTTTCACATGGGCATCATGAATTTGGGCTGGATAAGATGCGGGTGCGTCGTGGGAAAATGCGCGATTTCTTAGCGCGATTGCAAAACATTTTTATGCGTTTTGCACGCGCATGAGGAAAATCAGCATGTTTTGTACCCAAACCCGAACTTCTTCACAGAAGTTCGGGTTTGGGTTAGGTGTTGTGTAGATTGTATTATTTTCCCTTATAACATGGTTATAAGGAAAAATAATAGCATTCTTAGTACAGAATGCTTACTAAAATGTGGCTTTAAGGGTTAAAAAATATTTATAATAATTTAACTCACCTTAATCCACTTGTTCGTGCAACCCGGCTTCTCTTCTTTTGTCTTTCTTCAGGACCTGGGTAAAGGACCTTTGATGACATCACTGCGCTCATCACATGGTCCATCACATGATCCATCACCATAGTGCAGTGACGTCACCACAGGTCCTTTTCCTCCTGCACAGCAAAGAAGAAGAAAGAAGTGAAGCCGGGCTGCGCAAACAAGTGGATTAAGGTGAGTTAAATATTTATTTATTTTTTAACCCCTCCATCCCTATTGTACTATGCATTCTGTATTAAGAATGCTATTATTTTCCCTTATAACCATGTTATAAGGGAAAATAATAATGATCGGGTCCCCATCCCGATCATCTCCTAGCAACCATGCGTGAAAATCGCACCGCATCTGCACTTGCTTGGGGATGCTTGCCTAAGGCCTCTTTCACATAAGCGTGACGGATTGGCTTCGGATGCGTTCATTGAAACTCGTACCATTTTGCAAGCAAGTTCAGTCAGTTTTGTCTGTGATTGCGTTCAGTTGTTCATTTTTTTTTTTGCGCGGATGCAATGCGTTTTGAAAACTGAAGGTTTACAAACAACATCTCTTAGCAACCGTCAATGAAAAACACATCACACCCGCACTTGCTTCCAGATGTAATGCATTTTTCACTGAAGCCCGATTCACTTCTATGGGGGGAGGGCTGTGTGAAAAACGCAGAACATAGAACATGTGTTTTTCACGCAACGCAAAACTGATGCGTAAAAAAAATGAGTCAGGATTCAGTGCGGGTGCGATGCGTTCTCGTGTGAAAGCGGCCTAAGGGCTGTTTCACATGAGCAAGTCCGTTGCGGGAATCACATGTTTAAAAACATAACATGTCGAAGTTCTGACTTTTTTTTTGTTCAATAGGTAGCGTTTTTGGGTCTTTGGCTTTTGTTTAAAAACATAGCATGTTGAAGGTCTGCCAGGAAAACCATGTTCACACAGTTGTTCAGAAAAAAAACACCACTAGAAAAACCATACAAACCACATGCAATACAGAAAAAAACGGTTCCTCTAATAAATATTTTTTCATGGTTAAAAAATGCCAAACTTTGTGTGTAGGGAGGCTACAGATATAAGAGGGCAAAATGAATAACCACATTGTACTGACACGTTTATGTTATGTTAGTTGTGCTGCTCCTGTTTGTGTCTTCACCTCTGGTATGCTGCCCTCTGAGCAAATGTGGTGACACGAAGGACACGTGACAGGTGTAACCTCAGGGAATAGGTCATGGGGCAGACATATCTGTAGCCTCTTTAGTAGTGAAGAAAATCCAACAAAATATAGATAATTTCAGACAATATGAAAAGGTTCATTGGCTTTTCCACAGGAATAGATTGTGGCATTAGGTCTGAGGACCCCATTGCCGGAGAGGCATGCCAACAACAATTGTCTGGTACAGTATACAATTCAAAGTACCCTCTGTAATAGCAAGCTGTTCCTCAGACAATAAAGCATCCTTACAGGGGCGGACGTATTACCGTAACAGCTGCAGTACCTACTAGGGGCCCGCATTAGCAGAGGGGCTCGGGGAAGGGGCAGGCGGGCTGACCAGATTACAAGAAGATACTCTGGTGGGCCCAAGCTCGGACACAATAATTCACCCTTAATAAAACAGGGCCGTCACAGTGCGGTTCGCTGTGACAGTTCCCCGTGTAGGCTGGCTGCATGCGCCCTTGAATACTGGCTGCAGCCTGAAATCCTGTGCAGGCTGGTTGCTAGGGGCTGCGTGCTGGCTGCGGGGTCGGTTGTGAACCGCCTGTGTATGTTTGCTCTTCCTGTCTCCTTGGTGTGTCACGGGAGGTTGTTTTCCGGTGATGCTTCTGATTGTCTTTTGTGCCGGGTTGGTTGTGCTCTGGCGTAATGGCTGCGGGTGTCTTCGTGCATGCCGGTTGCCAGGGGCAACGCCCAGTTCTGTACCTTTGTAGCCTAGTGTTTTGAGCTCCTGTTCTAGCGGGGTTAACTCTCCCTGTCTGTTGTGCCAGGGTGTGGCTTTTTAGGTGCCTCATTACACAGCTAAATAGACCTGTGAGCGGTGGCTCTTAGGTTGAGTCTTTGTCAGTCTGTGGCTGCTAGGTGTAGCACCTCGCTTCTGTTCCTGGGGGGGTTTCCATCTACCCTTCAAGTGTCTGTGCTCTGGTTCCTGTTCTGTAATGGTGTTCATGTCATGTTCTGACCTGTACCTGTTCTGTCTGATGTATCATGTTATGGTCTGTTACCCTGTTCTGTTCCATGTATCGCATAGCAGTGCGAAACTGCATCTGAGAGCTTGGCAGTGCTTATGTCTGTCCTGTGTGCCTTTGGCTTCTGTCCATGTTCTGTTCATGTCTGTCCATGTCCTGCCTTCGGAAGAGGGTTCCTGTGGTCCCCGGAGTGGGATTGCCCTTGCAGCTCTGCCTGGGTCCACTTAGCTTCTATTGCTTGTGGCGCAGGTATCTGCTCCTGTCGCTATCCATGTATTCCGTTGCTCCTGGTTATGTCTCTGTCTTTGCCTGTATGTTTATACTTCCTGCCGGGACCTAATATATGTACCTGCTGGTCTGTCTGGACCAGCTGCCATTGCCTCGGTTTATGCTCTGGAGTAGCCCCTGGCAACTACCTTTTGGCCCAAGCCTATCCTCACCATCTGAGGCTCTAATTAAGGATGAGCAAACTTTGTGTTTCAAGTTTGGCGTACAAGGTTTGGGTTATGTAAGAATTCTTTTATGGATTCCACTATAACGGACCATATAAGTTATGGTCCGTGGTAGCGGAATCCATAACGGAATTCTTAGATAACCCGAACCTTGTACGCCGAACTTGAAACACAAAGTTCGCTCATCCCTAGCTCTAATGAATACCAGGTGTTGCATAGTCACGCCCCTCCAGAGTATTGACAGTCAGTGGCGCAGTGGGTCCTCACCCGCTGTTCCGTGTAGTGCGCATGTGCGTACATCTGTATCCTTTATTATTATTATTATTATTATTTATTTATTTTTTTAAAACAATTTTTATTTCGGAGAAATAGGCAGCATACAAGTGTACAAGTTATAAGAAATCATGCACGCAGGCATGGATACATAATCCGTCTCTCATGATAACATACACATCTGTCCAGCATGCAAGTAGTACGTGCCATATCCGACTTTTCAATTTTCTCCCTCCCTTAACAAATACCTCCCTCCCTCCCCCCCCAAACGTCCCCCAACTCACAATGCCATGTCAGTGTCTCCCAATAGAATCACTGGGTCATGTGGCTCGCAGTCAAATGCGGTATCATCAACGATCATTACTGTGATCTCCCTCTAGACTACCTCCAGTCCCCCTAATGTGCCTTTCAATTTCCCCTCCAGATACCACTTAGTATGTACAAAGGGCCTAACAACCTCAGATAGTTCTGTCGGTGTCAAAGAATGTACAATAAATCTTTTCCAGGTATGAAAAAACTGCTTTGCGGACCTCTCCTTGCTACCCTCTACGTCTAGCCTGTCCAGATACATGACATATTTCATAACCCCCAGTGCTTCTTGAAATGTAGGAACTGTGGGGTATATCCAGTGTCTAAGTATGGTCTTTACCACTGCCAAAAGGAATAAATGTATCCCCTTAATCCTAGTAGAATGGGATATTTCTCCCTTTTCGTCCAGCGGAATATAATGGAAGATACAGTGCAAGGGTGACATTTGCAGTTTTATTCCCCAGACTTGCTGGATATACCCGACAGAGTCTTCCCACAGAGATTTCAAGTGAGGGCAACGCCACAGCCCATGCAACAGGTTGGCTTTCTGCTGTGAACATTTTGGGCACCACCTCAGATAGTGCGCGGGCGCGTCTCTATAGGACAGATCAAATGCATACGTAGCCTTATGGAGGATCCTAAAGTGCATTTCTCTCCACGTTTCATTTGCGATTGCCTGTCTCACCCTCTCCATCCCTTCCCTCAATTTAGGAGTGACTGCATCTTCCCCTAGTTCTTCTTCCCACCTCTTATATACTTTGTCTCCTATTGGGGTAGAGAGAATATTCTGCATTCTTCTATATAGCTCGGATAAAGAGTTTCCCTGTGCTCCTACCAGGGCCCCAAACCAGGCTAATCTCTCAGGATTTCCCAAAGTCATTGATTGCGCCCTACAGTAAGAGTGTATCTGCTTATAGGACAGAAAATGGGAGGCTGGGATCTGATACTTGGATTGGACCTCAGGCCATGATAAAAGCTCAGTACCTCCCTCATTCAGCAGATGACGCAATACAAGAATCCCTTTACCCTTCCACATTCGAAATAAACCCGAATGCCTACCCTCCGGAAATGCTGGGAGATTCCACAGTGGCATATTAGGAGTAATGTACATGGGCAATCTATAAAGTTTACGCACGCTTCGCCATGCCGCCAGAGTGTCCTTCAGAACTACATAATCTTTGAACGGTTTAGGGAGGTCTCTTATTCTAGTGTGCAACAAGGCTACCAGATCCCAAGGTGCTACCAATTCACTCTCTAGGGGGGTATTTGAGAAAGCTGAGGTGCCTGTCAGCCAATCTCTGACATGCCTAAATAATGAGGCTAGATTATATCTCCTTATTGATGGCATCTGGAGACCTCCTTCCCACTTAGTGAGACAAAGCTTCTCGTATGCTATTCTAGGACGTTTTCCCTGCCAAAGGAACCGTACAAAAGCTCTTTGGATCCTGCTGACATCAATATGAGTCAGTAGAAGGGGTATTGTTTGAAGTGGATAGAGCAATCTTGCGAAGCTTACCATTTTTTAACAGGTAAGCCCTTCCGAAAAGCGAAAGAGGCAATCTGGTCCACCTGCCTAGCTCCAATTCTATTTTCCTAATTAGAGGATCATAATTTAGCTTATACAGCGAGGATGGGTATCGCCCTACCTTAATACCCAGATAGGTCAGATACTGAGGTACCACCTCCACATTACAAAGGTCACGGTCTAGCTGGACTTGAGTACCCCTGTTATTTAAGAACAACAGTTGGCTCTTGGTGACATTTATCTTGTAGCCAGTGGTACCTCCAAAATACTCAAATGTATCAAGTATCTTTTGAAGGTGAAGATGAGGGGAGTCTATAAACAGCAGGATATCGTCCGCAAAGCAGACTACCTTAATCTCTTTCTTGCCTATCCGAATCCCTTTAAAAACATCCGACTGAATCAGGTGTTTTACAAGTGGCTCCAGAGCCAAATTGAACAGGAGAGGAGATAAGGGGCAGCCCTGCCTTGTACCCCTGCCGAGCCGGAAAGGAGCCGATAAAAAGCCGGGTATGCTAACCCGAGCCTGCGGGCTCTGATAAATGTTTTTAACCAGTGATTTGAAAGATCCCTCTATGCCAAAAGAAGACATGGATCTCCACAACCAGTTCCAGTTCACGGTGTCGAATGCTTTCTCCGCATCGACAGACAACAAGGCAGGGCCCCCTCCCACACAACCAGGTCCGTGATGTATATAGTCCTGCGCTACCAATACCGATCTGATATTAGTCACCGCCGCTCTATGTTTAATAAATCCTACCTGATGCGGTCCTATGAGGTATGGCATATGTTGCGCCAATCTATTAGTCAGCAATTTGGTCAGTATTTTAAGGTCTTGGTTTATTAAAGAGATTGGACGGTAAGAGGCGGGCTGCGTCAAATCCTTATCTGGCTTGGGGATGAGCTTGATATATGCCATGTTCCCAGATTGCATAATGCTATGACCCTCCAGGCAACTATTAAACAGCTGTGTCAAAAAGGGGGTAAGTTCTTCTTTGAGCCCCTTATAAAAGTCCGCTCCAAAGCCATCTGGGCCCGGGGCCTTCCCACTTACAAGGGATTTAATTGTATTTTTTACTTCGTCTTCCGTGATCTGGGCATTAAGCTGGGTACACATTTCCGCTGTAAGCCGCGGCAGTGAGGTCTTAGCAATAAGCTCCTCCGCTAATTAGCATCATAATCCGCTCGACCATATAGAGCAGCATAGAATTGCCCAAAGCACTCCACTATTCTGTCTGGGTCTGTAACTCTGTGTCCCGACGCATTTATCACGCTTTTAATATGGGTACTAGGCATATATGGTTTGGCTAGGTTCGACAGCATCCTTCCTGCCTTATTGCCATACTTGAATATCTGCGCTTTCTTATGATCCCCAGACAGTTTTGTATTCTGTTCGACATAGTAATCGTAACTGTGTTTAGCCGTTACCCAACGAGTTTTATTAGTATCTGTCGGGCTATTCAGGAAGGTCGTATATGAACGTCTCACCTCTTCTGTCGCTACGTTCAATTTTTGGGCCAGCTTCCTCTTTTTAGCTGCGGCATATGAGATTATGCGTCCCCTAATGACTGCCTTCGCCGTGTCCCAGAATAGGGTATGGTTGTCTCGATGTTCCCTATTAGTATCTGTAAAATCCCACCACCAACCCTTCAACTGCAGGAGAAAATCCTCATCTGTGGCCAGATAGCTAGGCATGCGCCAAATGAAATCCGTACCTCTGGGTACATTTTCAGAAAGGGATAGGGACACTGGGGCGTGATCCGATATAAGGATATCTAGTATCTCTGCTCCTTTTACCTTCCCCATCAGTCCCGGTGAGACAAGAGCATAGTCAATTCTAGACCACGACTGATGGGCAGACGAAAAATGAGTAAAAACACGCTCTGCCGGGTTTAGGTGCCTCCATACATCTGTCAGGGTAGTAGATTGCAAGAAGGAGCCCAGCGTCATTCTCTGCACCGTCGCCCCTTGCCTTCTCCTATCTAGTGGCTCTACTCTCCTACAATCTTCCTGAGTGTCATGAACTACATTTAGATCACCCATCATTATCATATTACCACGATTTTCCTGCACAATCCTCAGCTCTAGCTCCGAAAAAAAACTAGCTTGCATGGCATTAGGCCCGTATACATTAAACAGTGTTAGCTTGCCTGCATCCGTATCGAGAACCAGCTTCAATATTCTACCTTTATCATCTCCCTCCGTTGATAACACCTCACATCTAAGCCTCCTGTGGATTAATATCATCACTCCTGCTTTCCTTCCATCTGAGGAGGAGCCGAATACTTGTCCCACCCACATGCGCCGCATCCGCCAAAAATCGGCCTCCCCAAGGTGCGTCTCCTGGATTAAGGCTATATCAACCTGAAGTCTCTTTAGGTGACGTAAAACTGTGATTCTCTTATGCGGAGACCGCAGCCCTCTAACATTCCAGGAGACTAGCTTAATCATTTGAGCTGGGTAGATGGTATTGGTGACATAGAGGCACCTCAGGGAGGCCGGGTCCCGGCAAACAACCCTCCACATAGCCCACTGGGTACACTGCAAACATGACATTAAATGGCATTACAAACCCCTTCCCCCCTCCCAACATAATCCCAAAAAACACCCAAACCCTCACCTCCCTGAGAAACTGGGAAGTGCCCCAACAAGACAGCAAATCTTTTATGGACTTCACTTTTTTCGCACCGACCTGAGTTAGAGCGCTGCCCTCCCTTAGCTCAGAGTCCATTCCCTAAAACTACTACTCTTTCACCGACCTCCCCCCCCCCAGACAAAATATAGCCATGGTATCAAACTTGTCTGTCAACCTCTCCCCCACTAAACAGAATCAAAACACGAGGAGCAATAACCCATACATTCCTTACTGAGCTCTCCGCAGGCATGGGTTACCCTCCTCAGCACAGAGTCTCAACTATTTCTGCAATCAGTACATTCATCTCCAATCTGGACTGGAGGCAGGATCCTTCCGTCTTCTCGAAGAGGCTTCAGGCGATGCTCTTGACCGCGCGTTTCTTGAATTACCAAAGCGACTTCCACTCGGTGAGGCGGCCCCTTCCGTTAGGCCATCTCCTGGCTGAGTCCCTTGATAGATCACGTTCCTCCAGGGCATCCGCAGCATCAGAAGGTGTAAGGTAAGTATCAATTCCGCCATCTTTCCGAAATACTCTCAGTATCGCCGGATAAATTAGGGCAAATTTTACTTTCTTGTGCACAAGTTCAGTACATATGCGCGAGAAGGCTCTCCTTTTCTTGGATACCTCCATGGAGTAGTCCCCAAAAATTAGGATCTGATGGCCACGCAGTTTGAGCGGCTGCTGGAGCCTTCTATATTTGAACAAGATGGCCTCTTTATCTGCGTACTTCAGATACTTCACTATGGTCGTTCTGGGTCGCCTCTGCGGCTCGGCCTCCAAGTTATCTTGCGGCGGACCGATTCTATGCGCTCTCTCAACTGTTGCTGGGTCCTGAAGTCCCAAGGCTTGCGGCAACTCAACCGAACAAATTCGGGACAGCTGATGCGCAGGAATAGTCTCTGGTAGACCGAGGATACGCAGGTTGCTTCTGCGGGACCTGTTCTCCAAGTCCTCCACCTTGTCTCGGAGCAACTTATTAGAATGTGTAACGTCCCTGAGCTGGGTATGGACTCTCTCCAGCTCGTCCTCCACAATGCCCATCCTCTGCTCAAGCTCTTGCACTTGTTCTGTGTGCTGGGTCACCGTAGCCTGAAGCTGCTGCAGGGAAGTCAAAATTGTGGCTTCCAGAGTGGCTTTAATATCTGGTGCCAGTAGTTTAGCCACCGCTATGGCCATGTCTCTGCACGAGGATTCCAGCTCACCAGCCTGCTGAGCGCTATCCAGCTGTGTAAGTATCGACTCCTCCAGCTCTTGCGTCTGAGAATTTTGTGAGGACGAGCGAGTCATCCTCTTCCCGGCGTCCGCCATCTTGCCCCTCTGAGGTTCAGCCAGGTCACGCGGCGGGAGAGGCGAGCAGGTCAGCGGGGTGCCACTGCGCACCACAAACTTCTCCATCTACCCTCCGGTTTGTTGAGGGGAGAAACGGTCGGGGTAATGAAGCCCCGGGTCTCGGCTACGCCCGCTGTACTTGTCTGGGGAGACGGAGCTCTGCTTTCCTCCTTACATGCGCGCGCCGGAACCGGAAGTCCTATTATTTATTATTTATTATTTAAGCGCCATTCATTCCATAGCGCTGTACATATGATAAGCGGTGCACATACATAACAGACAATTGTACTAATCATAAACAATATGAGTTACAAACTGGTACAGAAGGAGAGAGGGCCCTGCCCGTGAGGGCTTACAATCTACATGGTATGGGAGAAGGACACAGTAGGTGCGGGTTGAGTTGGTCATGGCGGTATAGAGGCAGCAGGGTCATTGGTTGTAGGCTTGTCTGAAGAGGTGGGTTTTCAGGTTTCTTTTGTAGGATTCCACTGTAGGTGAGAGTCTGATATGTTGGGGTAGCGAGTTCCAGAGTATGGGGGATGCACGGGAGAAATCTTGGAGTCGATTGTGGGAAGAGGTGATAAGAGGAGAGGAGAGAAGGAGGTCTTGTGAGGATCAGAGAGTGCGTGTGGGGATGTATCGGGAAAGTAGCTCAGAGATGTAGGGAGGGGACAGGTTATGGACGGCCTTGTATGTGTTTGTCAGTACTTTGAAGTGGATTCGTTGGGCAATGGGGAGCCAGTGAAGGGATTGGCAGAGGGGAGAGGCAGAGGAGTAATAAGGTGAGAGGTGGATTAGTCGGGCAGCGGCATCCTTGGTCTGTTTTACCTGTAAACCGGTTCCCTAACGTCCCGGAGGTCTCCCTTGGACCCCCGGCACGTGACAAGGGCTGACCGTATATAAAATATTTATAGTCTAGGCAGTTATGTAGAGGCCGAACGGGAAAGGAGCCCACCACCATCTAATGTCTTCTTCATTGCGTTTAAACTACTGTTAACTATTGTAATAGCAAAGTAAAGAAGTGGAATAGACGGCTCTACTGCTCAGGTAAATGGTAGAGGTGCAAAAGCTGCTTGGTCTGACTCACCCAGTCAGAAACATAAAATTACGAAAGGATAAAGGATAAGCAGGCACACTCTTATTTGGGTAGAAGGTATTGATTTATTTATATTCTAGTGTTCGTGGGGTCTGGTGGATGGAAAAAAGTGTATAAAAGTAGTCCCTTTTAATAAATGAAAAAATGAAAAATGAAAATTGGAGGAGTATTGAAGTGGTAATTAATCACCACTGGATGAGAGGTGATGGATGTCCTGGAAAAAATTGTCCTAGAAAAACTGGTGGATAATAAGATGTATAGGGTACCTAGATAAAGGGTAAAATGTCTAGATGTAAATCTAGATAAAAAAACTTTAGCAAAGAATGTTCATAGAGTCTTTCAAAAGCAGATAAAAATACCTAGAAAAATATATTCATAAAGTCTTACATATAGTGGTCACTGATCAGTAGTAACATCCAGTAAAAGATGTATGGGATAGTCATTCAGAGTCGCTGTAAAGAGGATTTTTGTCCAATAATGCCCCTTTGTGCAATTGGAATATAATGTGGATAACAAATTGCCGCTCAGCAGAGGATCAATGGTGTGCCTTTTCAAAGTATAGTTTTACACATGTAAAAATTTATGGCTGGTGGTAGTTATGTTCCATATGTTGCGCTGTGGAGGAAAGGGGTGCTCTGTGCCTGAGGTGCGGCGTCCCGCACTGTCTCTGGCTACAGAGATCACTTACCCTTCCCGGCGCTTGATCTCTTGGGTCCTCTGATGGTAGTCTACTGTTCCTGGGAGGCTGTTGCGATCCAGTCCGGTTCTCAGGAGTCAGCGGCGTGCCTCGTGTTGCCAAGGACGCCGGGGGGCGTGGTTCGCGCGTCTAGACAGTGACGTAGGTGGTCACGTGATCACGGACTTTCTTTCAAGCGCCTTCACAGTGTTTCTCCTACTCTGTTGCGAGTAGTGAATATTCCGGTAATCCTCAGCTTTCTTAAACGCGTTTCGGGAGTCTATCCCTTCATCAGTTTACTCTTTATCTAGGTACCCTATACATCTTATTATCCACCAGTTTTTCTAAGACAATTTTTTCCAGGACATCCATCACCTCTCATCCAGTGGTGATTAATTACCACTTCAATACTCCTCCAATTTTCATTTTTCATTTATTAAAAGGGACTACTTTTATACACTTTTTTCCATCCACCAGACCCCACGAACACTAGAATATAAATAAATCAATACCTTGTACCCAAATAAGAGTGTGCCTGCTTATCCTTTATCCTTTCGTAACTATTGTAATAGGTTTTACTGCTGCATTACAAGAGGCCCACATACTTTTCTTGCAGGTCCCTTGCAGTCTGTGTGTGAACCAGATATCCTATTAAATCTTGCTTACGCATGTCCTGTATACACAATGGATGAGGCCTCCGAATCATCTCCTCTGGTGGGCCCAAGGATCTTCAGTCCGGCGCTGCCTGAGCCATAACGGATGTTTATCATCATTGCGCCTGCTGGGCTGAGTGGGAGAGTGCACGGGACGACAATTATCCCCCATGCTGTCCTTGGCCTGTGCACTCTTCTACTCAACGCTGTAGTCGCAATGACATCACTGCATTGCGCCTGCTGCTTGGAAAAGCAGGATGTGGTCTGTTCATCGGGAAATGAGGCTAGGTGAGTATTTATTTTTTATTAACACTAAGGGACTTTACTAATATAAAGGAGGCACTAAGCTGACAAAACTACTGTAAGGGGCAGCACTACTGTAAAGGGTGATGAGCTAAGCAAAGCGCGAGAGGAACTCCAAAGAAGGCTCCTGGAGTCACAGTTTATTAATTTTGAAAAGAGGCTAAACAAAAAGCTACTCACAACACAGACAAACATCAAAGATAGAAAGAGAGACAAATTAATCAGGGACAAAAATGACTATGAACTGGATGGTGTATTTGATTGGGGAAAGAAAAAGACCCGCCCCAAACGCATGCCACGCCGTGGACGTCACAATTTCTGGGCCACTGACTCTGAGTCGAGTCAATCTGAAGGAAATGGTGCCAATTCCCTTGATGATCCGTCCCCTTTAGAAAAAGCACGAGAAGGGGGCGTGGCAGCCGCTCAAGAAAAATCAAGAGTGGTCCGCAAGTCGACGAGAAGGAGGCGTCAGGTCTCCTGGCGACAATAACAGATGCGGACTTCGTTCCAAACGTACACGCCAAGGACCTAGTGGTCAACCTTACGGGCTTAGAACTGCCACCTGGCTGCATCCCACTCCTCAATCGAGGGCTGGGATTCAGCCTACCTGAGCAGTTCAGCGTGGTGGATTTCAAGATTGACCTATTCCTGTCAGTTCGTAAATTGTATTTGAAGAAGCTGTTTGCTGAGACCCCTCCACAGGGCTCCGCCCCCTTACCGGGAGAAGTCCCAGCAACAATGACCCAAACCGATTTTCATTTAAAGGGCAAATTCAGTGAGGAGGAGATAGAATGCATCCATTTTCTGTCCAGTATGGAGCCAGAGGAGCCATTAGGCAAGCAGGGCCAGCTAGATAAATATAAAGGGGGCGTCAGGTCCACCTTCCTTCCTCCTATGCCAGCCCGCTCGGCAATAGGACCTGTTCCACAAGCGGGTGTTGAGAGAAATGTGTGCGCTGATGTACCCAGTGGCACCTTCGAATCTCTCGACAGAAGAGTCCCGCGCCCTCTTGTGGTTAAGTAAACAGGACAATATCGTAATAAAGCCGGCCAACAAGGGAGGGAACGTGGTCCTGATGCCCAGGGAATACTACCTAGAGGAGGCAGGCAGGCAATTAGAGGACAATACAGTGTACTCTAAGCTCAGAGGGGACCCCGTTCCCGGGATCTCGTCTAAGCTTTACGCACTAGTAAACCAATATATATTGTCTGGATTCTTGCCTAAAGGCATGATGGACCGACTCATTCCTGCACATCCCAAGGTCCCTATTTGGTACTTTGTACCAAAAATTCACAAATCACTGACCCGACCCCCGGGTCGTCCCATCATTGCCAGGATCGGGTCAGTGACTGAGCCCTTGTCTGGCTACGTTGATTGGCTCCTTAGACCACTGTTAGCAAGCACCCCAACATATCAAAAGGACACAGGCGACTTTCTTCGGGCACTCAAGTCCCTTGAGTGGTGGAGTGAGTTCAGCCTGGTGTCCTTGGATGTTGAAAGCCTATACATCAGAATTCCCCATGACCTAGGACTTAGGGCCATCAACCTTGTCCTCCGTAGAAGTGACAAGGACACAGTGTTTAAAAATTTCATCCATGGGGGCGTGGCCGGACCAGCATGGAGTGAGGACGCAAGATCACAGTGCTCCTGCAGAATCTAAATCCTACATTCACCTGGCATCATCGAAGTATTTTGAGCCCATTCGTTACATCTTAGATCCCCCCATACTCAGGGACACTCTGACGGAGGCTGGTCTGTGGTATGCTGGCTGAAGCGCTGTGGATGCCGACAGATTGAAGGAGAGGAGCGGACGGGCGCGAGCTGAGGAGAGTGTGGAGCGGGGCGGAGATGCGATACGCTGCAAGGCTTGAGGTGCAGGTACGGCTGGCTAACTGTGGCTGACAGCTTACCTGAGACTGCTGCTGATTCCCGCTGAAGTCTTGGGTCGGACGGCCGCGGCGGGAAGGAGCCGCGCGGCGGGCGCCATCTTGTTCACAGTGTGTGTGCGGGGACGCTCCTCTCTATACCAGTTCACGGAGTGGATCGACGAAACGATCTTTGTCTCCCTCCGGTTCTGCTCCCACTGGTCTCCTGGGCCCTGCGGAGATAACCCTGTTAGGGTCACTTATTTATGGCAGCCGCAAAGTTCACTGCAGTCTCTATGAAAGCTTAGTGGTGGTGCTGGTGCACTTATCCCCCCCCCTGAGGACTGTGAGCATATCTAGCAGTTTACTTGGCTGAGTGGCAGGTCCTGCTGATTGTAATAAAGCCTCATCCTGGATTGTTGCATGAGTGACGAACCCCAGCAGAGTTTTACAGTATCGGTGGACTATTTCTATGGGCCGCAAAACTTCTTCTGTGGCTCCGTCATCTGTTAAGCGTGTCATGGACGCCATGAGCCAGACAGAACAGGAGAGTGAGGGGTCTCCTGTCCCGGGTGCCTCTGCTGAAGCCTCTCAAATTATGAAAGCCATAGCTGCATGTCAAGCTGCTCTTACATCAAAAATAGATCATTTACAGTCTGACCTCAGCTGTCTGCGACATGATTTTGACAAAATACGTGAGAGTACATCTGCAGTGGAGCAAAGAGTTAGTGATGTGGAGGATGCATCCAGAGCGGTTGGAAATGATACCAGGCAGCTGCTGCAACAGGTACAGATGCTGCAGGCCAGGGCGGAGGACGCTGAGAACCGCAATAGACGTAACAATGTTCGTATCCTGGGCTTGCCGGAGCGAGCAGAGGGATCTACCCCAGAGACTTTTGCGGAACAGCTCATAAAAGAAGTGTTACATCCCATCTCACTTTCCAGTTGCTTTGTTATAGAAAGGGCCCATCGAATACCAACCAGGCCCTTACCGCCGGGATCCCCTGCTAGACCTTTCATCATGAAGATCCTGAACTATAGGGACAGAGACGCTATTTTGCTAGCTGCTCGGCTGAAGGGGAATGTCAGCTATGAGAATGCCCGTTTGTCCTTTTACCCGGACTTTACTGCAGAGGTTCAGAAGAAAAGGAAGCAGTTTGCTGAAGTTCGAGCGAGGTTGAGGGAAAAAAACGTGAAATACGCCATGATTTACCCTTCTCGCTTGAGGATTCAAGATGGTGAAACAGTCCGTTTCTTTAATACTCCTGAAGAGGCTTCTGAATGGATTGAGAGAAATCTAAATGCAGGGCCTCGCCGTTGAGGGTCTATAGTGTAGTGATGGCAGCTGGAGCAAATATTACCTGATTACATGTTGAATTGTTCTGCTGGTAAAGATGGTTGGGGGAGGGGGGGGGGAGAATCTGATGTAAATGCACCATTACTTCTCCTATTTAATTCCCTGCTCTTGGATGTTATCCATTGACCAGATGTTTCATTTCATATTGATATGCCGGGTGACAGCACCCTGTTTGACTATGCACTGTTGTAGTTAGATTTCTATACTTCCTTTCTATCACTAACGTACCTATAGGGTATGTATGTTCTAACGAGTTAGGGTAGGTTTTCGTACCCAAGAGTTGGTAGTTTGGGGAGTCAGGCTCAACCATGTTAAGTAGGATTGGGCAGGGTGGGTTGGGGAGGTGGGGGGTGGGTGGGTGGGAGAGAGTTTCATGGGTGAGGGATTCTTTGATGCGGTTTGTGTGTGTGTGTGATTGTGCCTTCATTGGTCGGAGAGTATGGAGATACTGTCTCTGGAAGGATAAATGGCGGTAATTAAGCTACTTTCGTGGAATGTTCGAGGTCTGAATGATAAGATTAAGCGATCTTTAGTGTTTAATTATCTGAAGAGATATAATCCTGACATAATGTTGTTACAAGAAACGCACCTGCAGGGCCAGAAAGTTCTAGCTCTGCGGCGCCCATGGATAGGCCCCACATATCATGCGGTTTACTCAAACCATGCTAGAGGCGTGTCTATTTTAGTTGCTAAGAGTCTTCCGTTTCAAATACTGTCTGTACAGCTGGATCCTTATGGTAGATATGTGATTTTGCATGCCTGTGTCAGAGGCCTACAGTACCTATTTGTGGGACTTTATATTCCTCCGCCATTCCGCAGAGAGGTCCTAGACCTAATCACTGCTAAAATAGCAGGATTTCCAACACTGCCCTATATTATTATGGGTGACTATAATGCCACTCTAGATCCTATAAGAGACAGAAGGGTTCCCCAGGCCTCACACAGCAGTGTACTGTCGCATTGGGCTAGTACTTATGATTTAGTGGAGACGTGGCGCTATTTCCACCCCACAGATGCACAGTTCTCTTGTTATTCGGCGTCTACGGGCTCACTCTCTCGTATAGATCTGGCCTTTGTCAGCAGAGATTTATCCCCCTATATTAGGTCCAGTGAATATCTACCGAGAGGAGTGTCAGATCATGCCCCCCTCCTTCTGATTCTGTCACAGCCACTGGCTTCGACTGATAAGCAGTGGCGGTTAAACCCTATGTGGCTCGAGGTGCTACCCGTGGCGAGTGAGTGCCTGGATGCATTGGGAAACTATTGGGCAGAAAATGAAGGGTCTACAAATCCTCTGGTGGAATGGGATGCTTTTAAGTCAGTAATGAGGGGGGTATTGATTGCGGCTATTGCAACGCATAGGAAGGAACTGAATATTAAGCGGATAAAACTAGAAGCGGAGCTAGCTGATAAGGAGAGGTCATATATACTTGATCTGTGCTCTGAGAGGCAGACTCTATGGCTGGAGGCTCAACGTAGGTTTACTTTGCATTTAACTGAGTATACTGAGAAGAAACTTTTAAACCAGAAGCAATCTATTTTTTCAGATGGTGATAAATGTGGCAGGGCTTTTGCGTACTTGTCTAGATCGGAGACTCAACAAACGGTAGTGGCGGGAATTCTGGATGATCAGGGGCTCTTATTGAGGGAGCCTAGAGATGTCTGCCGACAGTTTGCCTCCTATTATGAGACACTATATGATCCCAAGATCTCGTGCACTCCAGAAGAAATTGTTAATTTCTTAGCAGGTATTAATAATCCTTCCTTAGATAGTGATGATAGAGGGGCCCTGGCGGCAGACATATCTGACCTAGAGATTGAGATGGCCATTAGTTCCTTAGCGACTAAGAAAACCCCGGGGCCTGATGGATTTCCCGCTGAGTGGTATAAACGGTTTTCCAAAGACCTGGTTAGCAGATTTGGAAAGCTGTTGAGGTATGCGCTGGAAAGCGGTTCGCTGCCTCCCTCCTTTCTGGAGGCAACGATAGTAGTGATTCACAAGTCGGGGAAACCGCCTGAGCAGTGTAGCTCTTATCGACCTATCTCGCTTTTGAATCTTGATGTCAAAATCTTTGCGAAGGTATTGGCGTTAAGGTTGAGGGGAGTAGTTCTCTCCTTGGTTGGGGTTGATCAATCAGGTTTTATGCCAGGGAAAACCACGGATATTAATTTAAGGAGATTGTTCACTAACCTCCAGGTCATAGTAACATAGTAACATAGTAACATAGTACATAAGGCCGAAAAAAGACATTTGTCCATCCAGTTCGGCCTGTTATCCCGCAAGTTGATCCAGAGGAAGACCCCTCTCTAGTAGCTATAGCCTGTAATATTATTAAGCTCCAGAAATACGTCCATGGCCCTCTTGAATTCCTTTATTGTACTCACCATCACCACCTCCTCAGGCAGAGAGTTCCATATTCTCACTGCTCTTACCGTAAAGAACCCTTTTCTATGTTTGTGTACAAACCTTCTTTCCTCCAGGCGCAGAGGATGTCCCCTCGTCACAGTCACAGTCCTGGGGATAAATAGCTGATGGGATAGATCTCTGTACTGACCCTTGATATAGGTCAAGCATGATAACAGAGGTATGAGGGCTCTTGCGTCCTTAGACAATGAAAAAGCCTTTGATTCAGTGGAATGGGAATTTATGTGGGCAGTGCTGACTAGAATGGGCTTTCCGGAGAAATTTTTGTGCTGGTTACAAATGCTCTATAGGTCCCCTTCGGCGAGAGTCAGGGTAAATGGGTATACATCGGACTCCTTCCCCTTGGGTAGAGGCACTAGACAGGGTTGCCCTCTCTCCCCCCTGCTATTTGCATTAATCATGGAGCCTTTGTCGATACTCATTTCCTCTAACTCAGGTATAGAAGGTTGGGAAATAGCTGGAATATCAGAAAAGCTGTCATTGTATGCGGATGACATGTTGGTTTACCTGGCCGACTCAGGGAAGTCCTTGGACACCCTTTTAAAGGTTGTTGATCATTTTGGTGGCTTTTCAGGCCTCCGAGTAAACTGGGCTAAGTCTAGTCTCTGTCTGGTTGATGACGTTGACCCAGCTCGCATATCGGTGAACAATAAGCTTCAAATCGTGGAGCAATTTACCTATTTGGGGATTATTGTTCATAAGGAGGTGGGAAAATTCTATGATTTGAACGTTGTTCCAACGATGCAATCGGTTACGCGAAAGCTAGAGGCTTGGGAAAACCTTCCTTTAACTCTGATCGGGCGTATCAATGTTGTAAAAATGATTCTTCTCCCAAAACTACTGTACTTATATAGGGCTGCCCCAGTGTTGCTACCCAAGAGACATTTTGCTACTTTAGATAGAGTGATTGCTCCCTTTCTATGGAATAAGACTTCTCCCAGAATAGCGAGATCTACCCTCCAGGCGTCTTGCCTGCGGGGAGCTCTTGCCTTACCAAACCTGTATATGTATTATGTGGCGGTGCAGCTGAGTTATGCGGCGTGGTGGGTAAGGGCTGACTCGGGTAATCCGGCGGTAGTGTTAGAGGCAGCTTTGTTGGGGTCTTATGAGGCACTTACGAACCTGGTGTATAGGAGGGGGGCTAGATCTACAGGGCATTACACACAATCGATGGCTGCTGTGGTGCAGATGTGGGTAAAATGGGGTCAGAGATGTAACCCTGAAGAGAAAGATATCATTTGGTCCCCATATTTGCCTCTATGGAGAAACGGGGTGCTTCCGGAGATGTTCTCCTTACTGGAGTTTGAATTTTGGCCTCAGAGGGGGGTGCGTTACCTTACCCAGCTATATGACAAGGGCCTCTTTAGAACTTTTACTAGTTTGAAGCAAGAATTTAATTTGCCCCAGCGCTGTTTATTCAGATATTTTCAACTCAGGCATGCCTGTCAGGCTCAGTTTGGTAGAGAACCTTTAAATCTGAAGTGTAGTCCCATTGAGGCGGCGATTAGGAGGGTTCCTTTGGTCAAACCTGTGTCGACCCTGTATGCGTCGCTGATGTCGTTGCAGGACTCCCCCATAGATAGAGCATTTGTTAGATGGAAAAGGGATATTGGAGATCTAGAAGATGCACATGTTAAAGAATTTAGCTGTACATGGAGATCTACAGTGGTAAGTGCTAGGGATCAATTGATTCAGGTTAAGTGGCTCCATAGGATTTATTATACTCCTGCGAGGTTATTTAAAATGGGTAAATTGCCAAACCCTCACTGCACTAGATGTGGACATGAAAACGGTTGTTTTTTACATATGGTTTGGCAGTGTCCGATTATCCATAGCTTCTGGGAGGAGGTTCAAAAATATTTGAATGATAAACTGGGCTTTCCTAATGTATGTACTGAGCTCACTGGTTTGTTGGGGGTAGTTAATGAGATCGTTCCCATTAAATTTGGCAGAAAACTGTATAGAATACTCCTATATTATGCTAGGAAGGTTATCCTTCTTAACTGGAAACATCCTAAGATTCCTACGGTGCAACAATGGGTGCGCTTAGTTAATGCTGATCTCGAACTATATAAATTTGTGTATGAGTAAAGAGGGACCCCTGACCGCTTCATGGAGATATGGGACCCGTGGATTGGAGCTCAAACTTTGGTACCATAGATGATGGACTGCTTGTTTCCGACCAATGAAGGTGTGTGTGACTGAGTGTGTGAGTGAGCAATACCTCTTACTATCCTTAGACATAATGTGTTGGGTATGGTTCCTCCTCAACCTGATATTTTCTTCAGACCCGAATGTGGGTCAGGAGGAGCGGTCATGATTGTTCCCATGTCTATGATTTGTACTGGACTCGATTGATGATTGTCTGTATTGATGTGCTGTTATGCTTTTTGTTAAATTAATTAATAAAAAGATACTATAAAAAAAAAAAAATGTCATCCATGAAGCACTGGACCTCGTTCTCACAAATAACGTCTTCCAGTTTGATGGTCAGTGGTACCGCCAGGTACTAGGTACCGCAATGGGCACACCGGTCTCGTGCACATTTGCGAACCTGTACCTGTCGGTATTTGAAGAGACGTATGTCTTCTCGGTGGATAACCCCTTCCTGCAGTCTATCCACCTGTTTTTGAGATATGTGAATGATATTTTCCTGGTCTGGTCGGGGAGTGAAGCGTCTTGCCATGCATTTGTTGATTACCTCAATACGCGTAACCAGATGAACATGAGATTCACCATCAATTTTGGTGGTGGGTCCCTTGACTTTCTGGACGTGCGCGTCACTGTAAAAGATGGTGTTGTACACACCAGGGGCTTCCGCAAGCCCACGGCGACCAATTCACTCCTCCACCAGACTAGCTTTCACCTGCCATCGGTGAAGCACGCTGTCCCGTACGGACAATTTGTCAGTTTACGGAGGATTAATGACACCGATGCCAGGTTCCTCAAACAGGCTGGTGAACTTAAAGACAGGCTGCTGGATCGGGGTTATCCATCGAGGAGCGTCTCAGCAGCCCTGTGCAGGGCCGCCAAGCTGGATCGCAATTCCCTACTTACGGAAAAAAAAGGGAATAGGACACCCCCTCGCTTTGCCTTTTCTTGTAAGTATAGCCCTGCCGCCGAAGCAATTAGGCGGGCTATTAATGAGAATTGGGATTTATTGAAAGGGGATCCCTCTTTGAATAGCTTCTCCAACCAAAGACCCCTAGTCACATTTAGAAGGTGCCCCACCCTCAAGGACAAGCTAGTTAAAAGTGTATTCAGCACACCGCAGGAAGGGACCTGGCTCAAGAAACCTAGCGGTAACTACAGATGTGGCCACTGTTCTTTTTGTGCACTCAACACTTGCATTAAAGAGTTAGAGATAGGAGGAATTAAGCATGTTGTACGTGACTTTATCAACTGCCGTACACCCTATGTTGTATATGTTGTCTTTTGCCCCTGTAAAAGATTTTACATTGGCAAAACAATCCGCCCTTTATTTGAATGTATCCATGAACATGTCGGTTCCATACGGTCGGGCAGAGGTTGCCCACGTTTAATTGAGAACATCCGCACCGCCCATGATGCCCATCCGCGTTGTCTTTCCTTTGCAGGAGTGGAGCATGTCCGACCCATCCCTAGAGGAGGGGATCGTCATCGCCTGCTCCTGCAGAGGGAAGCAAGGTGGATTATGCTCACTGGGGCCGTGGGAGCTGCGCGGTTAAATGAGAGGAAAGACATGTCGGTTTACTTATAACGGCATACTGTTACTGTGTTAGTGACTAGGTATATTTGGCCCGCAGTATCTGTGATCCAACAATTATTGCGCATATCTTTAGACATAATGTGATTTGTGTATGCATCATAATTGGCATAATTGTATCTAATTTGTACCTCCATGGATATCCCCTTGTTACCTACATGTGCATTTATTTCCCCGGTTCACATTTTTTAATGTTATTAATGTCACTGATCCGCCGATGGTGCCGGCTGCATCTAGTCCGCCTCTATAAAGCGCAAGCGTGCTCCATGACGTTTACAGCGGCCAGAAGCGCGATCCCACGCGCGAAACGGCCGTAGCCGCTATGATTCGCTACAGTGTGTCTGCCCCAGGATCCGATATGTGCACCGTCTTCAAATGAAGTTTTGAATAAAGCTGCAACATATGGTAATTACTACTTCGGTGAGTGCTGCGAACTTCTTCTCTTCCTCTCTATATATTGTACATAGTGTAAAGGGTAAACGAAAAATTATATGTAGGGTAATTTAGGATATGTAGATATTGGCGCTCCCACTAACAATTTAATGAACAGTGGAGAATTTGGGAGAGCTTAAAATATAACTTTTACTGTTAATTTATATAAAATATAAAGGGCCACAAACAGATGCTTGAAATATGGCTAAATGTATGGAACAGTCTTACCGTTCAGATGCCCCCTGATAGGGATCAGCCTAGCGTGGTGGAAATAATACCGCGTCTGGGCCGAGGGTTAGATGTGGTTGATGGTAATTTCAAGATGTAGACTGGTACAGGGAACCGTTGTCCCTAGTAAGCCCTGAATGGGGAAGGGGGCAAAGCTGCTGTTCACCTGCCTATCTACATAGAGGAACTATTGATTGGACCTTGGGCAAGAATTTACTTGGGCCCCCTGGATCCCGCCTTCCCACACCCTAGCCTGCAATCACGCCCTCCACCACAACACACAAACAAACAAACAAAAAAATCCACACACCTCGTAGAGTAGTAAACTTTAATAATGATGAGTGGTCACTAGAGGTGTTCCTTGGCAGTAATGTAAATACTGCCTTTTATTATGAAAAGGCAGTGTTTAAATTAAAAAGCTTGCAGAGACATGCTATAGACACTAGAACTACTACATTTAGCTGTTGTAGTTCTGGTGACTATAGTGTCCCTTAATATAGAGAGAGAGAAAAGAATCAGTACAAATGTATCAAATAAAATGGCTATATCATTCTAAAAATTAAAAAGCACAACTTCTGACACAAATACATAGTATTTTGCATATTCCTTTTTTTTTTTTTTTTTTTTTTTTACAAATGTGCAGATAGTACTGTACTTATAACCCCTCCATCCACCCCTACATAATACAGCGCCACATACAGTTGCAAGAAAAAGTATGTGAACCCTTTGGAATGATATGGATTTCTGCACAAATTGGTCATAACATGTGATCTGATCTTCATCTAAGTCACAACAATAGCCAATCACAGTCGGCTTAAACTAATAACACACAAAGAATTAAATGTTACCATGTTTTTATCTAACACACCATGTAAACATTCACAGTGCAGGTGGAAAAAGTATGTGAACCCCTAGACTAATGACATCTCCAAGAGCTAATTGGAGTGAGGTGTCAGCCAACTGGAGTCCAATCAATGAGATGAGATTGGAGGTGTTGTTTACAGCTGCCCTGCCCTATAAAAAATACACACCAGTTCTGGGTTTGCTTTCTACAAGAAACATTGCCTAATGTGAATGATGCCTCACACAAAAGAGCTTTAAGAAGACCTACGATTAAGAATTGTTGACTTGCATAAAGCTGGAAAGGGTTATAAAAGTATCTCCAAAAGCCTTGCTGTTCATCAGTCCACGGTAAGACAAATGTCTATAAATGGAGAAAGTTCAACACTGCTGCTACTCTCCCTAGGAGTGGCCGTCCTGTAAAGATGACTGCAAGAGCACAGCGCAGACTGCTCAATGAGGTGAAGAAGAATCCTAGAGTGTCAGCTAAAGACTTACAAAAGTCTCTGGCATATGCTAACATCCCTGTTAGAGAATCTACGATACGTTAAACACTAAACAAGAATGGATTTCATGGGAGGATACTACAGAGGAAGCCACTGCTGTCCAAAAAAAACATTGCTGCACCTTTACAGTTTGCACAAGAGCACCTGGATGTTCCACAGCAGTACTGGCAAAATATTCTGTGGACAGATGAAACCAAAGTTGAGTTGTTTGGAAGAAACACACAACACTATGTGTGGAGAAAAAGAGGCACAGCACACCAACATCAAAACCTCATCCCAACTGTGAAGTATGGTTGTGGGGGCATCATGGTTTGGGTCTGCTTTGCTGCATCAGTGCCTGGACAGATTGCTATCATTGAAGCAAAAATTAATTCCCAAGTTTATCAAGACATTTTGCAGGAGAACTTAAGGCCATCTGTCCACCAGCTGAAGCTCAACAGAAGATGGGTGTTGCAACAGAACAATGACCCAAAGCATAGAAGTAAATCAACAACAGAATGGCTTAAGCAGAAGAAAATACACCTTCTGGAGTGGCCCAGTCAGAGTCCGGACCTCAACCCGATTGAGATTCTGTGGCATGACCTCAAGAAAGTGATTCACACTAGACACCACAAGAATATTGCTGAACTGAAAAGAGGAATGGTCAAGAATTACTCCTAACTGTTGTGCACGTCTGATCTACAACTACAGGAAACGTTTGGTTGGAGTTATTGCTGTCAAAGGAGGTTCAACCAGTTATTAAATCCAAGGGTTCACATACTTTTTCCACCTGCACTGTGAACGGTAACATTTAATTCTTTGTGTGTTATTAGTTTAAGCAGACTGTGATTGTCCATTGTTGTGACTTAGATGAAGATCAGATCACATTTTATGACCAATTTGTGCAATAATCCATATCATTCCAAAGGGTTCACATACTTTTTCTTGCAACTGTACTTCTTACATCCAGTAACGTCTCTTTGATGTAGATGTTCTCTTTCCTCATCTTCTCCTTTCGAACCTTAAGACCAGACTACCATTTTTCAGCCATTTCTCGTCTCTGCAGTTTAACAAACAAAATCTTAGTTTACTACTTTTCCATCATCCTCCCACCTCCAATACTGTGCCGCTGTGCTCCCCAATACTATACTGCAGAAACAGATAAACCCCCTGATAATAGTAGTAACATGCAGATAGTGCCCTTCAATAATTATTGGCATACAGTGCCCTAAAATAACTGTGCCTAGCAAATAGTGCCCCTGACACTAATAGTGCAAACATAATGTCCCCCAAAAATAATTGTGGTAGGCTGATACTGTGCCAAGGTGCCCCCACAGTAATAGTGCTCCCAAAAGTCCCACCAATAGGAATAATTCTCTTCTAGAGCATACATGGTAGTAATAGTGCTCCTACAGTGCCCCCAACATGTCCCCACTGTGCTCCAAAAGTAATAATGCTCCCATAGTGCCCATACTAGTAATCATGTTCCCCATAGACCTCCAGTAGTAAATAAAGCCCATCATAATGCCCCCCAGTCGTAATAATTCTCCTTATAATGTGCCAGTGCAAAAAATATCCCCTTTTAATGCCCCAGTTGAGCTAATGTCCCCATAGTGCCCCCATAATGTGCCAGTATAAAATACCCCTATATAGTGCCCCCAGTAAATGCCCCCATAGTTCTTCTCTTCCCCCCCCCCTTCTTCCTATTGCTCCCCATAATGTACCAGTATAAAATGCCCCATATATAGTGGACCACACACTGCAGGCAAACACTTGTGGCGACGGACGTTTCGCGCCGCAGCACTTCCTCAGGCCACTAATGTGATGGCGCTCTTGTGCCGGGTCATCTGGGCGGGGTTAACAAATACCGCCCTAGGTGAGTCGGATCTCTATAATCAATGCGGTTTTCAAAACGAGCAAAACACAAAATATAAAAGAACAAACCAAAGCTTAACAATTACAATATTTACAAAAACACGCTCATATCATTTTTATCATTCAGGCCTAGAGGGCCCATTGCTCCTGAGTGTATAATCCAGCTAGTTTCTTTTCTCAATAGTAAACAGTGTCTATCACCTCCTTATGGGGGATTTTGGACAATTTCAATATCTGCAAAACTCAATGCCTTGCTATCTCTATTATGTAATGACCTTACATGTTCTATAAGTCTAGGGCACCTTTTTCCTGTCACTATGGAATTGACATGTTCCCTAAACCTGTCACACAAGCATCTAATAGTATTTCCTATGTAAAAGCAACCGCAATTACATTGTATGAGATAGACTACGAACTTGCTTTTGCATGTGATTAGAGAATTGCTGTAGCCCTCCAAAGGATAAAAAATCCCATTAGAGTTTAAACCTACAGTACGGGCAATGCCCACATCTACGATTCCCTTTTTGGATCCAATTCCCCAACCACATGCTTGTTTTTCTCTCAGTAAATCGACTCCTCACCAACCTATATCTCAGTGTATGGCTTCTTCTGAAAGCCATCAATGGTTTGGTGCCCTTGACCACCCCTAAGATTACTATCTGCCTCCAATATACTCCAGTTATCTCTTATCACAGGTTTAATTCTCTCTGCCATCGGACTATATTTAAAGGAGAACACAAGACGTTTCTGGTTAACCTCCTCACCACACACCTCAGTGTTTTCTGATGCGGAAGTATAACGACACATAGAGAATGCCTTATTTCTTGCCTCCTCGATCTAAAGGGTACCCTCTAGCCAGAAGGCATTTCTTCAAGTCAGCTGACTGTCTCAGGAAACTTTCATCTGTGCCATTGATCCTTCTCAGCCTAATAAATTGGCCTTATGGCACTGACCTTTTGACACTGGGGGGATGGTAACTGTAGTAGTGGAGGAGCGAGTCGATGGCGGTGGGCTTACAATAGCCCTCCGTCACCAACTCCCCCCCCCCCCCCCGTCAATCACCAATACATCTAGAAACTCCAACCTGGAGCCTCCAAACTGATAAGTGAATCTCATGTTCATCTTGTTACCTCAGTGTCATGGAACCATGAACCAGACGTACAACAAGAGATAAGTGGAAATAAGAAGGCTTTATTGAAAATCAAGCTGTGAGGCAAAAGTCCAAACGGATGGCTAAACCGAAGCAGGGTCTTGCGAAGCCAGAGGTCAGGAACCAGAAGGGTAGTCAGACGAAGCCTGGATCAGGAACCAGCAGGGTAGTCAGACGAAGCCTGGATCAGGAACCAGCAGGGTAGTCAGACGAAGCCAGGATCAGGAACCAGAAGCAGCAGCAGTCTTAGAAGCATGTGAACACAGGAGGACCAAGCAAGGAACTGAAGCCACAGACCTCCTATATATATGAGCTGGGCATCCAGCTCCTCCCAGTGGGAAGGAGAAGCCGCAGGGTGGGAGGCTACAAGAAACCCAGAAACCAAGATGGCCGCCAGCACATGTCAAACGAAGGAGAACAGCAAGAAGGTAAGACCATGACAGTACCTCCCCCTCAAGGGCCCCTCCTCCGCGGAGTAAAGAACGGTTTCTGAGGGAAGCGTGCGTGGAAGGCTCGGAGCAAGGCAGGAGCATGGACATCTGCGGAGGGAACCCAGGAACGCTCCTCTGGACCATAACCACGCCAATGGACCAAAAACTGCACCCGACCGCGGACCAGGCGTGAGTCCAGGATATTGCTCACCTCATACTCCTCACGATTGCCCACTTGGACCGGACGAGGCCGAGGAACCGAGGAAGTGAAGCGATTACACACCAGTGGCTTCAACAGGGAGACATGAAACACGTTGGAGATCCGCATGCCAGGAGGAAGCGCAAGGGCATAGGCTACCGGGTTTACCCTGCGAAGCACTCGGAAGGGACCAACAAAGCGAGGCGCCAGCTTGGGAGTGGGCACTCGAAGGTTGAGGTTGCGGGTGGACAACCATACGCGGTCTCCGACCTGGTAGGAAGGAGCGGGCGCTCGTCTGCGATCAGCCTGGAGTCTCTGGCGCTGCGCAGAGACCTCAAGGGACCTCTGGATCTGTACCCAAGAAGCACGTAGGACGGAAAGGTGATCCTCCACAGCCGGAATATCCTGGGGAGAGAATACCTCCGGTAACACGGCAGGTTGGAACCCATAATTGGCCATGAAGGGAGACGTCCCAGAGGAAGAGTTCACCGCCGTGTTCCTGGCAAACTCAGCCCAAGGCAGGAGGTCAACCCAATTGTCTTGGTGATCGGAGACATAGCAACGAAGGAATTGCTCCAAGGCCTGATTGGATCGTTCTGCGGCCCCATTGGACTGAGGGTGGTAGGCCGAGGAGAAAGAGAGATGAATCCCCAACTGGGAGCAAAAGGAGCGCCAGAACCTGGACACAAACTGACTCCCCCGATCCGACACAATCTCCTTGGGCAAACCGTGCAACCGGAAGACCTCCCTGGCAAAAATCGTGGCCAACTCTCGTGCAGAGGGTAACTTCTTGAGAGGAACACAGTGGCACATTTTGGAAAACCGATCCACAATCATGAGAATGACCGTATGGCCTCGGGATGCAGGGAGGTCCACAATGAAATCCATCCCCAGGTGTGACCATGGACGCTCCCCGGTGGCTATGGGTTGCAAAAGGCCCAACGGACGGTGCCGAGGGGATTTACTCTGGGCACAAACGGAGCATGCCGCTACATATGCGGCGATGTCGGAACGTAGAGAAGGCCACCAGAACAGACGTGAAACAGCCCATGACAGTTGATTCTTTCCAGGATGCCCCGCGGCCTTGGAGTTATGGTAGGTTCGCAACAACCGGGTGCGCAACTCCTCAGGCACAAAACATCTGCCGTTGGGTCTCCCAGAGGGAGCACCAGATTGAGCCGCCAAAATCTGCTCACCCAGGGGAGAGGTCAGGCTGGTGCGAATGGCGGCCAGGATCTGATTCGGAGGTATGACCGAAGTCGGAATCGACTCCTCCCCGGACAGCTCGGAGTACTGCCGTGATAAGGCATCCGCTCTGATGTTCTTGGAACTGGGTAGGTAGGAGACCACGTAATTAAAACGTGACAAGAACAGAGCCCATCTGGCCTGACGTGGTGTCAATCTCTTGGCCTCAGAGAGGTAGGTCAGATTCTTGTGGTCCGTCAGGATGAGAACCGGAACCACCGAGCCCTCGAGCAAGTGCCTCCATTCTTTAAGGGCCTGCACGATGGCCAATAACTCCCTGTCACCAATCTGATAGTTGCACTCCGCGGAAGACAGTTTCCGGGAGTAAAACCCACAAGGAAGCAGAGGACCCTCTGGTGTTCTACGCTGAGACAGAAGGGCGCCTACTCCCGTCTCAGACGCGTCCACCTCGAGGACAAAAGGCAACCCAGGGTTGGGATGCGACAGAATCGGAGCCGACACAAAGGCGGACTTTAGAGCCTCAAAAGCTTGGATGCCCTCGAGCGGCCAGACCTGGGGATTACTGCCCTTCCTGGCCAGATCCGTGAGAGGCTTGGCTAGCATGGAAAAGTCCCTGATGAACTTCCGATAATAATTGGCGAAGCCCAAAAGCGCTGCAGGGCACGAAGACCACTGGGCTGGGGCCACTTTAAGACAGCCGAAACCTTCTCAGGATCCATGGAGAACCCCTCAGCGGAAATGATGTAACCTAAGAAGGTTACCTGGGATCGGTGAAATTCGCATTTCTCAAGCTTACCGAACAGCTTGTTCTCTCGTAACCGTTGCAACACTCGTCTGACATCCAGAATGTGGGCCTCCATGGATTCAGAATATACCAAGATGTCATCCAAATAGACCACCACACACTGCTGCAACAGGTCACGGAAAACATTGTTGATGAATTCCTGGAAGACTGCGGGCGCATTGCACAACCCAAAGGGCATAACCAAGGATTCATAATGACCGGTCCTGGTGTTAAACGCGGTCTTCCACTCATCGCCCGCCTTGATCCTTACCAGGTTATATGCCGCCCTCAGGTCGAGTTTGGTAAAGACCGTGGCCTCTTTGAGGCGATCGAACAGCTCGGAAATCAAGGGTATCGGGTAAGCGTTCTTGATCGTGATGCGATTGAGACCCCTGTAATCGATGCAAGGCCTCAACTCACCGCCCTTCTTTTTCACAAAGAAAAATCCAGCCCCTGCCGGGGACGAGGATTTGCGAATGTGTCCGCGTGAAAGCGCCTCCCTCACGTACTCCTCCATGGCCTCATTCTCCGCTACCGACAGTGGATAGACTTTGCCACGAGGAGGAACGGCACCAGATTGTAACTCTATGGCACAATCGTATGGGCGGTGCGGAGGTAGGGCAACCGCACGCATCTTATCGAATACATCCCGGTACTCCTCGTATTCAGGAGGCAACAGAGAGTCCGAGGAAGTACACAGCAACAGACCCATGGATGCAACTAGCCCCACACTGCGGTGACCACGAGAGGATCTCGGCCGATCTCCAATCGAAAGTCGGATTATGCTTCTGGAGCCAGGGGTACCCCAAGACCACCGAGTAGTGTGGAGACGAAATAACCTGGAGACAGACCGACTCTCTGTGAACGGCACCAATGGCCATCCCCACTGGAAGGGTCTCATGAGTCACGTGTGGCGGCAGAAGGGGTCTGCCGTCTATCGCCTCAAGAGCCAGTGGGGAACCTCAAGGCTGCAGAGGAATGGAATTGGCGGCAGCGAACACACTATCAATGAACAAACCACCAGCACCAGAGTCCACCAACGCCTGGGTCGTCACCGAGCCCCCGACCCAGGAGAGGACAACAGTAATCAGTGGTTTGTCAACACGGGAAACCGGGGACGAGGAGACTCCACCCAAGATCTGCCCCCGACAGGATCTTAGGTGCGAGCGTTTCCCGGACGGTTCGGGCATGCCAACCGAAAATGCCCACCGAGACCACAGTACATGCATCGGCCCTCGCGTCTCCGGAGTGTCCTCTCCCCCTCGGACAGGCGAGCAAACCCCAGCTGCATGGGTTCGCCCCCAGACAAGTCATCCCCAGGAGGCGTGGGAGGAGAGGGAGGCACGGGTGGGACAGCAAACGTAGGCGCCAATCTGTTAGAAGACCTCCGCAGGCTCTCCTTAAAGGAAGGTCTCTCCCTGAGTCTGGTGTCAATCAAAATCAGGAAAGAAATAAGAGACTCGAGCTCCACTGGTAGGTCCTTAGCTGCAACCTCATCCTTCAAGGCATCCGAGAGACCATGAGAGAAAGCAGCGACCAGAGCCTCATTATTCCAGCCCACCTCTGCTGCCAGGGTACGAAACTCAATGGCGTATTCAGCTACGGATCGTGAACCCTGTCTGATGGACATAAGGAGCTTCGCAGCAGAGGCAGCACGAGCCGGCACATCGAATACCTTCCGAAGAGAAGCAACAAAACCGGAAAACTCGGCAACCACCGGATTGTTGTTCTCCCATAAAGGGCTGGCCCAGGCCAAGGCCTTGTCCGAGAGCAGCGAGATCAAGAAGCCCACCTTTGATCTCTCAGTAGGAAAGGCATGTGGCAGCAACTCGAAATAAATGCCTACCTGGTTAAGGAAACCTCGGCACTGAGTTGGCTCTCCCCCAAAGCGCTGTGGAAGGGGGGCAGAACCGGTCATACCCCGAAACACCGCAGGCGCAGCAACAGGTGTCGGGGTAGACTCTGGCGCAACAACCGGAGCGGCAATAGGAGCGGGCCCAGGAGCGACAACCGACCCATCGGCAACGGAAGCTAAATGAGCCGTGCGTTCAAGCAGGGTTTGCAACGCCACAGCGAACCGACCCAACAGGTGATCCTGCTGATCAAGTCTGGCAACCAGCGTAGGTAGCGAGGATGGCCCTGTACCGTCAGAATTCATGGCTTGGTCCTAATGTCATGGAACCATGAACCAGACGTACAACAAGAGATAAGTGGAAATAAGAAGGCTTTATTGAAAATCAAGCTGTGAGGCAAAAGTCCAAACGGATGGCTAAACCGAAGCAGGGTCTTGCGAAGCCAGAGGTCAGGAACCAGAAGGGTAGTCAGACGAAGCCTGGATCAGGAACCAGCAGGGTAGTCAGACGAAGCCTGGATCAGGAACCAGCAGGGTAGTCAGACGAAGCCAGGATCAGGAACCAGAAGCAGCAGCAGTCTTAGAAGCATGTGAACACAGGAGGACCAAGCAAGGAACTGAAGCCACAGACCTCCTATATATATGAGCTGGGCATCCAGCTCCTCCCAGTGGGAAGGAGAAGCCGCAGGGTGGGAGGCTACAAGAAACCCAGAAACCAAGATGGCCGCCAGCACATGTCAAACGAAGGAGAACAGCAAGAAGGTAAGACCATGACACTCTTCTAGTCTACAAAGGCCGTGAACTGCGGTTCAGAACCGGACCATATAATAAACACATCGTCCACAAATCTCAAGTACAATCGAATACAGGAAACAAAAGGATTATCAACAGAGTAAATAAACTTGTCCTCAAACCTAGCCAAAAACATATTTGCAAAAGTACATGCGACTGGTGTACCCATGGCTGTACCAAACTTTTGCCTATACCATCTGCTCCTTCATCTTGGGGAAACCTGGTGTAGAGGCTTTCTACGTCCAGTGATAAAAAGATGGAATCCCTCCTGCCACTGGAAAGATCTCAGCGCCAGGAGTACATCCCCTGTATCCTTAAAATATGAAGGTATGTATATTAATACAGGCCTGAGCAGCCAGTCGACATATTTAGGTAGTGGTTCAGTCACTGATCCAACCCCCGAGACAATAGGTCTCCCAGGGGGGTGGGTCAGTGACTTGTGGATCTTCGGTAGAAAATACCACGAAGGCCTGGAAGGAAACAATGGCAACAACTTTTCTTCTTTGCTTTGGATAGCATATTACACTCTACATATTTATGCAGCAAGCTCCTCAACCGAGATTGAATTCTCACAGTAGGATCACAAGTCAATACCTTGTAAACAGAACTGTCGCCCAATTGCCTCTCTGCCTCCATTATATAATAATCTCTGGTCATCAGACCAAATATTCCCCCTTGTCTGCCGGTTTCACCATTATATCATCAAGGGATTGTAGCCATTTTAAGGCCTTTTCTTTCCCTCTATCAATGTTCTTATATGTTTTAGGGTAAATTTGGGCCTTTATTCCCTCCAACACTTTATTGTGGAAGATGTTAATGCTATTTCCGGCGGGCAAGGGGGAACAAAAAGTGGACCTGACTCCTCCCACAAACTCTGGTGTGGGTACAGAAGGAGGAACTTTAGATAATTCCAAGCCTGTCATCAATTCCAAACATGAAAGTTCTGCCTCATTAAACCAAAGGGCCTATGCTAGCTGGAACTTCACACTCTTTTCTTTCCTTTCTATCTGTATTCATTTATGGTACATTATTGATCTATTTAGATTAGGTTTCCTGACTGCTTTGAACAGATCTATCTCAAAGGTCACTGGGTCGAACTGTTCCACCAGACTGTAGTTCCGTCCCTTCTCAAGGACTCTAACACAGTCCGGTGGCAGCTCGTACCCAGTTAAATTCACTACAGTCACATGTACCCCATACTCCTCATCTTCCTATACTATCCTCTCCAAGAGACCTCCTTACTTTTGTAACTTTGTTTGTGTTCAGTGTTCATTTCTTATCTGTCCTTTTATTGAAGGCCTGTAGCTGGTTCTCAGAGAGTCTTATTTGCAACTCCATCTTTACCCGGGATAATTCCTCCTTGATTTTTTCATATTCTTTTTCATTTCTTTTTAATACTGTTTCAAGGATCCGGGTAGGGAACGCTAGGTGCAGTGAATGCCATTCAGCTATAAATTCAGCGTTTTTCTCGTATTGCGATATATCCCTATAGATTCTTAAGCCCTTTGGGACACGATTACTTTCTTTATATGATCTTAAAGAGCTCACCGTCCAAGACAAGCAAACCTCTTTTTCAGCTAGCTGTATGACTTTTGTCTCTAGATCTTTTGTGCTCAATATTTGCAATAGGTCAGCTTGATTGCACTGCGTAAAATATATGTCCACCCCTTCTCTGCCTTCTGTCAGATTCGGTCGCAATTCCTCCACAGCCATTTCAACACTGGAATCTATTATATGCAGTGGTCGGAAACTTCGTTGGCGTGCTCAACCCCCGAAACAATGTGAGCATAGTTCACTATACATATATAAAACACAAACACACACACTGGACCAGCCGCTTTCACAATGGAAGCGCTCACCTCCCTGTGCCCTGCCGCCGCCCCCCACTTGTCATCAGGGCCGCGCTGCCTGGGGCCCATCGTCTCACTTTGCCTTGATGGTGTGGCCCTGCTAGCGCCCCCTGGAATTTTGCGCCCGGGGCAACGGCCCCTTTTGCCACGCGTTATAGACGGCCCTGATCTGAGTGAGTGAACTAAACTGAGCTGCAGTACCAGACACAGCCACTACTGAATGTGCCATGTAAACAAGTACTGTCTGCTGCGCCCCTCTTAGCTCATCAGTGAGGGAGCTGGGAATCGATCCACACTGTTCTGATGGCTTATCTTAAGGATAGAGGTCATCAATATTATAGTCCTGGAGATCCCCTTTATCTGATGGCACATTAGACACAATGGGGCCTGGCTCGTCCAAAGAATTCTACCAGTTACTCATCAGTCTACTGAACAGTATCCCATAGATAGCTTTGTGATCATTCTGTTTTTTTTCTAAATATAAAGTAACAATATTTGCTCTGGATCAGCCGGGGGTTTGTAAGAAAAAAATAAATAAAAAAAATCATCATTTTCCGCTAACTTGTGACAAAAAATAAAAAATTCTAGGAACTTGTCATGCCCCTCACAGAATACCTTGGGGTGTCTTCTTTCCAAAATGAAGTGGGGTAGTTATACTGCCCTGGCATTTTAGGGGCCCTAATGTGTTAGAAGTAGTTTGAAATCAAAATGTGTAAAAAATGCCCTGTGAAATCCGAAAGGTGCTCTTTGGAATGTGGGCCCATTTGCCCACCTAGGCTGCAAAAAAGTGTCACACATCTGGTATCGCCGTACTCAGAAGAAGTAGGGCAATGTGTTTTGGGGTGTCTTTTTACATATACCCATGCTGGGTGAGAGAAATATCTCGGCAAAAGACAACTTTTCCCATTTTTTTATACAAAGTTGGCATTTGACCAAGATATATATCTCACCCAGCATGGGTATATGTAAAATGACACCCCAAAACACATTCCCCAACTTCTCCTGAGTACGGCGATACCACATGTGTGACACTTTTTTGCAGCCTAGATGCGCAAAGGGGCCTTTTAGGAGGGCATTTTTAGACATTTAGATCCCAGACTTCTTCTCACGCTTTAGGGCCCCTAAAATGCCTTGGCAGTAAAAATACCCCACATGTGACCCCATTTTGGAAAGAAGACACCCCAAGGTATTTAATGAGGGGCATGGCGAGTTCATAGAAAAAATAAATTTGGGCACAAGTTAGCGGAAATTATTATTTTTTTTTTTCCTCACAAAGTCTCCCTTTCCGCTAACTTGGGACAAAAATTTAAATCTTTCATGGACTCAATATGCCCCTCAGCGAATACCTTGGGGTGTCTTCTTTCCAAAATGGGGTCATTTGTGGGGTGTTTGTACTGCCCTGGCATTTGAGGGTCTCCGCAATCATTACATGTATGGCCAGCATTAGGAGTTTCTGCTATTCTCCTTATATTGAGCATACGGGTAATGAGATTATTATTTTTTTCGTTCAGCCTCTGGGCTGAAAGAAAAAATGAACGGCACAGATTTCTTCATTCGCATCGATCAATGAGGATGAAAAATCTCTGCCCAAAAAAAAGGAGGGGAAAGGCGTCTGCCAGGACATAGAGCTCCGCCCAACATCCATACCCACTTAGCTCGTATGCCCTGGCAAACCCAATTTCTCAATTCAAATCAATCAATGTGGATAAATAAATCATTGCCGGGATTTTATTTAATTTTTTTTATATACAAAGTGTTTGCCAAAGCATATGAACACCGCCGCCCCCTCAGCTCATATGCCTCGGCAAACGTATCTTTTACTGCAAAGGAGAAATCTTGTCTTGCAGCGCCGCATACACTGACTTTTGTGTAATCTGACAGCAGCGCAATGCTTCTTATGCACTTTGTCCCAGGTGAAAGGAGAGGTTTGCAGCAGCTCTGTGTGAATGGGCCCTAATAGCCCCGTGTGCCTGTCCTGGGAGATGCAATCCCTATGCTAAGTGTACCTGTGTGTGGTACTTCCGGAAACACTCCTCTAAGCATAGGGCAGGGTGGGCAGGGCAGTCAGGACAGAAATAGCGGGTGTCACGCCTTATTCCACTCCTGCTACAGACACAACATTTTTTTCGGGGTGGCGGTCGGTTTGAGGTACCAGCAACGACACTGGGGAAATGTCGCTCGTGTAGACGGCTCACTACACTGGTGGATGGGGCCAAGAAACCTCCTGGATACAGGAGGTTCTCGATGATCTCTTCCTGAAATTTGAGGAAGGATCCTGTTCTCCCAGCCTTACTGTAGAGAAGAAAACTATTATATACAGCCGATTGAATTAAATATACAGACACCTTCTTATACCAGCGTCTGGTCCTGCGGGAAAGTAGATAAGGAGCCAACATCTGGTCATTGAAGTCCACCCCTCCCATGAGCGAATTATAGTCGTGGCCACAGAGGGGCTTTTCAATAACACTGGTTGCTCGTTCAATTTGGATTGTCGTGTCTGCGTGAATAGAGGAGAGCATGTAAACGTCACGCTTGTCTCTCCATTTCACCGTGAGCAGTTCTTGGTTACACAAGGCAGCCCTCTCCCACCTTGCAAGACGGGTGGTAACGAGCCGTTGGGGGAAGCCCCGGCGACTAGGTTGTGCGGTGCCACAGCAGCCAATCTGTTCTAGGAACAAATGCCTGAAGAGGGGCACACTTGTGTAGAAATTGTCCACATAAAGATGGTACTCCTTGCCAAATAAGGGTGACACCAAGTCCCAGACTGTCTTCCCACTGCTCCCCAGGTAGTCAGGGCAATCGACCGGCTCCAGGGTCTGATCTTTACCCTCATAGATCCAAAATTTGTGGGTATAGCCTGTGGCCCTTTCACAGAGCTTATACAATTTGACCCCATACCGGGCGCGCTTGCTTGGGATGTATTGTTTGAAGCCAAGGCGCCCGGTAAAATGTATAAGGGACTCGTCTACGCAGATGTTTTGCTCAGGGGTATACAAATCTGCAAATTTGTTGTTGAAGTGGTCTATGAGGGGCCGCATTTTGTGGAGCCGGTCAAAAGCTGGGTGGCCTCTGGGACGGGAGGTGCTGTTGTCGCTAAAGTGCAGGAAACGCAGGATGGTTTCAAATCGTGTCCTGGACATGGCAGCAGAGAACATGGGCATGTGATGAATTGGGTTCGTGGACCAATATGACCGCAATTCATGCTTTTTGGTTGAGCCCATGTTGAGGAGAAGGCCCAGAAAAAAATTAAATTCGGAAACTTGGACGGGTTTCCACCGGAAAGACTGGGCATAATAGCTTCCCTGGTTGGCGGCTATAAATTCAGTGGCATATCGGTTTGTTTCTGCCACAACTAAGTCCAAGAGCTCCGCAGTCAAGAACAGCTAAAAAAAAAACAGTGCCGAACCTATCTGAGCTATCTCAACCCGAACTCCAGACTGGGCGGTGAAAGGGGGAACTACTGGTGCGGCTGAAGTTGGGGGCTGCCAATCAGGGTTTGCCAACACTTCAGGGACTCTAGGGGCTCTACGGGCCTGTCTGTGCTACGGGGGAACTAATGCTTGTGCCACCGTACCAGCTTCAACTGCCCTTCTGGTGCTCGCCACTTCACCATGTTGTACGGCAGTGCTGGTACTAGCTCCAGGGTGGGCTGCGCTGCTGGTGTATGCCTCACCACGTAATCCAACAGCGCCAGCCCCACTCTGCTGCCCTTGAAGCGGATCCTGCGCAACCTGTGGTCTAGCAACACGGGGCCGGGTACGCCTGGTGGTATCAGGGACCTCAACCTCCTCGTCCAAACTTTGGGTCAGACTGCCACTGCTTTCTACAGGTTCATATTCTGACCCGCTGGATTCGTCAGATGAGGGTTCCCATTCCTCATCCGACTGGGTCAGAAGCCTGTAGGTCTCTTGAGAAGAATACCCCTTTTTTGCTATTTGGTCAACTAAATTTAGGGGGTATTCCCTGAGACTACCCAAGAAAAAAAGCAAGCCTGTCTTACAAATGGGAGGCTAGTGAAGTACCGGAGGCCGCTGCGATTGATAAAAAATATCAAAACAGTTTTTTTTTTATCGCCGCAGCGCTTGTAAAGTGATTGTGCAGTGATGAAAAAAATAAAATGTTGTCACTGCGGCGGGGCGGGCGTGGGTGAACGCACAAGTGGGCGACTGATCAGGCCTGATCGGGCAAACACTGCGTTTTGGGTGGAGGGCGAACTAAGGTGACACTTACAGATACTATAAAAGTACAAATGCTGATTAGCGATACGCTAATCAGCGAATCAGTGACTGCGGTGCGGTGGGCTGGGCGCTAAACGATCGCTAACTACCTAACCAAGGGGCCTAAACTATCCTAAAACTATCAGTCAATACCAGTGAAAAAAAAAAGTGACAGCTTACACTGATCACTTTTTTCCCTTTCACTAGGTGATTGACAGGGGGCGATCAAGGGGTTAATTGGGGTGATGGAGGGTGATTTGGCGGCTAAGTGTAGTGTTGGGTGTACTCACTGTGAACTGTGCTCCTCTGCTGGAACCAACCGACGAAAAGGACCAACAGAGGAGCACAGCAGCCATTTAACACCTTATATTTATAAATATAAAGTGTTAACTGGCTTCTGATTCGATTTTTTTAAAATCATCAGCCTGCCAGCAACGATCATTGGCTGGCAGGCTGATGACGAAATTGTGCTTTCCGGTGCGTCCGCTCGGAATAACAGGGCTGCCGCAAAGACGCAATCCTGCGTACGGCGGTTCTGTAGTGCTTAACTGGTGGCCTCCCTCACCATCCTCAGTATTATATTCATTGGTGGCGCAGTGGCCACAGGGCTGGCTTGTCAGCGCTGTACTGGTGTACGGATCACTGGCTGCCGTGGAGAACGCTGCACAGGATGGAGCACAGATCTCTGCTCATGCCTGTGCTCCCCTCAAGCTTGGCTTAATTCTGGCAGAGCTCATTGGTACCCTGTGCCCTGTACCGATGTGCTCTGCCTGGATTTAGCTGAGCGGTGCAGGCTCCTGGCTCTCTATAGCACATCGGTACAGGAACCTTAAGCTAAGAGTGGGCACATGCAGGATCCCGCTCTCCACAGCAGCCAGTTAAATCTGTACACCAGTACAGTGCTGACAAGCCAGCGCTGTACCAGAAGGACGATTTTAAGGAGCGGTAAAAAAAAAATTGAGATGGAAAACAGCATAATTAGATAATAAAATATATAACAAAAATGATTTTTGGGGCTATTTAGAACAGTTTAAAAGAAAATTGTAAAAAAGTTTAGTTACTCTTTAATCATTGCGTCAATGTAAAATAATATTCTGTTCCTTCAAAAGGCTAGGCATGTTGTGTATATCAAATGGAACAAAGTCCAAAAAGTCCATTTTAATTCCAGGTAGTAAAGTGACAGAACAGGAAAGGGGTGAATGCTCTGCAAAGCACTGTATAATATTCTGTTGCCTGATTGGAGTTGGGAAGGAATTTTTTCCCCTAAAGTGGGGAAAATTAGCTTGTACCTCACAGGTTGTTTTTTTTGCCTTCCTCTGGATCAACTTGCAGGATAACAGGCCGAATTGGATGGACAAATGTCTTTTTTCAGCCTTGTGTACCATGTTACTATGTAATATATAATGGATTTTAAGAAGTTTGTGTACCTCCATAACAAGCATACCCTCTCAACGAACTCATTACCAAACTGCCTTATTTTTGGATACAGTTTACAAATTCTGAAACTTTGATGCACTGGCCTTTTATTTTTAATTGGAAAAAAATATTTCAGCCATTAAAAAAGACATTCATTGAAATATTATAAACATCCCCTTCCCTTCTTTTTCCCAATATGGTTCATTTCTCTGAGCTTGACACAACCTGTCAGCTGTGGCTACAGAGAAAGAGACAAGGAATGTGCCCTAAATAGGAGTGGATTTTAGTGAGGATATGCACGCCAGCCAACTGTCCATAATTTGCAACCAGTGTCTCTTCACATCAGTTTCAAAGTGTTGTCAGTGGCACGCTCCATTTATACTGCAATTTGACTGGTAAATCGCTGCTTCAGCAACTTTCAGCCATCAGTTTAAAATAAAGGTAACTCTCTAATCCATGGTCTGTTAGCTTTTTTCTGACATCATATTTTTGGGGAGTACTGGATTGATTACGTCCGAAAGTTTCAGAGGGTAGGTTTAGCACAGTAAATAATTAAAGGGGTTTTATGATAGTTTTATACTGATGGCCTATCTTCAGGATGGGTCATCAGCATCTGATCAGTGGGGGTAGGGGTGCATCTAGCCTTTCTGCTGCCTGAGGCAAAAACTGAAACGGCACCCCCCTGTCACGGGAAGGGAAGGTAGAAGGAAGTGCACCCCCTAGACTGCCACCCTCAACCCTGTCCCTGCCTACTTGCACCACCCGCCCTAGGTGACGGAGCGCAACTGGGCAACAGTCCCTAACCTCTGTAAGTGCCGGGTAGGGGAGGAAGGAACAGAGAGGGTACCGGACAGCTAGGCTGAGAATGGTACGCGAGATGCAGTCAGACAAATGGACAAGGAAGTGGACAAGAGAGAGGTACCCTGTGAAGGAGAAGGCAAAGGCGGGTCAGCTAGCCGAGGTCAGGCCGGGAGGTCACGTCAATACAAGGGAAGAGGCAGGTGGCAAATCCGAGAACGAGCCGAGGTCAGAATCTGAGATGTAGTGTCAAAACCAAGGGAGCAGGCAAAGGGAGGTCAGGAAACGCTCAAGTAGCTAACAATACACACAGACTAATAGACTAAAATCACAGGCAACCTGTAGCCAGCAGGCCGCCTGTATTTATAGTGGGGAGTGAGGGTCATGTGACGTGGCCAGCGTCACATGACCGACAGACAGACAAGTCGAGCACCAAATGATCAGCTCGGCGCTCAAGGCAGACCTAGGAGCAGGGAGCCTCCTAGCTAGAAAAGCCGCCCTGAGAACGAGGCCAGACACAGATCCTCGCTCCCGAAGCTAAGCACCAGGTCTGCGGATGATGGGAGACCGAGTGCGCCTTTTGGTGCCCTGTTACACCCCCCATGCCAATTTCTTAACCTAACCCCTTTGACACAATGAAAGCTCTTATTGCCCATGGCCCTTCTGCTGCCCCCCTCTTGCCCCTACTCGGTGCTGCGTGAGGAGATCGCCTCACCTGGCCTCATTGATGGTGCACCCCTGAGTAGGGGTTAGACTCCCGCCGATCAGCTGTTTGAAGAGGCCATGGCGATACTGTGAGTGTTGCGGCCTCTTCCTAGGCCAGTGACAGCAGGTTCATCAGTTACGTGGCCTAGGCGCAGCTCAGCACCAGTGAATGGAGCTGAGTTACAATACCAAGCAGAGACGCTATATAGTGATCCCTCAAATTACAATATTAATTGGTTCCAGTTCGACCATTGTATGTTGAAACCATTGTAAGTTGAGTAATTGGTTCCAAAGCCCAAAAATGTCATCCAAGATAAGAGAAAATGAAGATAAATAAGCAGATAACTAAGACAGATAAAACAAGTCCTTACATACAGCAGTCAGGAATAGCTGCTAACTAGCAACTAATACAGCAATTTTACCAGAAAAGGGGCCTTGATTGGTTGGGTTTGAGTCTGAGGCATTGTATCTTGCGTCTGGTTTCAACTTACGATGGGTCAGAAAAGACGAATTTATGTTGAAAATATTGTATCCCGAGGCCATTGTATCTTCAGGGATCACTGTATAATGCGCAGTGCTGTGCGTGGTGAGCTCCAAGGAGACCGCAGTGCTCACGGGAGTGTCACACCCTCTTCAAACAGCTGATCGACGGAAGTGCTGGGCGTCAGACCCCCACTGATTACATACTGATGACCTATCGTGAGAAAAAGTCATCAGTATAAAACATTCTGAAAACCCCATCAAATCCTAGGATTACAGGTCAGCATGCTAAGTTAGTGCATGATGCTACGTGCCAAGAAAGCTTGTGAAATTCAAGTCAGGAAATTAAAGGGGTTGTGCAGCCAGTAATATTGATGACCTATTCACTTGAATTGAACAAGCACTTGTAATTACACTGCCCCGCCGCTGCAAGCGAGATGACGCAAAGTGTAATCCTGAAGAGGAAGTAGTGCACGTATCAGCGCCACCTCCTCTTTAAACAGCTGATCAGTTGGGGTGGCGAGAGTCAGATCCCCACCGATCAGATATTGATGACCATTTCTGAGGATAGGTCATCAATACTACTGGCTGCACAACCCCTTTAAAGGGGTTTTGCAGGCTTTTACTAGTGATGACCTATCTTCTGGATAGGTCATCAATATCAGATTGGCAGGGGTCTGACATCCGGGACCCCCAACGATCAACTGTTTGAGGAGAAGGAATGTGCCGTCAGGAGATGGCACGTGAGCACGGCGCATGCTTTCTCAAAACAGCTGATCAGCGGGGGTCCCGGGTGTTGGAGCCACGCCAGCCGGATATTAATGACCTATCCTAAGGATAGGTAGCATGGAAAACTCCTTTAAACATATGAACTGCTACTAAATAATATGGTTTGCCACAGGGGAGGACTGGCAGCCTTAGTCCTGGGGGGCAAATCTAGTCAAGTGGCCCATTTTTAGCCCCACCCATCATTAAAAGCCCCTCCTACATATAATAGGCCACTCCCAACACACACTTTACAGCTGACATTCTATAGTTGCAGCCTGTCTCTACACATCATACGGAGAGGGGAGGCCGTCCTGGCTGCACTGCCTGCTTATATAACAAGCTACAGCCAGGAAGCTCCTCCGCTCTCCTCCCTACCCTGATCCTGCTCAAGGCCTGTGGTTCCCCCCACCATCTGCCACCCGCCCGTGGCCTGCTGCCCCCTTTCGTCATCCTCACCCAGTTCTGAATCCTCCTTCTGCAGATGTCAGGTGGAGGAGCCGGAGCATCTCTTCTCCTACATAGCGCCACCTACCTCTTACATCCAGTGATGTCACCTTTGTTGTAGACGTTCTCTTTCCTCATCTTCTCCATTCAGACCAGACCGCCATGATGATTTTTCTGCCATCTCCCTTCTCTGCAGAGATTGAGAAACAGACATTAGTTTCCTGCCACCCCCAATACTATACTGCAGAAACAGTCCCCCTGGAAATACTACTACCACACAGATAGTGCCCCCAATACTGTACCCGCTATGCCCCCAATACTATACTGCAGAAACAGTCCCCCTGGAAATACTACTACCACACAGATAGTGCCCCCAATACTGTACCCGCTATGCCCCCAATACTATACTGCAGAAACAGTCCGCCTGGAAATACTACTACCACACAGATAGTGCCCCCTTAAACAATTATTGGCACACAGTGCTCTAAAAAATAACTGCGCCCAGACACTAATAGTATAAAGATAATGTCCCCCAAAAATAATTGTGCTAAGCTGATACTATGCCAGGGTGCCCCCAAAGTAACAGTGCTCCCCAAAATCCCACCAATAGAAATAATTCTCTGCCAGAGCACACTTAGTAGTAATAATGCCCCTATAGTGCCCTAGTAATCATGTTCTTCATAGCCCCTAGTAGTAGTAAAACTCCCCATAATACCCCCTAGTAGTACTAATTTTCCCTATAATATGACAGTACATGAAATACCCCCCGCAGTTGAGCTAATGTCCCCAAAATGTATGCCAGTATAAAATACCCCTATATAGTGCCCCAGTAAATGCCCTCATACTGCTCCTCACCCCCTTCCCCATAGTGTCCCCATAATATGCCAGTAAAAAAATGCCCCTTAGTGCCCCCAGCAGATGCCCCTATAGTGCTCCTCTCCCCGACAATGTACCAGTAAAAAATGCCCCCTTAGTGCCACCAAATGCCATAGTGCCCCCCATAATGTTCCAATACAAAAGGCCCCTTTAGAGCCCCCACTTCCCCATAGTGCCCCCAAATAATGCCCCTATAGTAGCACCAGATGCCCCATAGTGCTGCTCTCCCCTATAGTGCCCCCCCCCCCAGAATGTGCCAATAATTAAAAAAAAAGCCCCTTTAGAGCCCCCAGTTACCCCCATAGTGCTCCTCTCCCCCATGGTGCCCCCCCCCCATAATGTGCCAGTAAGAAATGCCCCCACAGTGCCAGCTCCTCCAATAGTGCCAGCCCCCCCCTATAGTCCCCCCATAGTGCCAGCTCCCCCTATAGTGCCCCCCCATAGTGCCAGCTCCCCCTATAGTCCCCCCATAGTGCCAGCTCCCCCTATAGTCCCCCCCATAGTGCCAGCTACCCCTATGGTCCCCCCCATAGTGCCAGCTCCCCCTATAGTCCCCTCCATAGTGCCAGCTCCCCCTATAGTCCCCCCCATAGTGCCAGCTCCCCCTATAGTTCCCCCTATAGTGCCAGCTCCCCCTATAGTCCCCCCATAGTGCCAGCTCCCCCTATAGTCCCCCCATAGTGCCAGCTCCCCCTATAGTCCCCCCATAGTGCCAGCCCCCCTATAGTCCCCCCATAGTGCCAGCTCCCCCTATAGTGCCCCCCCATAGTGCCAGCTCCCCCTATAGTGCCCCCCATAGTGCCAGCTCCCCCTATAGTGCCCCCCATAGTGCCAGCTCCCCCTATAGTGCCCCCCATAGTGCCAGCTCCCCCTATAGTGCCCCCCATAGTGCCAGCTCCCCCTATAGTGCCAGCTCCCCCTATAGTGCCCCCCCATAGTGCCAGCTCCCCCTATAGTGCCCCCCCATAGTGCCAGCTCCCCCTATAGTGCCCCCCATAGTGCCAGCTCCCCCTATAGTGCCCCCCATAGTGCCAGCTCCCCCTATAGTGCCCCCCCATAGTGCCAGCTCCCCCTATAGTCCCCCCCATAGTGCCAGCTCCCCCTATAGTCACCCCCATAGTGCCAGCTCCCCCTATAGTCCCCCCCATAGTGCCAGCTCCCCCTATAGTGCCCCCATAGTGCCAGCTCCCCCTATAGTGCCCCCCATAGTGCCAGCTCCCCCTATAGTGCCCCCCATAGTGCCAGCTCCCCCTATAGTGCCCCCCATAGTGCCAGCTCCCCCTATAGTGCCCCCCATAGTGCCAGCTCCCCCTATAGTGCCCCCCATAGTGCCAGCTCCCCCTATAGTGCCCCCCATAGTGCCAGCTCCCCCTATAGTGCCCCCCATAGTGCCAGCTCCCCCTATAATGCCCCCCATAGTGCCAGATCTCCCCCCCATAGTGCCAGATTTCCTCCTCATAGTGCCACATCTCCCCCCATAGTGCCAGATCTCCCCCCCCCCCATAGTGCCAGATCTCCCCCCATAGTGCCAGCCCCCCGCAAAGAAGAAAAAAAAATAATACTTACCTCCATCAGCAGCGATGCCGGCCTGTGTCCCTGCTGTGTGTGTGTGCTGCCGGCTCAGGCGTCGCAATGATAATGACGTCATCGCGCTGCCTGAGCCGGCCTCTGATAGGCTGCAGGCATTAGTGCCTGCAGCCTATCAGAAGAACAGGGGAGGGACACGCCTCTCCCTCCCCTGCCCCACAGCACGGCCGCAATTACATCCAGGGCCGCGCCGCCTGTGGTGATCGGCGGTGCGGCCCTGAAGAATAAAAAAAAAATTTTTTTTTTTAGACGGGCGGCCCAGCGGCCGTTTATTTAGGGCGGCCTGGGGGGCAATTGCCTCCCTGCCCCCCGGCCCAGCCCGCCCCTGGTTTGCCACAATTTTGAAGCAAACCGGTCGCAGGATGAGCCCCATAGTGAAGATGAATTTGAAAACATTCGGTGAGGCTTTCGGTGACTTGAGGCTTGTGCTTACCCTTAGTGCGACACACAGGATGCATCTTATTAGTATAATTACAAGGATACAATGCTGCCTACTATGGGATATAGCATGATCAATGAATCTGTACGGTTTTATAGGCTGAATGGCTGGAAAAACAATGATTTACTAATTGCAACTTTGTACCAGCAATATTCCATACAGCAGGGGAACACAACCTTTTCTGGTTGGGGCCACATTGTCAGCCTGAACCAATTCCAAGGGCCGAAAATAAACCTTAAAGGGGCATTACCAACGGAAATACTATATTTATGGAATATTGAACATACAGTATACATCATAAATATCTAGTTACACTTCTAGTACTCCCATCTAATGGGACAATACATGAAAGAATTATGTGAGCTGCCACAAGACATAGGCATACATGTCTGTTACCAGATGGTTGGGGGCCGCATAGAATGGTATCGAGGGCCACATGTGGCCCCCGGGCCGCAGGTTGTGCTCCCCTGTGATTTTGTTGTCAGCACATTCAACTATGTAAAGAACAAAATATTTCATAAGAATATTTAATTAATTCTGATCTAGGATGTGTTATTTTTGTGTTCCCTTTATTTTTTTGAGCAGTGTATAAGAAACAAGTGACTCGTATATAACCTCTAGACTCTAGAGGTTATATACGAGTCACTTGTTTCTTATACACTGCTCAAAAAAATAAAGGGAACACAAAAATAACACATCCTAGATCAGAATTAAATATTCTTCTGAAATACTTTGTTCTTTACATAGTTGAATGTGCTGACAACAAAATCACACAAAAATAAAAAAAATGGAAATTACATTTTTCAACCCATGGAGGTCTGGATTTGGAGTCACACTCAAATTTAAAGTGGAAAAACACACTACAGGCTGATCCAACTTTGATGTAATGTCCTTAAAACAAGTCAAAATGAGGCTCAGTAGTGTGTGTGGCCTCCACGTGCCTGTATGACCTCCCTACAACGCCTGTGCATGCTCCTGATGAGGTGGCGGACAGTCTCCTGAGGGATCTCCTCCCAGACCTGGACTAAAGCATCTGCCAACTCCTGGACAGTCTGTGGTGCAACGTGACGTTGGTGGATAGAGCGAGACATGATGTCCCAGATGTGCTCAATTGGATTCAGGTCTGGGGAACAGGCGGGCCAGTCCATAGCATCAATGCCTTTGTCTTGCAGGAACTGCTGACACACTCTAGCCACATGAAGCCTAGCATTGTCTTGCATTAGGAGGAACCCAGGGCCAACAGCACCAGCATATGGTCTCACAAGGGGTCTGAGGATCTCATCTCGGTACCTAATGGCAGTCAGGCTACCTCTGGCGAGCACATGGAGGGCTGTGTGGCCCTCCAAAGAAATGCCACCCCACACCATTACTGACCCAATGTCAAACCGGTCCTGCTGGAGGATGTTTCAGGCAGCAAAACGTTCTCCACGGCGTCTCCAGACTCTGTCACGTGCTCACTGTGAACCTACTTTCATCTGTGAAGAGCACAGGGCGCCAGTGGCGAATTTGTTAATCTTGGTGTTCTCTGGCAAATTCCAAACGTCCTGCACGGTGTTGGGCTGTTTGAGCAGACACATGCACATTTGTGGCCTGCTGTAGGTCATTTTGCAGGGCTCTGGCAGTGCTCCTCCTTGCACAAAGGCGGAGGTAGCGGTGATGATGCTGGGTTGTTGCCCTCCTACGGCCTCCTCCACGTCTCCTGATGTACTGGCCTGTCTCCTGGTAGCGCCTCCATGCTCTGGACACTACGCTGACAGACACAGCAAACCTTCTTGCCACAGCTCGCATTGACGTGCCATCCTGGATAAGCTGCACTACCTGAGCCACTTGTGTGGGTTCTAGACTCCGACTCATGCTACCACTAGAGTGAAAGCACCGCCAGCATTCAAAAGTGACCAAAACATCAGCCAGGAGGCATAGGAACTGAGAAGTGGTCTGTGGTCACCACCTGCAGAACCACTCCTTTATTGGGGGTGTCTTGCTAATTGCCTATAATTTCCACCTGTTGTCTATCCCATTTGCACAACAGCATGTGAAATTGATTGTCACTCAGTGTTGCTTCCTAAGTGGACAGTTTGATTTCACAGAAGTGTGATTGACTTGGAGTTACATTGTGTTGTTTAAGTGTTCCCTTTATTTTTTTGAGCAGTGTATATCTGCTGCAAGCTACTTGGTGTCTTTATCTATACAGAAGAGCCAGCAGGGTTGTGACAGATACCACGCCTCGTGCCCTCTTGACGCCACCTACGTCGATCTCACGAGACGCAGTATGGTCACTTGTTACCAAAGCGTGACGTTACGTCCTCCTGGAGGAGCAGGTAAGGTCAGCTGGGTACAGTTTACACAGACACCGCCTGTCCACGCGGCACAACGAGGCAACAAGCTGAGAGAGCCTTTTCACTGCCGCAGTGAAAACAGCATTGTTGCAGCCCGGGAAATCTGCCACCAGCTTCTCATTTGATATAAGCCCGGTCTGCTAACAGGATTATTTAGGGTGAGAAACCAACCCGCGGTAGCTTATAACTAGGCCAAAACACGGACGTGGGGATTCGTGATCGAGATACAAGACAGCACAAGATTAAATTATATATTTAATCGCCTTAAGGGCACACTAGATAACACAATTTACACTGTAAGAATATATACAGTGGTCTGAGGTTACAAATACAGGTAATATAGTACAAACAGGATTACACAGAGCACAAGTCAGTTACCGGGTAGATGAATGTTCCTTTGCTGTGTTCACGTGGAGGGCAGTGATGTCAGCTGGTTTCCAGGTCTCTCCAAACACATTTGCACGATGTGACCCCCTTTCAGAAAAAGACACGCCCGCTTGCTGGCACAAGCCTTTTAAAATGTAGCCGTCCCCTCCTCTGGGAAGGGTCCACTCCCCCCTCTTCTGGGCTGGCATTAAATGACCCACAAAACCCTTTACGGTTAATAGCTTCAGACCAGAATGTTGTAGGGAGGTGATTTCAGGCCCAATTAATCCGCCTGGGTTCCGGCTACAACTAGAGTCCAAACAAGGTGCCACTATGTGGTTTCTGTGGGGAGTTATGTATATCTCCCTTCCCTGGCATCCCACCATCAAACTAAGACCATGGGCATTTTCATCGTGGCCACCGGGACACAAATATGTATCCGGTTTGCGCCTGCGATGTCCGGGCGATTCATAATTCCTTATAATCGCCGGTTCCATGCTGTCTGCTAGAATCGATTGAACTGGGGAATGGCTTAGACCCCCTGCAGGGAGGTTTTCCTGCAGGATCTGTGCCGTCTGAATATAGGTGTGAAATGTAACCAAATGTGGCCTGCTAGGAGTTTTCTGCTATCTGGCTGAGGCTTTAAAGCAGGGCCCTCCTGTGGAGTTCACAACCTTTGCTATCTTTCAGGAAATGGAGGTTGTGAGGACATGGCTGACAGTAAATTTTAATCCATATTCCTGACAGGGGTCATTTCTAGTAGGTTTCTAGTCCTCACTCAGGAGAGGGAATACAACTGTGCCTGCAGCACCACTCCTGAAATATGGGGCTGTACAGATACTGGGCTCAGAGCCAACAACCTGCATGGTCCTACCACTAACCTGTCCACTATGCCCGTGCTGCTGCCTTATTCCAGGCCGTTTCCATTCAACGCAGGTCTGGGAAGTGGCTTGGTCCCTGTGACTGCTGCAATCATTTTGGGAGTCCAATGGGTGGTCCTATTCAGTGAATGACAGCTATCTCTACATGCAAATCCACACAGCTAAGGCTATAAACCCCTGACACTGGACTCCTAGGGCCAGGATGAGCAGAGATTTCAATCACTAAAATATAAATTTTACAGAATATTTTTACACAAAACTATAAATAAATCTACTCCGCTCCTCTTGATTTATAACATGATGTTGGTAGATCGGACTGCATTTTCATGGTGACAGGTTCCCTTTAATTAGACAGTCACTAATTAAGATTGTCTCAAGTAAACAGACTTTTTGAAAAAAGGACCTGTCACGTCCTAATAAAAGTACTCTGACTCTTAGTAAATAATTGTACTGCACATGCAATCATTTCTTCTGACTCTATTGTGTGCCATTCCTCTATTATTCCTACTAGAAGTTTATAAGAAAAGGTACACCTGGGTGTTACCAGTTGGTGGCATATCCCTGCACAGTGTGAAACTGACTTCTCTAAATGGACAATGCCATACATACTGGTAACACGCAGTTGTAACTTCATTCATAAACTTCTAGTAGGAATAAAAGTGGAATGGCACAACATAGAATTTTATAGAATTGTCATTTCGTGTGGAATACGATTATTTACTAGAAAAAGACATGTCAGGAGAGGTGATAGGCCTGCTTTAAAACCTATTGCTTGTGACTTATTCCTTTGCTCTTTGGTGGTTTGTTGGCTTTTTTTTTTAGTTGTCTTGAAGTATCTAAATTCAGAAACTTTAAACAGAAATCCTTAAATTGAAATGACCCTGCCCTGTCCTTGTACCCCCACCACCACCATGGCGCAGTCTTAAAGGGGAGTTTATTTAAAGCTCTACTAGAACAGCTGAGACAATAATGGGTACAGTCGTGAGAAAAACAAAGTACACCCTCTTACTGTTCTATGGTTTTACATATGAGGATGTAAGAAAACTTCTGGTCCTTAGAAGTTTGTCACTATTTTCTGGATGACTTTACCAGTCTCTTTCATTGTTCTGGAGAAATGTTGGCCCACTCTTCTATACAACATTGCTTTAGTTCATGGATTGTGGGCATTCGTTTATGCACAGCTCTCTTACGGTCCCACCACAGCATTTCAGTTGGGCCTAAAAAAGGGGTATTTCCATGATTAATGTAAAAAATTAAATTCAGACGTCATATGGTACATGACGGTCTCTTTCTTACAAAGCTAGAACCGGCCCTGTAAATCTCTCCATTAATTACTTTAATAGCTCTGCTAGATTTATATCAAGCTGGCAGCTTGAATACCCTTTCTGCTGCAGTGCAGGAGGCGTGTCCTTGCTGCTGCAGCTCTCTCTCTATCTGGCTGGCAGGGCTCAGCAAAAACTTTCCGTTACTGATAATACAACCATCTGCATCCGTTATGAACGGATCCAGTTGTATTATCTTTAACATAGCCAAGACGGATCCGTCATGAGCTCCACTGAAAGTCAATGGAGGACGGATCTGTTTTCTATTGTTGCAGAGAAAACGTATCCGTCCCCATTGACTTGTATTGGGGGTCATGCCGGATCCGTCTTGCTCCGCATCCCAGGATTGAAAGCAAACTACATGTTGCGGTTTGCTCTCCGGTATGGGAACACAACTAAATGGAACTGAATGTATTTTGGAGCATTTCGTTCTGTTCAGTTCAGTTTTCTCCCCATTGACAATAAATGGGGTCAAAACGAAAGCGTTTTTTTTTTTGTTTGTTTTTTTGTATTGAGTCCCTATGATGGATCTCAATACCGGAAAACTAAAACGCTAGTGTGAAAGTAGCTTAGCGAAGTGGACTGAAAAGTTAGAAAAAACAAACAGCAGGTGGCGCTATACAGATACATTTCATTTAATAACTCAGTGGCTATACTAAATTTTTTATTACATGTAATTACAATAATATTCATATCCAGGTGCTGGTTTGAAAAATTTAAAATATATTTCATTGGACAAGCCTTTTAATTCCTTTTCAGCCATTCTATTGTAGATTTGCTGGTGTGCTTGGAATCATTGTCCTGCTGCACCCAGTTTCAGCCTAGCTGTTGGATAGACGGCCTCACATTTGACTGTAGAATACAGAGAAGTTCAAGCGTGTGGCCGCTCTATTAATTTTTGTGGGAGTTCCAGAGATAGCCGAGAATTTTGTGGATAGGGGAAAACCTCTAACAACTGGAATACCCCTTTAATTTTTCAAACACAGCTTCTGCATTTTGGTCTAGTTTTTATTAAATCAATAATGACGCTCATACAATGGTCGTTCATGACGGTTGATGTCCTGTGTGCACATGTGCTGGCTTCCTGTGTGTGAATTAGGGCTTGTATTCATTGTACCGCTGTCTCTATGAGGTGGTGTATGGCTGTGTTCAATTGCTAATCAGCTGCTCCTGTGTATACCTGGCTATTTCCTTTAGTGCTTGCCTGTGCAATGATCTTGCTAGGTCTTCCTCTAGCTAACTAGAGCCTGTGAAGGAGCCATTAATCTGTTTGTCTGCCAGTGTACCTGACCTGTGCCTGCTAATCACACTGATCCTGTGCCACCTACCCTGACCTTTGGACTGTTCCACGGATTTACACAACCTCTGCCTGTTTCCTGACTACATGTATTTCCTGTTACCTCTGTGCCACGCATCAGCAGCCAACTGATCAGCAGTCAACCACACCAGGAGTATTTCAAGAGGTAGCAACCTGGTAGCTCTCCTGCAGCGAAGTCCAGATCTCTGTATAGTTAAAGGGTGAATACCAGGGGACTGTCTGGATAATGCCCTCAGGAATAGCCCAAAATAAAACTGGTTAGATCGCATAGTGATTCCACAACCATTGCCTGTAAAAGACACAGTGGTATTTATTATGTGTTCATCTTGTCATGGTCTTACCTTCTTGCCGTCCTCCTTCGTTTGACATGTGCTGGCGGCCATCTTGGTTTCTGGGTTTCTTGTAGCCTCCCACCCTGCGGCTTCTCCTTCCCACTGGGAGGAGCTGGATGCCTAGCTCATATATATAGGAGGTCTGTGGCTTCAGTTCCTTGCTTGGTCCTCCTGTGTTCACATGCTTCTAAGACTGCTGCTGCTTCTGGTTCCTGATCCTGGCTTCGTCTGACTACCCTGCTGGTTCCTGATCCAGGCTTCGTCTGACTACCCTTCTGGTTCCTGACCTCTGGCTACGCAAGACCCTGCTTCGGTTTAGCCATCCGTTTGGACTTTTGCTTACAGCTTGATTTCAATAAAGCCTTCTTATTTCCACTTATCTCTTGTTGTACGTCTGGTTCATGGTTCCATGACATTAGGACCAAGCCATGAATTCTGACGGTACAGGGCCATCCTCGCTACCTACGCTGGTTGCCAGACTTGATCAGCAGGATCACCTGTTGGGTCGGTTCGCTGTGGCGTTGCAAACCCTGCTTGAACGCGCGGCTCATTTCGCTTCCGTTGCCGATGGGTCGGTTGTCGCTCCTGGGCCCGCTCCTACTGCCGCTCCGGTTGTTGCGCCAGAGTCTACCCTGACACCTGTTGCTGCGCCTGCGGTGTCTCGGGGTATGACCGGTTCTGCCCCCCTTCCACAGCGCTTTGGGGGAGAGCCAACTCAGTGCCGAGGTTTCCTTAACCAGGTGGGCATTTATTTCGAGTTGCTGCCACATGCCTTTCCTACTGAGAGATCAAAGGTGGGCTTCTTGATCTCGCTGCTCTCGGACAAGGCCTTGGCCTGGGCCAGCCCTTTATGGGAGAACAACAATCCGGTGGTTGCCGAGTTTTCCGGTTTTGTTGCTTCTCTTCGGAAGGTATTCGATGTGCCGGCTCGTGCTGCCTCTTCTGCGAAGCTCCTTATGTCAATCAGACAGGGTTCACGATCCGTAGCTGAATACGCCATTGAGTTTCGTACCCTGGCAGCAGAGGTGGGCTGGAATAATGAGGCTCTGGTCGCTGCTTTCTCTCATGGTCTCTCGGATGCCTTGAAGGATGAGGTTGCAGCTAAGGACCTACCAGTGGAGCTCGAGTCTCTTATTTCTTTCCTGATTTTGATTGACACCAGACTCAGGGAGAGACCTTCCTTTAAGGAGAGCCTGCAGAGGTCTTCTAACAGATTGGCGCCTACGTTTGCTGTCCCACCCGTGCCTCCCTCTCCTCCCACGCCTCCTGGGGATGACTTGTCTGGGGGTGAACCCATGCAGCTGGGGTTTGCTCGCCTGTCCGAGGGGGAGAGGGTACTCCGGAGACGCGAGGGCCGATGCATGTACTGTGGTCTCGGTGGGCATTTTCGGTTGGCATGTCCGAACCGTCCGGGAAACGCTCGCACCTGAGATCCTGTCGGGGGCAGATCTTGGGTGGAGTCTCCTCGTCCCCGGTTTCCCGTGTTGACAAACCACTGATCACTGTTGTCCTCTCCTGGGTCGGGGGCTCGGTGACGACCCAGGCGTTGGTGGACTCTGGTGCTGGTGGTTTGTTCATTGATAGTGTGTTCGCTGCCGCCAATTCCATTCCTCTGCAGCCTCGAGGTTCCCCACTGGCTCTTGAGGCGATAGACGGCAGACCCCTTCTGCCGCCACACGTGACTCATGAGACCCTTCCAGTGGGGATAGCCATTGGTGCCGTTCACAGAGAGTCGGTCTGTCTCCAGGTTATTTCGTCTCCACACTACTCGGTGGTCTTGGGGTACCCCTGGCTCCAGAAGCATAATCCGACTTTCGATTGGAGATTGGCCGAGATCCTCTCGTGGTCACCGCAGTGTGGGGCTAGTTGCATCCATGGGCCTGTCAAGTTGCTGTGTACTTCCTCGGACTCTCTGTTGCCTCCTGAATACGAAGAGTACCGGGATGTATTCGATAAGGTGCGTGCGGTTGCCCTACCTCCGCACCGCCCATACAATTGAGTTACAATCTGGTGCCGTTCCTCCTCGTGGCAAAGTCTATCCACTGTCGGTAGCGGAGAATGAGGCCATGGAGGAGTACGTGAGGGAGGCGCTTTCACGCGGACACATTCGCAAATCCTCGTCCCCGGCAGGGGCTGGATTTTTCTTTGTGAAAAAGAAGGGCGGTGAGTTGAGGCCTTGCATCGATTACAGGGGTCTCAATCGCATCACGATCAAGAACGCTTACCCGATACCCTTGATTTCCGAGCTGTTCGATCGCCTCAAAGGGGCCACGGTCTTTACCAAACTCGACCTGAGGGCGGCATATAACCTGGTAAGGATCAAGGCGGGCGATGAGTGGAAGACCGCGTTTAACACCAGGACCGGTCATTATGAATCCTTGGTTATGCCCTTTGGGTTGTGCAATGCGCCCGCAGTCTTCCAGGAATTCATCAACGATGTTTTCCGTGACCTGTTGCAGCAGTGTGTGGTGGTCTATTTGGATGACATCTTGGTATATTCTGAATCCATGGAGGCCCACATTATGGATGTCAGACGAGTGTTGCAACGGTTACGAGAGAACAGGCTGTTCAGTAAGCTTGAGAAATGCGAATTTCACCGATCCCAGGTAACCTTCTTAGGTTACATCATTTCCGCTGAGGGGTTCTCCATGGATCCTGAGAAGGTTTCGGCTGTCTTACAGTGGCCCCAGCCCAGTGGTCTCCGTGCCCTGCAGCGCTTTTTGGGCTTCGCCAATTATTATCGGAAGTTCATCAGGGACTTTTCTATGCTAGCCAAGCCTCTCACGGATCTGACCAGGAAGGGCAGTAATTTCCAGGTCTGGCCGCTCGAGGCCATCCGAGCTTTTGAGGCTCTAAAGTCCGCCTTTGTGTCGGCTCCGATTCTGTCGCATCCCAACCCTGGGTTGCCCTTTGTCCTCGAGGTGGACGCGTCTGAGACGGGAGTAGGCGCCCTTCTGTCTCAGCGTAGAACACCAGAGGGCCCTCTGCTTCCTTGTGGGTTTTACTCCCGGAAACTGTCTTCCGCGGAGTGCAACTATCAGATTGGTGACAGGGAGTTATTGGCCATCGTGCAGGCCCTTAAAGAATGGAGGCACTTGCTCGAGGGTTCGGTGGTTCCAGTTCTCATCCTGACGGACCACAAGAATCTGACCTACCTTTCTGAGGCCAAGAGATTGACACCACGTCAGGCCAGATGGGCTCTGTTCTTGTCACGTTTTAATTACGTGGTCTCCTACCTACCCGGTTCCAAGAACATCAGAGCGGATGCCTTATCACGGCAGTACTCCGAGCTGTCCGGGGAGGAGTCGATTCCGACTTCGGTCATACCTCCGAATCAGATCCTGGCCGCCATTCGCACCAGCCTGACCTCTCCCCTGGGTGAGCAGATTTTGGCGGCTCAATCTGGTGCTCCCTCTGGGAGACCCAACGGCAGATGTTTTGTGCCTGAGGAGTTGCGCACTCGGTTGTTGCGAACCTACCATAACTCCAAGGCCGCGGGGCATCCTGGAAAGAATCAGCTGTCCTGGGCTGTTTCACATCTGTTCTGGTGGCCTTCTCTACGTTCCGACATCGCCGCATATGTAGCGGCATGCTCCGTTTGTGCCCAGAGTAAGTCCCCTCGGCACCTTCCGTTGGGCCTTTTGCAACCCATAGCCACCGGGGAGCGCCCATGGTCACACCTGGGGATGGATTTCATTGTGGACCTCCCTGCATCCCGAGGCCATACGGTCATTCTCATGATTGTGGATCTGTTTTCCAAAATGTGCCACTGTGTTCCTCTCAAGAAGTTACCCTCTGCACAAGAGTTGGCCACGATTTTCGCCAGGGAGGTCTTCCGGTTGCACGGTTTGCCCAAGGAGATTGTGTCGGATCGGGGGAGTCAGTTTGTGTCCAGGTTCTGGCGCGCCTTTTGTTCCCAGTTGGGGATTCATCTCTCTTTCTCCTCGGCCTACCACCCTCAGTCCAATGGGGCCGCAGAACGATCCAATCAGGCCTTGGAGCAATTCCTTCGTTGCTATGTCTCCGATCACCAAGACAATTGGGTTGACCTCCTGCCTTGGGCTGAGTTTGCCAGGAACACGGCGGTGAACTCTTCCTCTGGGACGTCTCCCTTCATGGCCAATTATGGGTTCCAACCTGCCGTGTTACCGGAGGTATTCTCTCCCCAGGATATTCCGGCTGTGGAGGATCACCTTTCCGTCCTACGTGCTTCTTGGGTACAGATCCAGAGGTCCCTTGAGGTCTCTGCGCAGCGCCAGAGACTCCAGGCTGATCGCAGACGAGCGCCCGCTCCTTCCTACCAGGTCGGAGACCGTGTATGGTTGTCCACCCGCAACCTCAACCTTCGAGTGCCCACTCCCAAGTTGGCGCCTCGCTTTGTTGGTCCCTTCCGAGTGCTTCGCAGGGTAAACCCGGTAGCCTATGCCCTTGCGCTTCCTCCTGGCATGCGGATCTCCAACGTGTTTCATGTCTCCCTGTTGAAGCCATTGGTGTGTAATCGTTTCACTTCCTCGGTTCCTCGGCCTCGTCCGGTCCAAGTGGGCAATCGTGAGGAGTATGAGGTGAGCAATATCCTGGACTCACGCCTGGTCCGCGGTCGGTTGCAGTTTTTGGTCCATTGGCGTGGTTATGGTCCAGAGGAGCGTTCCTGGGTTCCCTCCGCAGATGTCCATGCTCCTGCTTTGCTCCGGGCCTTCCACGCACGCTTCCCTCAGAAACCGTTCCTTACTCCGCGGAGGAGGGGCCCTTGAGGGGGAGGTACTGTCATGGTCTTACCTTCTTGCCGTCCTCCTTCGTTTGACATGTGCTGGCGGCCATCTTGGTTTCTTGTAGCCTCCCACCCTGCGGCTTCTCCTTCCCACTGGGAGGAGCTGGATGCCTAGCTCATATATATAGGAGGTCTGTGGCTTCAGTTCCTTGCTTGGTCCTCCTGTGTTCACATGCTTCTAAGACTGCTGCTGCTTCTGGTTCCTGATCCTGGCTTCGTCTGACTACCCTGCTGGTTCCTGACCCAGGCTTCGTCTGACTACCCTTCTGGTTCCTGACCTCTGGCTACGCAAGACCCTGCTTCGGTTTAGCCATCCGTTTGGACTTTTGCTTACAGCTTGATTTCAATAAAGCCTTCTTATTTCCACTTATCTCTTGTTGTACGTCTGGTTCATGGTTCCATGACACATCTGAGGTTGTAATTACCTCATTTTAACACCTTTTAAGGATTAGATATTGTTTAATTATGTCCTGATACGTAAAACCATAGAATTCAAAGAGGGTGTACTTTGTTTTCCCCATGACATTTATGAATACTATTATAAAATGTACATGTAGAATTAACCTATGTAAAATGCCAAGTAACTTTGTAAGTAAATTGCATTATTTATCTTGTGCAAAGACTGAATAACAGCAAATTTTATACTGCAGAGCTGCATGCACAATTCTGCTAAGTTGTTATTGGAAACAATAGGGCAGATTTACTTATACTGCTTAAAAATAAGTCATTGTAAACTAAGGCTAGGTGTCAGGAGATCATCTTGCATCTTTATGCAGGGCTGACATATTCCGCATACAGACATTAGTGTCACACTGTCCCCAACAGGACTCACAATCTAAGTTCCCTATCAGTATGCCTTTGGAGTGTGGGAGGAAACCAGAGTACCCGGAGGAAACCCACACAAACACAGGGAGGACATACAAACTTCATGGAGATGTTGTATTAGGTAAGATTTGAACCCAGGACCACAGCGCTGCAAGGCCCTAGTGTTAAGCACTGACCCACCATGCTGCCCATCTGCTACTACTGTGCCTAGCGTGTTATTACTGTAGATATATCCTGGGTCCCTAGCAGCCATGTCCATCCTGTCTTGTGGTGGGCTCTGGTAAATACCTAGGAGTATCCTTAGTCTCATACTACTCTGAAGTTTTAGAAGGATGGTAGCAGTTTTTGGGTTCACTGACGGTGGTCTGGACAGTGACGTACTTCCTAACACTAGGTTCACATCTGCAGTGGAGTTTCCAGCATATGCCAGAACAGAATACTGGAATCCTAGCAAAAATGTGCACTGTCTTAGACAGTCTTAAAGGGGTTCTCTGCTTTTACAATATTAATGACCTATCCTCAGGACCCCCACCAATCAGCTGTTTGAAGAGAGTGCAGTGTTCCCTTCTCTGTGTACCTGCTCGCCATCAACACTGCAGCGGTGATCAGGTGTAATTACAGCTCCTCCATCCCATTCACTTCAGTGGGGTGGCTCCCTTCTATTCAACCTGCCCGCCACTGCGATGTCAACTGCGCACAGTTAAACAGAGTGGAGAACACAGCGCTAGTATGAGCACTGTGGTCCCTTCAAACAGCCAGTGTGCACTGCTGCTCCATTCATCTCTGGGACGGCTGGAGATAACCGAGTACAAGCACTATCTCCTGACACGTCTGTTTTAGTAGCTGCTTGCATCCTCCAAGTTTTAACAATTTGGGTGCATTTATTCTCCTGACTCTTTGTTGTGCCATTCTTGTCTTATTCCTGCTAGAAGTTTTTAGATAAAGGTACAGATGGGAGTTACCAGTTGGGTGTGTCCCTGCACAGTCTGCCAGTATGTCAGACTGTGCAGGAATACACTGCTAACTGGTAACACCCATCGTTCCGATATTCAGTTTTTTCCGCTCGAGTGCAATACGTTTTGCACGCGTGTGAGAAAAAACTGAATGTGGTACCCAGACCCGAACTCAGACTTCTTCACTGAAGTTCGGGTTGGGTTAGGTGTTCTGTATATTTTATTATTTTCCATTATAACATCGTTAAAAAGAAAATAATAGTATTCTCAGAATGCTTACTAAAATGTTGTTTGAGGGGTTAAAATAAATTAATTAATTAACTCACCCCATCCACTTGTTCGCGCAGCCGGCATCGTCTTCTTTCTTCTTCTTTCAGGACCTCCAAAAGGACCTTTGACGGAATCGGTGACGTCAGCGTAGATCCTGCTGAATAAAGATAGAAGATTACATCATCAAAGGTCCTTTTGCAGGTCCTGAAAGATGAAGAAAGAAGACTATGCCGGCTGCGCGATCAATTGGATGAGCCCTATTGTACTATGCATTTTGTAATAAGAATGCTATTATTTTCCTTTATAACCATGTTATAAGGGAAAATAATACAGTACATTGACTTTGATCAATTTACTAACATCATCTCCTAGCAACCATGCGTGAAAATCACATTGCATCTCCACTTGCTTGCGGATGCTATGCGATTTTCACGCATCCCCATTCATTTCTATAAGGGCCTGCGTTGCGTGAAAAAACGCGAACTATAGAACATGCTGCGATTTTCACGCAACGCACAAGTGATGCATGAAAATAACCGCTCATCTAAACAGCCCCACTGAAGAGAATGGGTCCGGATCCACCAGCACGGAATTCTCGCCCATGTGAAAGGAGCCTAAAGGGGTTGTCTCACTTCAGCAAATGGCATTTATCATATAGATAAAGTGAATACAAGGCACTTACCAATGTGTTGCGATTGTCCATATTGCCTCCTTTGCTGGCTTGGTTCATTTTTCTCTCACATTATACACTGCTTGCAATTCAGCAGCGGTGCACACTATAGGAAAAAGTGCCGGCCTCTCTGGTGGCCGGGAGCGCACATAGACCGGCACGTTTACCTATAGTGTGCAAGCATGACCACTGCTGATGGATTGCAGGGTGGTCGTAACCAAGGAAATGAGCAGTTTATAAGGGAATAGAAAAATAAATGATGTTTGGGCAGATTATCACTAATGATCATTTCTCCCATTCTGTGGAGGTGATCTCTCCATGTAAATGCAGCGGTCTCATTCACTGACGAGCAGGCGATTTTCGGGAAGGAACAATCAATTGAGCAGTGTAAAGAGACCTCACATGATTGGGACGGATCTATGATCCCCATTTTACTACACTGTGTTGCGATGCTCTCCCTTTCCCTGTACTGGTTCACGCAGGGCAAGGGCTTATTTGTTTAAATTTTTTACACTGCTGGGAGGAGGCTTCCACCTAGAAGTGTTCCCAGTGACGTCACCGGAACTGATGGGTGGGCTTTGGCTCTGTCCTGGCCATTTTACAGGCTAGGGCAGCACTAAAGCCCGCCTATTAGTGTCGGTGATGTCACCGGGGTCCCTGCTAGGCAGAAGCCTCCGCCCATAGCTTTCCCCATGGAGAGCCCGGTAAGTCACCGGATCTCCAGAAAATGTCTTTGCCCTGCACGATTCAGCAAGGGAGAGCATCGTCCAGTGCCCCCGCCAATCATGACTGTATGTGTTTAGCAGTCCGCAAAAAATAACGGATGACGTCAGCTTTTTTGGGCGAATCCATTGTAACAATGCCTAAAATGGACAAGAATAGGATATGTTCTATCTTTTTTGCAAAGCTACTGAAGGGACATACTAATATAGACAGCACATGGTGTGCTGTCCACATTTTTTGCGGACCCATTGAAATGAATAGGTCCGCAAACCATACGGATGCCATTCATATGCATATTATGCATTCAGTTGTTTGTTTGTTTTTTTGCGGACCCCTTGACTTGAATGGAGCCACAGAACGTGATTTGCGGGCAATAATAGGACATGTTCTATGTTTGAACTGAACAGAAATACGGAAAACATACGGAGTACATTCCGTTTTTTTGCGGATCCATTGAAATGAATGGTTCTGTATACGGTCCGTATACGGAATGCAAAAAATGGAACGTAAGCCCTAAGGGTGCATTCACACGACTGTATAATTTTATCCGCGTCTGATCCGCATCTGTTCTGCATTTTGCGGAATTCATTCCTATAGGTGAATAAAATGTGCGGACAACATTCAGTATGTTGTCCACATCCGTGTTTCCACATTTCTAGTCCGCAAAAATATGAAGCTTGTACTACTATTGTCCGCACAGATCGGTCCGCAGCCCCATTCAAGTCAATGGATTCACAAATTGCGGATGACATACATCCGTATGTCATCCGTTCTTTGCGGATCCGTTTCCATATTATTGAAGGCCTTAAGGGCTCATGCACACGAATGTGTGCTGACCGTTGCCATATTGCGGACCGCAATACACGGGCACTGTTCCGTGTGCATTGCGCATCACGGATGCGGACCAATTCACTTCAGTGTGTCCGCAAATCCGGAGATGCAGAACGATGCGGAACGGAACACTACGGAGTGGGGGGTTCTGTTCCGTACTTCCGTTCCGCAAAAAGATAGAACTTGCGCTATCTTTTTTCGGAATGGACGAATGCAGACCCATTTAAGTTGAATGGGTCTGTATTCATCCCCCAGCCGTACAGAGGTTGCCCGTGCATTGGGGACCGCAAATTGTGGTCCTCAATGCACGGAACGGCCCACCTACGGACGTGTGAATGAGCCCTAATAATAATTTTTTTCTCCCTCCCGTTTTTTGCGGACCGTAAAAAACGGAAGACATACAGAACACAAACGGAGGTCATTCTTCCGCAAAATGCAGACACACGGTTCCGTTATTTGTGAACTGCAAAACGGAAAGAATTACACACGGTCGTGTGAATGTACCCTTAATCTGGATGTCTTCCGTTTTTCACACCATTAACTTCTATGCAGCCAGAGCTGTGTGAATAACGCACAATATAGAACATGCTGCGATTTTTCCTAAACGCAGAGATGATCGGTTATTGACGACGCTCATGTGCACACACCCATTGAAATGAATGGATCAGAATTCAGTCCGGATGCTTTGCGTTCACTTCATGCATCGCATCTGGATGGAAAACTCACTCGTGTTAAAGAGGCCTCAGGAGCCATGATGCGTCTGTGAGTTCTGCTTCCCCTTCATCCCTGTACATATGGCTGTGTCTGTGCTTTTTCACGTAAACAGGACAGGATGCGGTGTTCGGCACGGCCGCCATATGGAGGAGCCATTGTGTCTGTATAAACAGGTGCATGACTTGCAGGAACGTGGAGCTCCTTTCACTCTGCAATGTTCATGCGCGTTAAGCCCTAAAAAAAAAAAACAGCCGAGGTATGTCTACGGCCTCTTGCACACGACCGTATGTATTTTGCAGTCTGCGAAAAATGGATCCTTAAAAAATACAGCTGGCCCTTCATAGAACAGTCCTATCCTTGTCTGTGATGCGGACAATAATAGGACATGGTCTATTTTTTTTTGTGGAACGGACATATCAAAAAATTGAAATGCACACGGAGTACCTTCCGTTTTTTTTTCCGGATCCATTGAAATTAATGGTTCCGTATACGGAACCCAAAAAACGGAATGTAAACAAACAAAAAAAAAGCCTGAGGCTGATTTAAAATCCACACCGCAGTCCAATTTAGGGCTCATGCACACAACCTGCAAATTGCGGATCTATGAAACATGGATACCGGCAGTGTACTGCAGAATGGTACGCCCTGCCCTTCATGCAGTCATTTTTTTCTGTCTAAAAAAACCGATCTCATACGGAAATGGCTTAAACAGAAGCCAACAGGATCGGCTTTTTTTTTTTCTTACAGGATCCTGTTTTTTTCTGTTCTTCTGACATCACAGGAACGGAAAACGATAAGGAGATGGGAACTCTCCCCAGTTGCCCATAGCAACCAATCAGATTCCACCTTTTCATTTTTCAAAAAGAAGCTCTGAGAAATGAAAGGTGGAATCTGATTGGTTGCCATGGGCAACTAAGCCAGGTTTCCTTGAAAGCATTTTGGATAAATCTCCCCCATAGTCTTTTGCATAGCTTTTTTCTTTTATTTTTCGATATACTACAAGTAAAACGAGTGTTTCTATCGTGTACTGCGTGTATCCTGGAAGCACACATCCACACAGTACGTCCGTCAGCAGCCCCCCACCACGAGGAGTGCCCCCCGCACGTACAGCGTCTGTCCACCTGTGAGTGACACCTCCATCTTGTCACCGCCGCTTCCTGAATGTCTCAGCAAGGTCGCATGAGCGCCTCCTAGCCAATCACGTTACGTTAGAGGGAGCCCCCGAGGGGGGGGGGGGGGGGGCTTGTGACGGCCAACGAGAGGGCGGGGCCTTACGCAGGGCTCTGAGCTATAAAAGCCGAGCGCAGCGCAGGCGTCTTCTCCTTTCTGTAAAGCCGGAGAGCAGAGTACCAGCCGCAGAGGTGAGTGCAGGTACCGCAGAGACACCCACCTACGTGCTAGAAGCCAGTCACTCCTCTTCCCTGTTACTCCCCTTAGCCTGGGTAACATGGCTGCCCGGTTCACCTTTGATATTTTTGTTGCACATTACATTGAGTCCTATGGTATGTAACTGTCCTGCCTCTAGTCTGTTGCACTCATTGTGCTAGAGAGACTATGGACAGTGTGGCAGGTACTGTCAGTGCCCATGGCAACAGCCTGCACTACCACAGACTGCGGCATAGCCTGCAGATATACTGGGGGCACTACAGGATGTGTCACAGGAATGTGCCACTTGTGGCCCCCAACCCATGACAGATGCCGGTCTCAGCTGCTGCCTGCTAGAAATAGAAACCTGCATGCATTGGGTGGGATCCTGCCTGATTAGCAGTGTCACTTAACCCCTTCTGTTCCAGGTAGATGTGTGTGTGTATATACTGTGAGGGCTGTTGTGTCATATTGGTTGGCCGTCACCGCCAGTTACTGCCCATCCTGCAGTAAAGGTGTCTGAGAAATAACGGGTTTTCTTTCCCCTTGTAACTAGATGTTCTAGAACAGATCTTGCATCTTCCCTGTTGTAAAGGTGGAGCCTGTCTCCTGAGATGGTAAAGGAACCGAGTCATGCCCTTAAAATGGTTCTTCTTCCCTTGTGGCTTTTACCTGAAGGGTTAATTAGAAGGCTTTGCAATTAGAGGGTTAACACTGCTAGATCAATCAGATTTTTCCTGTAAATGATATTGGGCTCTGTGGCGGTGATGTGGGTGTGGTGCGTCGGCTGGCTGCCACATTGCGCGTCCACCTGGCATTGAGGGCACTGATAGGCTGAATAGACTTTATCCTGTAGGCACCTGGGTTATAGAAGGGCATCGGTTCAAATCTTGGTGCAGGACAAGTGTAACATTGCATTGACTTTATTAGTAGTGGTTTGCTAGATCCTTGCTCTTCTAGGACATGGCTTCCTTCATGCAGAAAGGTGCTGCGCAGTCAACCTGGACTGTGCGTTTCCAATCTGGTTTAGTGGTCTCCTCCACTGAGCAGCAGCCATGCCCCTTGATGTAATGCTATACAGCATATCCAGTGGTGGGTTAATCTGACTGCCAGACCTAGACGTGTGCTGCTCGTGCGTGTCTGCACGTCTGCAAGCTGCCGTTTTCTATAAATGAGCATTTCTTCTGCTTGAATCACTGTACTTTTCCACGGCTCAGATGCCAGGGCCTGCCCCAGCCTGGGAGGAAGTGCATTTATGACTAATTATCCAGCCCACCGCTGCGGAAATGAGGACACTCGTGTTTCTTCATGCTTGCATCAGAGAATATTAATCTTGGTCAGCGATGACTCGTACCGATGCAGTCATGTAGGAGTTAAATGCAAAATCGCCACCCTCCCTGGATTAGTATGAGTGTGGGCTGCAGACAGCCAGTGCAGAGCTGCTGCTTTAGTGGGTGATCTGACTGCAGAAGTGGTTTGGCTAGAACTCTGCCCTTTCACTTGAACCTTTGTACTGTCTGAGAAACAATGTTGCTTACTGCCATGGGACATGTCCTGTAAATTCTGCTGAATTGCTAAAGGGTGTATTCACATGTGCAGGTTGTGATCAGGTCTTATTGATGCAGTTTTCAAGCCAAAAACAGAGGGCATTAGGAGGAGACTGGACATCCCTGGGGATCTGTCTGCAAAGAACTGATCAGTACTTGCCTGGTAGGTCCAGCGCTGTCGGTTTCTCCTGGCTGCAGTGGTAACTTCACGTCACCTACAACACATGACTGCTGCAGCCAATCACTGGTCTCTATGTTGCACCACTGAGGCCAGTGATTGGCTGCAGCAGTGATGGATGCTGGATCTGCCAGGTAAGTATTGATCAGTGATCCTCTTGAAAATGGTCAAACCCTTTAAGATCAGGGTCTTAACTTGTACTTTCATTTTTATTGACATCTGCTTTTTGTTGTTGTTTTTTAAAAGCCTGATCAACACCTGCATGTGTGAATATGCCCTTATTTCTGCCTTGTACTGGTGGTTCTTCAGTGGTATGCTGTTTATGTAGCACCAATGTATTCCACAGTCCTGCATGCAGATTCCCCCCTCAATTGGGGTTCAGAAGTAGGCATCCCTGTCTCATTCTAAGGTCAATTGGGTTCCTGTGAGACGCCACTATTTTGCAGTCCACAAATTCTGTATCTGCATAAAAAGATCCAGTCCTGGTGCCGTTCACGTTTTATTTGCAGATCTGTTTTCAATGGGTCCGAGGTTTGCATTTTGCAGAATGGACATGCGGATAGCACACAGATCCACGTGCTTTCTGAATCTGTATGTCCGTTCTGCAAAAAATAGATCGTGCCCTATTCCTGTCTGCCACATGCGGACCCATTGACATCAAGGGGTCTGCAGAAAATGTGGCTAAAACGTGGACTGCATCTGTATCTTGTGGATTTGTGACTTGCAGACTGCAAAATGGATAGTCATGTGCATAAGTGTTGAAATTTCAGAGCCGCGCAGGTAAAGAAAATCACCGTACAAAACGGGGGCTGTATGAGTGCAATGTGGATTCACCTTAACAATGGGGCACAGATTTGGGTACAGAATCTGCACCAAACTTTTGAACATACCGTAAAATGGCAGGGATACCTGTTCACATCACAATTTATTCAATGGGGGCAGTGTTATAAAGGCTGTGTTTGGTTTTGGCAGTACGATCGCCGCCTTATCCCCCCGCACCCAAAGTACAGCCCGGTTTCGGAATATAGATTGTTATGGACAAAAATTCTGTGAATAAATTAATAAATTGCCCTGGAGAGCCTTGCTTAGGATTTAGCTGCTGTTATCCTAAAAATGGGACTTGTAGAAAATGGTTGCCTCTGCGACCCCAATGGGTTCATCTGCTTGTAAGGAGGCTAGAAGATGTCGCAGTGTATGGCTGATGCTCAGGATGGGATTATTTAGGGGTGACCTCTATAGGATGGAGAGTGCCCTTGGAAATAGTCTGAGCACGCCCTGATGCTTGGAAGCTGCTACGTGAGGAGTAATGTGGTAATGAATGGGGGAGGCTCTCGCATTCAGCTCCTCTTTCCTCCGTGATTATCTGGTTTGGTTCTGCAGCAACATCTAGAAGCTGCTGAGCCTCAAACGTCTCCTCCTAAAATCTCATCAGATTATATAATATATTATATAATTTCTGGAGAGAGGACTGGGATTGACTTGTACCAAAAGGGTTAACCTGAACTGCAGCATTTCTGACGTTTCGGAGGAGGAGCGCAGACCGGAAGACTTGTCAAGGGCATAGCCGTGTATGTAGCCTGGGTGTAGAGCCCTGCTTCATTAGGGTGACATGTCTGAGCAGAAGACGATGGCTAAACTGAGGCTCCCCGTCAAGACAATGGGGTTGCACATAAAGGGGATGTTTTTGGTGTTTTCATGACCTTGGCTATGGAGGGAGAACATCGCATCCTCTGTCAAAGCAATCTCTTGCAAAATAATGTCTTAACCCTTTTTATGCTAGTTCTGAAAATGCTCATTTCTGTTGAGACAGGACTAATAGGGAAGCTCCTAAAAACGAGTCTCTAATTTAGAGCCTCTCCTTAATGGGTCAAGATGTCTAAATTGATTAGATTATGGAACAAGCATGCACAATTAAAACCAAATCTTAATGCACCCCAAATTTGGAAATTCGAGGTGTAAATGCCGCAGCATTAAGGGGTACTTTGTGAAGAGGGAGCCTGTCTGTTTCATGTGGCCTGTGGTTGGGTCAGCATTATTAGGGGTTGTTTAGCTGCTAGCTTCCAGAAATGGCACCACACATGTTCTCAGGTCCTGTCTGGTATTGCAGCTCTGCTCTGAAGTGAGTGACTGCAGTACCAGATGTAAACTATGGACAGGTGTGGAGCGGTGTTTGGAAGATGGCAGCTATGTTTTAACTCTTGCTAACCTCTTTAAATTGTGCAGTGCACACCCCTGTGTGCAAATTGATGCCAGCCTCTACAGTATTTAGGCCAGTCTCCTCTGCCCTTTAGAACATGTAATGTTCAGCTACTGTACCATGCCTCTTCTAAGCTGGCACACAGTTGGTGGTGAAAAGATGAGGAACTTCAGTAGCAGGTGCCATTGGCCTGGAATCCGACAACACTATCCATAAAGCCTCCTACACGAGGGCATACAGTTAGACATCTTAAAGGGGGCTATCCCATCAAAAGTATTACTGATGTATTGAATATATGATGCCTAGGGTGACAGCTGGGAACCCCAACAATCCCAAGACAAGGGTCCCCAAGCTGCCTATTTGAATGGCACACTTATAACATATATGTATCTCTAACATGTGCACCAGCACCCCAACATTTATCACCTAGCACAGTGGTGGCAAACCTATGGCATGTGTGCCAGAGGTGGCACTCTGAGCCCTCTCTGTGGGCTCCCACACCCTGGAAAGTCAAAGGTGTACCAATATGCCTTGGGCTAGTTTCACACTAGCGGCAGCCTTCTCCGGCAGATCTGGCAGCACGCGTGCACTAGCGGCAGCACAGGTCCGGCAGGCTGTTCACCTGCCGCTAGTGTGAAACTAGCCTTAGACTTTTCCTACCACTCATCAGCGCAGGACGCATAGGCAGGCAAAGTACATGGACTATAAACTATATTGGACTGTAGTATTCAGGATAAGTGGGTTTTGGGTTGCAGTTTGGGCACTCTGCCTCTAAATGGTTTGCCATCCCTGACCTAGCCTGTGAATAGGTGAGTAATTTTTCCACAAATACCTTTCAGAAAATGTCTCGGCATCTCAGTATACAGACACTGCTATGGCAGGCTAGTGATGTCTGAGCTATAGCACTAGTCTTATAATATGGTATTAATGTGTAGTCTTGCATTCTTTTGTTCTCCTATCCTAATGGTGCATTTTGTTTTTCTAACCAGCAGCACCATGTCTATCCTAAAAATCGTATCAAGAGAGATCTTCGACTCCCGTGGGAACCCCACTGTGGAGGTTGACCTGTATACAGCAAAAGGTGGGTTACTTGCGCTCAGTTTCCCAAAACGGAGAGACCTTCCTAGGCCATAAGTTCTGCTACAGAACAGTTTATTTTTTATTTTTTATCAGCCAGCATTTAATGGGGATTTCAAATGTCCAAATATTGAGGGACCATCGTTATCAGATCGGTGGGGGCCTGACACTTGGCACTCCCAACAATCAGCTGTCTGAAGGTGCTGGTTCATCTTCGGTTTTTTTTTTACATTGGCCCATCTATCTGTACTTGGTAACCACTGTGTGGATATTGCAGCTTTTTCACAATTTGAGAAGGACAAAGCTGAAATATCCTGTGCCAGTTAATCTGTAGAAAAGGTGAAATCGGCTGGTGTTGGCCCTAGTTGTATTGCTGTACCGCGCAGAGGGGCACATGGCAAGAATCAAAATGGCTTCTCTACCATTATGTAGTAGGTTTTGCCACCCAAGACATAAGGGCCTGGTGTTTCCCCCTCTACAACCTTTTACATGACCCTTTGGCCAGTTCACTTTACTCTAAATAGCTAACCTTTCCACTTGAGAGAACTTGGTGGCAAAGGGAATGGGACCAAGCGTGGAGGGTTTCCCTTTCTTGACACACCACATGGGTTATCCATATGAAGACTTGGATACCAGTGATGGTCAGAATATCTGTGGACTTAGTAAAATGTATAACTACATGGTCTGCCATCACATACACTGCTTGTTTCCAGGGGTTACAGGCACCATTGCGGAGCAGATACAAGATGGTTGGGAGCCGCTGTGTATGACAACTCCTTGAAATATTACTCTTTGGCTACATTCACATGACTGTAAGAATTGCAGACTGGATGCATTGCTGACCCATTCAGTGTTCAGTTCTGTGGCCCTGCCAAAAATATGGCATGTCCTATTGTCCGCAGTTGCTAACAGGAATAGGCATTCTCTATATAGTGCTGGCCAGGTGCAGACTGCAAAACATGGCATGGTCATGTGGATGCACCCATCACCTGATGTGGAACGGCTATCAGCTTGTTGGTGCTGAAATATTTCCACTATGGCTAAATTTGCAGATATATCCTGGGTCTAAAAGGGGTTTCCAGGGAAAGAACATGCTTGAAACAGATCAGTATGGTCAATTTAAAAATGTAATTTCTCGCCCAGTTTCCTTGGGGGACACAGAAGACCTTGGGTATAGCTCATCTCCCTAGGAGGCGTGACACTAAGTAAGAACTGTTAGCCCCTCCTCCACAGCTATACCCTCAGCCTGGAGAGAGAGACTGTCAGTTTTTAGCTTAGTGTCCAAGGAGGCAAGACACTCCCTGCTCTGCAGGGCTGTTTTCTCCTTGTTTTAATTTTAGATTTTTACTTTTTTCTTTTCTTTTTGTTCCAGAACATCAGGGACAACAGAGACGCACTAGACCTCTCTGTTTCTCCCGGGGTCGAGCTGCGCCAGTGCCGGTCATCCGCACTGCTGCCTCCCCCACAGAAGGCAAGGTGGATCAGGGCAGCCCAGCTCCCCTACATCCCGCCAGCGCAAGGGTCGCCCGCACGCCAAGTCCCTCTTCCAGCGTCCTGCCACTACGGTGCCAGTAGCTGAAGGGGCGACCCTGCTGGAACGGACCGAGGGTGAAGACGGCTGTGGTGAGAGATTGGCTTCTCCAGCCCTACGTCCCCCCCCCCCCCACCCCGGTCTCCTGCGTGCCTGACCCCCATACTGACAGGGCCTCTGGACCCTTTTGTCCCTGCTAGTCCTAGGCTGGCCCCTGGCTGCCACAGGGCGACATTCTGCTCCCTCTCCTCCCCTCCATAGGACATTGGCACCCTTCTCCCTGACAAGAAGAATGCCTGGGGAGCTGCAGAGGTTCGCACCTAGCTGCCCCTGACGTAGGGGTTATGCAGGCCTCCCACCCTCACAGACCCGGTCTCAGGGTCCCCCTCCCTCTTACCGGCCACTGCTTCAGGGCCAGAGGGCCCGCGCCTTGCTGCCCCTGACCCATCACGGGCACCGGTCCAAGGGCAAGGTGGTTGTGGCTGCCGGCCATATGGAGCGCTGTTCTAGGCCAAGGGCCCGCTCCAGGGGTGAAATGGCTGCCGGGTCATCGCTTCCGACAGCGGGTGGGCACCGCGGCCTACAAATGAGCGCTATGCCTCAACAGCCCCCGGCCGACCGTCGGAACATTCCGGTCGGCCGGGCGCCGCAAAATGTTGTTCCCCTCCTGGGCGACACTTCGCGGCAGCGATCCCACTCTATCCGGGTCCCCAGCTCTTCCGGCCCGCGGGGTGGGCACCCGCGGCCGGTATGTGCCGCTCCGTAGGCCCGGCCGGTACTTTAAATACTGTGCGGCCCCGGTCAGCTGGGCGCCGCTAAAAATTTAGACCCCGGCTTCACGGCCTGCTAGGCCGCAAAATTCGGGCCTCTGTTGGAGGGGGCTGGAACTTCTCCGGGCACGAATCTTCCCGCCTGGAGGTTCCCCCGCCCCCAGAGGATCGCAGTGCCGCCCCCAGGCCGGATCCCTGTTAACCCCTTGGGTACAGGCCGGCTTCCGATGGGCCTGTGTGGCTTTCTGCCTCAGTGAGGCTGGGTTATAATAAAAAATTAAAAAAATAAATAAAAAAAATTAAATTATTTATTAATATGACTTGTGGGCTGCGCAGGACACTGCAGCCTCATCTCAGAGTGCTGCCTGTATACATGCCCCCCTTCCATAGGTGGCATGGTGTCGCGCTCCCCGGCTGCGGCGCTACCAGGGTCATTTCCCCTTCTAGGCGGTTTTTTTTTTTGCCCTCTCCGCGCTACGGCGCTGGTCAGTGCATGCGGCCTTTTCTGTAGGGTGCCTGCCATGTGCAGGACCCCCCCTCCTGGCGGGATACTGCACTCTCCTTAACTGCGGGTTGGCCTTGTGCATGATCGCCCTTTCATTGGCGGCCTACTGCAGTTTCTCCGGATACGGTGCTGGCCATGTGCACGACCACCTTCCATAGGTGGAACACGGCAATTCGTTGCCGGCCATGTGCGTGACCCCTTCCATAGGCGGAACGCTACACTCTCACTGGATTCGTTGCCGATCATGTGCATGACCCCCATCTTAGGCGGAATATTGCACTCATCGGATTCGGTGCTGGCCATGTGCACGACCCCCTTCCTTAGGCGGAACGCCGCACTGTCTCTGGATTCGCTGCCTGCCATAGGCATGACTCCCTTCTGTGGACGGCATTCGGCACTCTCACTGGATTCACTGCCAGCCATGTGCATGACCACCTTCCATAGGCGGTATGATGCACTCTCATTGGATTCACTGCCGGCCTTGGGCATGCCTCCTTCCCTGGTGGCGGCATACATACACTCCCTCGGTCGGTGGTTGTTCTCTCGCCGGTACGTTGTTGGCCAGGTGCATGAACCCTATGCATGGCGGGGTGCTTGCACTCTCTCTGGATCCGCTGCCAGCCATATGCATGACCCCTCTTCTGTGGGCGGTGTACGCACTCTCACTGGATTCGCTGCCGGCCATGGGCATGCCTCCTTTAGGTGACATACGCACATTTTCACCGGCTGCTCGCACTCTCCCTGAATGCGATGCTGGCCATGTGCATGGCCCCCCCCCACCCTTCGTGTTCTGGGCGGCATACTACACTCTCACCGGATACATTGCTGGCCTTGAGCATGGCCTTCTAACATGGGTGGAACGCTTGTGTTCCCATTGGATGCGGTGCTGGCCTTGTGCGTGACCACCCCTCATTCCATGGGCGGAATTTTGCACGCTCACGGGATTCAAGGCTGTCCTTGTATGTGCTGTGCTGGACTTGCTCATGTTCCCCCTTCATTGGTGGAGTAGTTGCACTCTCACAAAATTTCGGTGTTGGGTGAATTGTTGCACACTCACTTAATGCTAGGATAGCCCTGTGCATGACCCCCCTTTCACTAGGTGGACCTCCTGCGTTCCTGCTGGATACTGTGTGGCCATGTGCATGGCGCCCTTCTGGGCGAAGTAGGGTATGCCCTACTTCTCTGACATAGTTACGACCTTGGGCATCACCCCCTTTTTGGGGCGGGCCCTTGCACTCTTGCTGACTGCAGTTTGCCAGGTACATGTCCCCCCCCTTTCGAGGAGGTCAGTTTGCGTTCTATCGCATACCTTACTAGTCTTGTGCATAACTCCTTTTCAGTTGCACTTCCGTAGATACTGTGGGACTCTGTGGCTGGCCTTCTTCGCTGAGTGATATTTTTGCAGTGAGCGGACGTTCTTGTGCGTTGTTTGGGCCGTGTATGCCTTCTCGTCCCGTAGGTGGGTTAGCCTTCTCACTGCTTACAGGGCTACTCGTACGTATGCCTCCTTTCCCCCTGCGACATACTTTTTCTCTTGGGAGACGGTGTTTGCAGCAAGCCTTGCACTATTCTCTAAGGAGATCATTCTGTCCACCTGTGTGAGCCTAAGGTGTTGTCCAATAAGCAACAGATGAATACCTTATATTTAAGTAGACGGGCTCTGCTGCTCGCTACTGCACCGAGCTGGGTGGTACTCACTCATTTCGTTGGCCCTTCCGCCCGGGGAGTGTTCGTGGTTCCTAGATACGTACCCATTCGTCCTTCCGCGGCATTGTTTCCCTGCGCTAGTGGTCACATGGTCGAGAGTGCTGTCTGCAGCGCCCTTCGCATTTTATGTTGGCTCTGGCAGGACTACGGTCCCCTCGCCTAGTACCTTTTCCTCCTCTTCGGGTGCAGTGTGGTATGATTCTTTCCGGTTGGCGCCCTCGGTGCTTCAGTCTGATCTGCTACCAGGTTCGGGCTGCTCTTCTTCGGAAGGTCACCCAACTTCTCTTGGGTGCTCGCCTACCCAGGTCCGGAGGACCTCCGCCTTGAGTTCTTCAGGGTATTCAAGGCGGTGGACCGGGTGTCTCAGTGTAGCGGTGTGCTGCTTTTGAGCTGTTCTATGGCTTCTCTGTTGCCCACTCCTATGCCGGCCTCTGTCTCGACCGCCTTTTCTCGCCGGTCGGTTTGGCTCCCACTCGGTACAGATCACTCCGATGTGGCTTCTGTTCCGGCCGCGCTTCAGAGGCTGTTCCTTCACTGCCTTTCCCTCGGGGGAGAGCGTGGTTCATGTGGATGGTACTGGTGTTCCCTTTGAGTCCCCCTTGTCCACACTGGTTGTACTAGCTGTGTACCTAGTTACCGGGTCTACGGCGTTCTGTCCTCCCGCTGGGTGCAGATTGCGTTTTTTGTTTTTTTGTTTTCAATTCTAGGCAATGTTTCTGCTATGGACTTACCTTCTCGGTAGCTTGGGAGGACTGCCTTTTGCCAAGATTGTCTTCAGATCTCCCACACCGGGACTGTAGTCCGTCTTCCTGTGGTGACTGCATCGGCTTGGGTTTTAGCCTGTCTTGTCCTGGCATCTGGCGGTTGCTGGACGGACCCTTCGGTTCCTGTCCGTTTGTCCTTCTGCTCCCCCACTCAGGGTGGATCCGGGACAACTTGCTCGGGGGCCGGCGGGACCAGTTCTACCGACCGTTCTACCCGTGTTACTGGTCTGCGCCTGATCATTGGGTTTTCACCCTCTTGCCCAGGCGACTCTAGTGGGCTCGCTAGTGTTCGCTCCTGGCCGTGTTTCGTCCAGGATCTGTTGGAGGACTTAGGTTTTTACCTGGGGTTCTGTGGGAAGCTGGGCGTTCCCCCGCTCTTCCTTTCTCTCTCTCCATGGTTCTGTTTTTCTCCAGTCCGGCCTGGGACTGGGACTCTGTCGCTTGAAGTATCAGGTGTCAGCGCTGCCCTTCTTTCAGCGTTCCCCGGCCCTCTGGGCCTGTCTGGACCTTCTTCCGTGGAGCGGCTCTTGGGTTCCTTTGTGCTGCCCTCCGGTACCGCCCTGGGACCTACATACTGGGCTCTTGGCGCTCCAATCTTTCGCTTGGAGCCGTTACAGTGGTTCTCTCTACTCCTTCTGTCCTGTACGGTTGTGTTTCTGTAGCCATCGTGTCTCTGGCGGGTGCCTGAGTGGCGGCCCTTCTTGTTCCGAGCCTTTTGTCTTTCCCCAGGACAGGGCTGTTCTCCATTCCGTCTCTTCCTTCCTTCTGAAGGTGGTGTTTGTCTTTCATTTCGTCGAGGCAGTCGTCCTCCCCTTCCCACCCCCGGGAACGGACACTTCACCGGTTTGGACGTTGTTTGGACCTTGCAGTTTTTTACTTGGAGATCTCCGACTCTTGTCTACGTTCGGCCTCTTGGGTTCCAGGAGGTCCGCGCGAAGGGTTGACGGCATCCAGGGTGGCTTTCCTCCTCTTTCTCAGAGTGGCTATTGCTGTGGTTGCCGCACCAAGGGCAGGGTTCTGCTTTTGGTGTCACCGTTCATTTCACCAGAGCTGTCGGTTCCTCCTGGGTCAGAGGCATTAGGCTTCGGCCATGCATTTGTGCAAGGCGGTCACTTCTTCCTTGCACACCTTACCAGGTTCTACAGGGTGCGTACTCGGGCTTCAGCGTCTGCTGCCTTGGGCCGCCTGGTCTGCAGGCGGCGGTTTCTTGATGCCTTCGGGTGCTTCGCCTTGGTGCTGTGGTCCCTCCCCTCTTGGACTGCTATTGAACGTCCCAAGGTCTTCTGTGTCCCCCAAGGAAACTGGGCGAGAAAACGAGATTTTTGTATAACTTACCAGTAAAATCTTTCTCGCTCTTTCCTTGGGGGACACAGCACCCACCCATTCTTTGTTCTTCTCTGCACGGTTTCCGGGTTTGTTTTACCCGTTGGGTAGTTGGCTTGTTGGTTCCACTTTTGGACTTTGTCTTGTTTTCACTACTTGGACACGCAACTGACAGTCTCTCTCTCCAGGCTGAGGGTATAGCTGTGGAGGAGGGGCTAACAGTTCTTACTTAGTGTCACGCCTCCTAGGGAGATGAGCTATACCCAAGGTCTTCTGTGTCCCCCAAGGAAAGAGCGAGAAAGAGATTTTACTGGTAAGTTATACAAAAATCTCGTTTTTATGACTTAAATTTTTCCTTGGAAAACCCAGTTAATCTGCAGTTTCATGTAAACTTGGCAAGGCAAAGAATACTGATGGACCGTAAGACTACGGTTCGCTCATATAAATACCTGTAAAATTTTTGTGGTAAGCCTGTGTATTTGACTGGATTTAAAGAGGTATGGGGTATTCCTATTCCATCATCACTAGGATATGCCCCCATTGTCTGATAGGTGCAGGTCCCACCTCTGGGACCTGCACCTACAAGGAGAACTGAGCGGAGAGAGCTGTGGCTGGAGGACCCTGGGGTCCGTCCACCATAAAGTGCTGCTCCCATACAAGTGAATGGGAGCGCATGGCCCCTGCTTCCATTCATTTCTATGGGGCAGACTGAAATGGCTGAGCCAGCGCTCGACTATTTTCGACTGCCCCATTTAAAAGAATGGAGGGTGGCTGTGCATGCGCAGTGTGCTCTCATTAATTTCTGTTCTCTGGGACCTGCACCTATCAGACAATGGGGGCATATCCTAGCGATATGCCCCCATTGTATGTGATGGCAAAACACAAGTAGATTGAATGATTAAGGTTACTTTCACACTTGTGTTTGGTGTGGATCTGCACAGATGGATCGATTCAGATAATAAACCGTCTGCATCCGTTCACAACGGATCCGTTTGTGTTATCTTTAACATAGCCAAGACGGATCCATCTTGAACACTATTGAAAGTCCAATGGAGGATGGATCCGTTTTCTATTGTCATAGAAAACGGAGCCGTCCCCATTGACTTGCATTGTCAGAACAGATCAGTTTGGCTCAGTTTCGTCAGATGGAGACGGAACGGAGGCAAACTGATGCATTCTGAGCAGATCCTTTTCCATTCAGAATGCATTAGGGCAAAACTGATCTGTTTTGGACCGCTTGTGAGAGCCCTGAATGGATCTCGCAAACGGAAAGCCAAAACGCCAGTGTGAATGTAGCCTTAGTTAAAAGGTTATAAACGTGAAACATCCATAATACCCCATCAATAGTATAGGGGATAACTATTAGATCGGTGGGGGTCCTACCTCTGAGAACCCCACCAATTATGAGAACAGAACGGCTGGGCACACTGCTTGGCTATCTCCAGAACTCCGATAGAAATTAATGGAGCAGCTGTGTGCATGTGCAACTGACTGGACTGTTCATTTCAGGGGCGCTGCAGGCAGTACGCGGCCCTCGTTCTTGTGATCTGTAAGGGTCCCAGCGGATGGGGGATAACTTGAAACTGGAATACCACTTTAATACTGCCATACACATTTAGTTTATACTGGCCACATGTCTTCTGTGACCACAGATGAAGGATGAATGAAAAGCTTTATCCAGATCTCAGGCGCAGCAGACTCCTCACCAGACTATGACAGCCTGGAGGATGCAACAGTCAAGCAGTTTAATTTCATCCGACAACTGTTCCTTGTGGCTGACATTTTTCCATTCTCATAAATTCCAGTTTGTGTATGGGTGTAATCTTTGACGCACACTTTCTGCCTTGCAGGTCTTTTCCGTGCTGCTGTACCCAGTGGAGCCTCCACTGGTATCTATGAAGCACTTGAGCTCCGTGACAATGACAAAACCCGTTACTTGGGAAAGGGTAAGTCTATACTTTGCCAGTGTCTTGTTTTTTTTTTCCCTCTCACGGTTGACATTTGTACTGTATGTTAATCAACTGGGGCAGTCACTCTTGCTGGTCTGCAAAGAGGTGTCTCCCAAGGAAAGACACCTCTTTGCATATTTTCCCATGGAGCATTGCCAAAAGGTCTCCATACCCTGGAGCACTGCCAGTATGGGACTGGTCTCATTAATGAGCTGGTACCCTGCATAGGCCCCATGCATGACTGGCTCTGTGTTGCAGTCTACAAATCACAAATCTGCGAAACAGATACAGGTCTTGTGTGTCCCGCCCTATGTTAAATTCTCATTCTTGTCCCCCCAAGAAAGGATCAGATGCAGATTAAAAATGCACTCATGTGCATGGGACCTTAAGCTGCAATCTTACTGGCCTAAAAGAATGGGACAGTGGCATGATCATTGACTAGCACCTGTCATGTCTATCTTGGCAAATGCGTGTATTCCTCATGTAAAGACAACTCTGGTGAATCTTAGAACCTTGCATTGTACTATTCCTCCTGCAAATGGCATTAATAGCCAACTGGATGTTTCAGTCTCCCTTGTTTTATTCATACATTTCCAGAAGAAATAACAGGAATGGCACAATGCAGAGTTGTAAGGCAATGTGCTAAAAATGGGTAGAATATTTTTGCACCATACACTCTGGTCCCTGCCCCCTTTGTTAAAGGGGTTCTCCAGGAATGAAGAAAATGAAAATGTGTAAATATTACTTTATGATAAATATATATTCCCGAATATCTTAGTTATAATGGCTCGTTTTGTCTAGGGAACAATCATTAGGAGAAATAAAATGGCCGCCGTCCTATTAGAGAACATACAAAATCTGTCATCACACAGTACAAGTTACTTCACAACACTGAGGTAAAGAGCTGCCTCATTCTCTCTGCTCTGCATGTCAGGGATTATGATCCTGAATATAGGTGAATCCCTGGGGGAATGGAGATGAGGAGACATGAGGAGTGAGGTGTGGCTAATGAGCAGCACTTGTATGCAGTCTACCACTGCCACAGTCTGCCCTGTCCATCCTCTCTGTACTAAATTCCCCAGAGATTCTGCTAAAGTTCATATCCGCTGTGTTCAGGATCACAATCCCTGACCAGTAGGGCAGAGAGGAGGATGAGGCAGCTTTGTGTGAAGTAACTTGTCTTGCTGTGTGATTTAGAACAGGTTGTGTGAACTAATAGGATGGCGGCCATTTTGTTTCCCCTGATTGCTCCCCAGACAAAACGAGCCATTATAACTAATAAAAGGTATTCGGAAATAAGTATTTTCATTTTCTTAATTTCCGGAGAACCCCTCTTAAGAATAGTGCAAATTGCCTAAAACACAAATGCAAAGCTTATACCAGTTGTTGGCTCAAAGTAAGCCAGCATTCAGGCGCGTTTAGCTTGGTAACTATCTCCATGCATGTTTTGTTTAGTTGTACATTTCTTCACTTGTCTTTGTTCTTTGCTCTCAGGTGTAGGCAGAGCTGTGAAATATGTAAACCAGTTTCTTGGACCTGCTTTATGCACCCAGGTAATGGGAGCCGGTGCCTTGCACTCCTCCCAATGCATGGGGTTGACTAACTACTGAGATGGCATTCCTGGACGGCCAACATCTCCTCTTTGCCTTAGAAGCATATGCAATGGAAAAGCATTGAGGCCTTTAGCAGGAGATGTTGGTCTAGAAATGTCTCTGGTGCATGCTTGTGTGATCAGTGCAGTGATTGAATGTGCTTGTCCCTTCCAGGTGTCTCTAAAGCAGTTGGGCACATCAATAATACCATTGCACCAGCACTGGTTGGAAAGGTATGGGTTTTGGTTTTTAACTAACTGCTAACCTCTTTTTTTTGGTTTTTTTTTGGGTTCCCCCCCCCTTCCAAAGTTGACCTTGTCTGGGTCATACACAGGATTTAGCTGTCCAACATCTTTCTGAACCAGCTTTAGCTAGAATATTGTGCTGGCTAATCTTGTCTGAAGTTCACAAAGCCTAAATTCTGAAAGGGGGGGGGGGGGAATTGAGCACATTCACCCTACACATGGAAGCTGGGTACATTCACAGCTTCCCATGCCAGCAGGCGTGAAAGGGGCATTGCTGTGTGTCCTTCTAATGTTGGTGCAAGGACCAATGTATATTATCCAGATTGGGGATGGAACATGGCAATTTAGAGGACTTGCTGCAATCTGATTTTGACGCTCTAATGGACGGCAGGCGTAATGCTCAGCAGATCAACATGCCCTTATCGGGAATTTACAAGGGCTTGGAATAGACTTGTCTTAAGGTAGTAAATCCACTGACTACTAAGGGGAAAAACTAAGCAGAAGCCTTTCAGCGCTACCTCTACAGCATATCCCAAAGCACATCTTTGTGTTTGAGTGGAAAGCAGATTTATGTAGTTAAAGGGGGTCACTTACCATAGGTCTATGGCAGCTTTGTGGCGTAGAAAAGTTGCTGTATTTGGCACAAGTGTGGGTACAAAGTGGGCATGGAATAGGCGGGGAGTTGGTCAGAGCTCTATGGCCAGAGAACTGGTGCACATGACACGGAAGTCTTCTCAGTCTCCTGGCTGGAGTGGATTTCTGCGCATGGACAGTGGAAAAATGACAAATTAAGAGCTGTGCACCTTCATAAGCTGGTCATATCCTCAGTGGGGGTTTTTGCTCACTGACATTGTAATACACCGATCTTAACCCTCTCCGTCTTATATCTTTATGATCAGCTAAAGTAGCGCTTGGCTGAATGCTCATTCACCTGGCAGTCCTTATGCCCCCCTTATATACTCTGCCGAGCTTGGTGGCTCCTCTCCAATGAGAACAAAAGTATTGGACATGTTGAAATCAAACAGTCCAATCCTTCTTCCCCTTAATACTTGCCACTGGGGTATCTACACCTCCCACATTAGCTGGTTTGCCATCCCAAATTTGGTGACCTTTAACTGTTACTTTTCTGATGTCTGGCTTTTAAATCCATGTAGATGACGGTGGAACAGACTTAAGCTGTAACTTGCAGCAACAGGTGTTGATGGACACTTGTTACATGATCTTAAGGCTTATTTAATGAGCAGGCAGATCCTTATTTCATGGTTGAGGTCAGTTTAGCTGCTTGTGTAATGGTTTATGGACCCTGGCACAGTGCTTGTATGGAAATATTCCCTAGGAGCTTTGCTTGTAGGTGACGCATACTGTACATACACATGGAGTCTAAAGGGGGTAACTTTTTCTTTTTCCCACAGAAACCTATGCCTCATTGAGAAATTGGAAAATCTTATCCTATATACTTGCGGCCCACTTTGTTTTAAGGAGGACTTGTCACCTCTCTGGACATGTCTTAAGTAGGGATGAGCGAACTTGTGTTTTAAGATCAGCGTACAAGGTTCGGGTTGTCTTAAGAATGCCTTAATGGATTAGTAATGGTCCCTGTAGTAGCGGAATCCATAACGGAATTCTTAGATAACCAGAACCTTGTATGCTGAACCTGAAACACAAGTTTGTTTGACACTAGTCTTTAGTAAATAACTAGCTCCCATAATAGAACAATTCTGCTGCACTCAGTACTGGCAGTGGCAGACTGCGGGAACTTTCCCCATTTTGGCAAGAGAAATGTTGGCAATTTCTACATTAGTTTCTAGGAGGAACAGCACAGTGCAGAGTTATAAGAACGATTAGTTGCTAAACCACACGCCTGTCAGGAATGGTGACTGGTTCTCTTTAAGCTTGGGATCTTAAGGTTTGGTTTTGGCCACAAATTAAACAACCTTGCTGGATTGCTGTGGCACATAATACCACTGTTACCTGTGGACCTGAACAATCTCGTAATTCGGACTGAGGTCATTCTTATGGGAACTCGTATACTAATTGTCTGTTCTCTAACAGAATGTAAGCGTTGTGGAGCAGGAGAAGATCGACAAACTGATGCTGGAAATGGATGGCACTGAGAACAAGTGTAAGTATATTCTGTAGGCACCATGCCAGTCGTTAAATATTTAATCAGCTTTTCTGTTGCCACTGGCATGTTGTGGATACAGTAATGCCATCTGTAGGAGTGCAAATGTTTAGCATCAGTCTCGACAAAAGCCGATGGCGGCATTTACCACTAGTTTTAGTCTGGGCAGGCAATCATCGGGAAGGAACAGTTACATGCAGCGGTCACCTTCACTGTATGGGGATGAGCGATGGCTTCTGCAATCATTTGTCCCCTTAAAAGGTCATTGTTGACCATGCCCAGAAATGATAACTTGGGTGTCCACAAACTATTTCACCCAATGACTGAGTATTTTCTCATTCATCAGATCAGCAGCACCTCTAGGCTTCTTTCACATGAGCGATATGGATTGTCAGGATCTGAAGGTTTTGCACACAAGTTGAATCTGTTTTGTCTGCAGTTGCATTCAGTGTATTTTTTATTTCCCCCGGTCTGGATTGTATGTGTTCTTCACAGGGGTGAAGAATAACAATCTACATCTCTAGCAATCCATGAAACACATTGCATCTGTATGCCTTCCAGTTTTACACAAGCCCCATTCGCTTCTATGGAGCCAGACCTGTGAGAAATGCACAAAATGGAACATAACATAACCACTGTCAAGAGACAATCGCAGCATTTACCACTAGATTTGGGTTGGATTATACTTGGAGGGGGACTAGAACGTGACTTAATTCTGATTTCTTAAAAAAAAAAATTGACCATTTTTTTTTCCATGCTGGATTTTTCAACTGATGGTGGTTTGGAAGATTCCTAATATTACCAGCAAATAAGTGTGGTCCCCCACAGGGTTCTTTGATCTTTGCATCTATTTTTGTAATACAATGGTCCAAATGTACTTGGCCCAGATAAACCTGGCACTCACCAGTTGGTTGTCCAGCTTATGACCAACTTGTGTAACAGGTCTATGGTAGATTACTCATACAGTTCTCTAGATCTTTAGCACTCTGTTAAACTTGGCAGTTTGCAGGTGTTTGAAAAGCACCTTATCTATTTCAACTGTTTCTTTATAGCAAAGTTTGGTGCCAATGCTATCCTGGGAGTGTCTCTGGCAGTGTGCAAGGCTGGCGCTGCTGAAAAAGGTGTACCCCTGTACCGTCACATCGCTGATCTGGCTGGAAACCCAGAAGTCATTCTACCTGTTCCTGTGAGTTGCACCACAATCCATTTTATAAGCTTTTTATTTTTTGATTGGTTTTTGGCAAGCAATCAAAATGCAAAAACAGATGTTGGCATGTTCATAGTTGAGGCTGATTAACTGACCCATACTTTTCACAGGCATTCAATGTCATCAATGGTGGATCTCATGCTGGCAACAAGTTGGCGATGCAAGAGTTCATGATCCTGCCTGTCGGTGCCTCTTCCTTCAAGGAAGCCATGCGCATAGGTGCAGAGGTTTATCACAATCTAAAGAACGTGATCAAGGAGAAATATGGCAAGGATGCCACTAATGTTGGAGATGAAGGTGGCTTTGCGCCAAACATCCTTGAGAATAAGGAAGGCAAGTGTTCTCTGATGGGTTACTACATCCTTAAAGGGGTTTGGGGGATTTTCATATTGATGACCTATCCTTGCGATTCTTATTGACCTATCCTAAGGGTCTGACTCCTGGAACCCTTGCCAATCGGCAGCATGAAGAGGCTGCAACACTCGTTGAGCACTTGGTTTTTTTTCTAGGTCTGATGTCCCTTTCATGGGCTACATGGCCTAGGCACAGCTAAGTCCCTTCCAAGTGAATGGTGCTGAGCTATGACACAAGGCACTGCCACTATCTAATGGACAGTTCTGTGCTTGGTAAGCTGCAAGGAAGCCTAAGCACTCACCAGAACTGTGGCCTCAAACAGCTGCTCTGTGGGGGTGCTGGCAGGGTGTCCAACCGTCCAGAAATGTCTGAACAGTCTGGTATAAATAGGATGTTTTTTGTTTTATTTTGGTGGAATTATCATTTTACAGCTCACAGTAAATGCTGGTAAAGAGTTCTTATCAGTATATTGAGCTATAGACTTGGATTACTTTATCTTTATCATTATGCTTTTCCAATTTGTCAGTAAAAATACTATCTGTTTTGTGATTTGGGGATAAATTGTCCATAAAGAATTCTGGTTGGCAACCCTGGATGCTGGTAGTAAGACTCCTGCTAATCTCTCATTTGATTGCCTATCTTGAATCCTGTAAACAGCTTTTATTTAATGCTCCATAACATGGAATTTTCTGAATAGGCCATACATTTAGTGTTTGGCTCAAACCTTAGATACTGTAAGGTTTCAGTCTGCTATAGGACATTGACATCAGAATTCCAAACATTTAAGTTAATTCATATCTTCCAAATATTAATTACACCCAGAAGGGATAAACTGCTTTAGAATACTTCACTGGTAAATTTATCTGTAGCTGTTATGTTACTGTAACTGTATATAGCATGTGGTGGGAAGTCAGACTCTAAATATAGAGGTACTCTGCTATTCCAACCAGGGGTGGTCAAGGAATGTTAAGTAAATGAACAGCACCACTGCTGCAGAGTTGAAGATCAGCGGCGGCACATCATGCTTCTCACAATACTGCCTTAATTAATTTTGTAGTCTTGTAAATATTAGAATCTGTGAATAAAATGCATAAGCTCTGTAATATGCAGCATAGTACACTTTTTTTTTTAAATGGCTTTTAATACTTGATGTCAACTACTATCCTTGCACATGCACTTGCCTTCTATGACATGATGCCACTTCCACCCAACAGCTTTGGAACTTCTGAAGAATGCCATTAACAAGGCTGGATACTCAAAAGAGATTGTGATTGGGATGGATGTGGCAGCTTCTGAGTTTTACTGTGATGGAAAGTATGACTTGGACTTCAAATCCCCAGCTGACCCCAGCAGACACATCTCCCCTGACCAGCTGGCTGACCTGTACAAAAGCTTTGTTAAAGACTACCCAGGTAACTTCCAATGAGAAACTGGTCTTCATAATCTTAACAAACTGTCTCCACTTCGTTTAATTGCCTGGCTATTTTTCTTCCCAGTGGTTTCTATTGAAGACCCATTCGACCAAGATGACTGGGCTGCATGGTCAAAGTTCACCGCCAGTGTAGGGATCCAGGTAGTTGGAGATGACTTGACTGTGACCAACCCCAAGAGAATAGAGAAGGCTGTTGCTGAGAAGGCCTGTAACTGCCTTCTTCTAAAGGTCAACCAGATTGGCTCTGTTACAGAATCTCTGCAAGCGTAAGTAAAAGTTCAGTGGCTTAGTTTGTAAACAAGAATTTTGGCATACTGGGCTGAAAACATCTTTACTTCGCAACCTGAGGTGTAGTATACTGTATCACACTTCTTAAAGGGGTTTTCTGAGATTAAAATATTGATACATTCTCAGGATGTCTATCTAATCGGTGGGGGTCCAGCTCCTGGCACCCCCACCATTCAGCTGTTTGACGAGGGACATCACAAGTCACATGGCCTGTGTGCAGCTTAGTACCACTCAAGTGAATTGGCCTGCCTTGGTTGCAATACCAACACTGCCTCTATGCCATGTATGGCACTGTGGAGGCTGCAGTGGTCACTGGAGTGCTCCAGCCACTTGAAACAGTTGATCAGCAGGGATGCCAGGAGTCGGACCCCCTTCCCCACCAATCAGATTCATAACCTATCCTGAAACATTGTACTCCTGGAAATCCCCTTTAACATCTATAAATGGCTATATGAGTTCACTCACTTCCTCCAACACGCTTTTTAATATAGGCAATTATTAGAATGGTTATTTCTTATAATGAAACTGGTTTGCATAGAGCTGCAGTGCCAGATACAGCCTCCTCTATGGATGCACCTCTGTATCTGAAATAAGGGACTAGCTCCCACTGAGAACACTTTGATGTCGTATCCTATGTTCAAGGCCTTTTGTTCCTCCTCTCGTGCAGTTGCAAGCTGGCTCAGACCAATGGCTGGGGAGTAATGGTCAGCCATCGATCTGGAGAGACTGAAGACACCTTCATTGCTGATCTTGTGGTTGGCCTCTGTACTGGACAGGTATAAACTAAAGGATTTCCAGTTTTGTCTTTTGTTTAAATTCCCCCTTCTCTCCCTTTGCTGATCAGAACTTCATATTTTCTACTTCATTTAGATTAAAACCGGTGCTCCATGTAGGTCTGAGAGACTTGCAAAGTACAACCAGCTGCTTAGGTAAGAGTCTAAAATGCTTGAGTTACATTGAACCAATAAATGTCCAAAGTTGGTGAGGAATCAAACGGTTACCTTATAACTTGCACTTCCAGTGTTGTCAGTTTTAGAGTAACTTTTCTTTTTTTCACCCCTTTACTATGCAGAATTGAAGAGGAGTTGGGATCAAAGGCCCGATTTGCAGGCAAAAACTTCAGGAAGCCAGTCATCAACTAAGTCACACAGAACACTTGACCATCTTTGTGTAGTCACTGTACACCTAGGATACTGCAGGAGCTGGCTTAACCCCTTCATTGCTATAGAGGCCTGTCTCTACAAGCCCCTGCAGCAGTGACGGCACCTGAGCCTCCTCACAATCCTGCAGCCTGACCTTCCAGTTGCAGAAGCTTTGCTGCTTATTAGGATGATTCCTTGTCTGTCACTCTCGGTGCCTGCATGTTATGTTTTTCTATTGTAGCTGTGATCCTGATCACTTCAACCCTGTAGTATGTTGTCATCTTGTCTTGCAGTCTATCGGGAGGCTAGCTAACAGTTCATGTGCAGAGTCAAGAGATAATGTAGATTTATGAAGAGGTAATAAACTCTTTTGAAGGTGACTTTGGTTTTCTTTGTATCCACAAATCTCTGCATAGCAGCACAAAAATCCAGACTTCACCAGAAAAACATCTGGAAAATACCAAGGATTGTTAAATAGGGCAAGAAAACTGGCTTGTTGGTCTGCCTGGTCTACAGGTTGTGTGGTATGGCAACTTAATTCCATTCACATCAGAGCAAGCACCAGAAGTGGTTCACACAATTAAGAAAGCTGCAAAAAAAATCCTTTAAAACTGCTAGCAGTATAGGGGGAGAGACACAAGTGATGTGCAAGGACCTTTAAAACATTTTTCCCACCTGTAATTTAACTTTTTGGCACACAATGGGAGAATTTCCTCTGCTTTCCCATACACCAAAAACTATTTTTACATTCAAACTTAAGTGACTTCTTAAACACAATTTGTACAAATGTTTCCTGGCATTAGTGATGGCTGAAGTCTCGGGGTGCCTTCACATGTTACTGAAAACTCTGCCAGAAAACTAGCAGGATTGTTAGGGATTTTTTTTATTTTTTGGGTGTGAAATGTGGTACAGATTGACTGTATAAGTTTCTCCATTCAATGGCAAATGGATTCTGCATTTGAAAACATTGCAGAAAACATTTTCCACTGCAGAATCAATTTGCCAGGAAATTTTCCCAGTGGATCGAAAGCCAGGGGAAGCCTTCTGGCTGGGTACATAACGATTCTGCAGCAGGAGCCCTCCTCCTAAACTAGTCAGGATAATGATGGTTAAAGTGGTTGTCTCATCATGGACAAATGGGGGCATATTGTTAGGTTATTCCACCATTGTCTTAGAGGTGTGTGTCCCACAGCTTGGAACCCGCATATCTAACAGAGCCCCGAAGGTGATGGAGGAGCCGCCCTCCATTTATTTTCTATGGGGCACGTGGAAAAAAGCCAGTGCTTGGCTCTTTCCATCAGCCCCGTAGAAATTAATGGGAGCGGGGGCCACGCATGTGTGGTACGCTCCCATTCCCTTCTATGGGGAGCCAGCTTGGTGGTTGCCAGACTCCGTTCTTGATATGCCTACATTGTCCATGAGACAACCCCTTAAGTACTGCAGCAAGGGCAGCAGTGTCTTGTGCTGCACTGTGGTATTTGGTTTTGCAACCTTCACTTGTAATTGTGACCTCACTGCCCATACCCCTGAATACACCAAGGCATTTGGCAGAGCATGTCAGGGGGGCAGAGTAAATGATTTGTGTTTTAGCCAGCAAGTGCCATGCCTAGCATAGAAACTTGAAATATGAATAAGCAGTAAAGAACACTAGGGGAGCATTCACTGTTAGGAGGTAGCGCACCGTGAAACCAACAGTGTGCACTAAATAAAGCATGGAAGATGTCATGTGGCAACAGTGCAGACAGACAATTACAAGTGAAGGTTGCCCCCTAGTGGTTTCACTTTAGTATAATATTTAGACTACATGTGGATGATAGCCAGTGACAGAGCAGGTACAGCTGATAATTTTAACTTGGTCAGTTCCAGTTAACTTTATGGACAAGTAATAAATGTTAAAGTTTAGTATTAAAATAACATGTGTCAACCTAGAGACATTAATGGTCCAGTGACCAATTGTAAATTAGGCTACTTTCACACTTGCGCTTGATCGGATCCGTTCTGAACTGAGCGGAGCGGAGGCTGAACGCCGCCAGACTGATGCAGTCTGAGCGGATCCGCTCCATTCAGACTGCATCAGGGCTTGGACCGAGGCGTTTGGGTCCGCTCGTGAGCTCCTTCAAACGGAGCTCACGAACGGACGCATGAACGCTAGTGTGAAAGTAGCCTAAGGTTGTTATGTCTCAACACGTGTTATAGGATCAAATGTAAAAAAAGTAACTATTATGGGGGCACAGAGTGGCCATTAGCACTGTGAAGGGGACACAGGTCTGTCACCATGCCCAGTGTTCCTATATCTTGACGCAGCTGCATCAGGATGCTCTGTGCGGGCCAAGAAGAGGAAGCGCCACCAGCATGGAGTCCTGTGGGGACGCACACTAAGGATGTAGGTACACATGATCTACAGTAGTGTTAGCTGTGGTTTTACATAGGACTGTAGGTAACATCTACATTTTCTGTACTCGGATAGCATCACATGGTTATCTGTGCTGTTACATAGGACTGCAGGTAACATCTACTATAGTATCTGTACTCAGATGTATCACTACCTGTGGTGTTGCATAGGACTGCAGGTAATATCAACATTATCTGTACTTCTACTGCTCTAGATCTGGCAGGACAGTCTCAGAGTTCGTTGGCTTTCGTACCATTTTATTTATTTTTTTAAATGGGAGGGGGGTGCCATTTAAATTTTTGCCACAGGTGGCAGCAGAGCTAGAATAGGCCCTGCTTGTGAGTCATGTCTCATATTTCACATAGACCTTCAGCTAGCAAGAAGGCTTCAGCAGAAGGCCACTAAAAATCTGTGTAAGTGCCCCTGAGGTTCATTCACACAACTGTATTCAAGTCTGCATCCATTCTGCAGTTTATCAGAACAGACACTGCCATATCAATGGGGCTGCAAAAGATGCAGACAGCAGTGTGCGGTCCGCATCCATACTTCTGTTCCACGGCCCTGCATAAGAGGGCATGTCCGCCATTGCGGACAAGTATAGGCACTTCGATCATAGGGCATGGAAACAGACCTTGACTATCATAGCCCATAATAAAACCAGATTTTCTAGGCTTGCCCATCTGAGTGCTTTCAGAGTTCTGCTGGTGTTTAGTTCTATTTCTTACTGTAAAAATTTCAGCTCCAGATGTTAGCTGAAGGTCTATGGGAAATACAAACACCGGACACTCCAACGTCTTTTGCTACTGGTATTTTTGTCTTATCAAATACACCGCATGCTGGAGCTCTACAAACGTGTCTTCAGTCATGCAGAATAAATAAGTCTTTGGGTCCTGTAAATACTCAGGGTTTTTTCCCCCCCCAATATTTACTCAGTAAGGCTAGGTTCACACAGGCGTTGTGGGAAAATGTGCGATTTTTATTTATTTTTCCTGCGAGGAAAAGCGTTTTAATGCATTTTGCACGTGCGTGAGAAAAATTGCCATGTTTGGAACCCAGACCCGAACATGTTTATAAAGGAAAATAGCATTCTTAACCACAGGACCGCCTAACGCACGGATGCGTCCGGAAGGTGGTTGATTAATTCCTCCTGGACGCATCCGTGCGTCATTTCGCGAGATGCGAGATTTCGGTCAGAGCCGGCCCACGCATGCGCATCGCGGGCCGCCAAAAGTTAAAGGAGTATTTCGTCAGCAACCTGCCAGCCAATGATCGCGGCTGGCAGGTTGCTGATTTTTTTAAAAATCCAATCAGAAGCCATATAGCAGATCATATTAGTAAATATGGTCTGTTATATGGCTTCCCTGCTCCTCTGCTGGTTCTTTTCGTCGGTTGGATCCAGCAGAGGAGCAGGCTTCACAGTGAGTACACCAACACTACACACTAGCCCCAGATCACCCCCTGCACCCCAATTAACCCTTTGATCACCCCTGTCAATCACTAGTGAAAGGAAAAAAGTGATCAGTGCAAACTGTCACTTTTTTTTCCCACTGGTATTGACCGTTAGGTTTTAGGTATAGTTTAGGCCCCTTGGTTAGGTAGTTTAGGGATCAGTTAGCGCCCAGCCCACCGCACTGCAGTCCCTTATTCGCTGATTAGCGTATCGCTAATCAGCATTTGCACTTTTATAGTATCTGGAAGTGATAAAAACTGATCACGGTCAGATCTATAATAGTACTAGTGTCACTTTAGTTCGCCCTCCACCCAAAACGCAGTGTTTGCCCGATCAGGCCTGATCGGTCGCCCACACGTGCGTTCACCCACGCCCTGCCCCACCGCAGTGACAAAAATATATATTTTTTGATCACTGCACAATCACTTTACACGCGCTGCGGCGATAAAAAAAATCAGTTTTGATATTTTTTATCAACCGCAGCGGCCTCCGGTACTTCGCTAGCCTCCCATATGTAAGACAGGCTTGCTTTTTTTTCTTGGGTAGTCTCAGGGAATACCCCTAAATTTAGTTGCCCAAATGTCAAACAGGGGGTATTCTTCTGAAGAGGCCTACAGGCTTCTGACCCAGTCAGATGAGGAATGGGAACCCTCATCTGATGAATCTAGCGGGTCAGAATATGAACCTGTAGAAAGCAGTGGCTCTCTGACCCAAAGTTCGGATGAGGAGGCTGAGGTCCCTGATAGCACCAAGCGAACCCGGCCCCGTGTCGCTAGACCGCAGGATCCGCTTCAAGAGCAGCAGAGTGGGGCTGGTGCTGTCGGATTACGTGGTGAGGCATACACCAGCAGCGCAGCCCTTCCTGGACCTAGTACCAGCACTGCTGTAGAACATGGTGAAGTAGCGAGCACCAGAAGGGCAGTTGAAGCTGGTACGGTGGCACGTGCAGTAGTTACCCCGTCGCAGCCACCGCAAAGACGTGCCCGTAGAGCCCCTAGAATCCCTGAGGTGCTGGCAAACCCTGATTGGCAGTCCCCAACTTCAGCCGCACCTGTAGTTCCCCCTTTCACCGCCCAGTCTGGCGTTCGGGTTGAGACAGCTCAGATCGGTTCGGCCCTGGGATTTTTTTGAGCTGTTCTTGACTGCGGAGCTCTTGGACATAGTTGTGGCAGCAACAAACCGGTATGCCACACAATTTATAACCGCCAACCCGGGAAGCTTTTATGCCCAGCCTTTCCAGTGGAAACCAGTCCAAGTTTCTGAAATTAAAATTTTTTTGGGCCTTCTCCTCAACATGGGTCTAACTAAAAAGCATGAATTGCGGTCATATTGGTCCACGAACCCAATTCATCACATGCCCATGTTCTCTGCTGCTATGTCCAGGACACGATTTGAGACCATCCTGCGTTTCCTGCACGCACTTTAGCGACAACACCACCTCCAGTCCCAGAGGCCACCCTGCTTTTGACCGGCTACACAAAATTCGGCCCCTCATAGACCATTTCAACCAGAAATTTGCAGATTTATATACCCCAGAGCAAAACATCTGGTTAGACGAGTCCCTAATACATTTTACCGGGCGCCTTGGCTTCAAACAATACATCCCAAGCAAGCGCGCCCGGTATGGGGTCAAATTGTATAAGCTCTGGGCCACAGGCTATACCCACAAATTTCGTGTCTATGAGGGAAAAGATCAGACCCTGGAGCCGGTCAGTTGCCCTGACTACCTGGGGAGCAGTGGGAAGACAGTCTGGGACTTGGTGTCACCCTTATTCGGCTAGGGGTACGATCTTTATGTGGACAATTTCTACACAAGTGTGGCCCTCTTTAGGCATTTGTTTCTAGAACAGATTGGCGCCTGTGGCACTGCGCGAACTAGTCGCGCGGGCTTCCCCCAACGGCTCGTTAGCACCCGTCTTGCAAGGGTGGGAGAGGGCTGCCTTGTGTAACGAAGAACTGCTCGCGGTGAAATGGAGAGACAAGCGTGACGTTTACATGCTCTCCTCCATTCACGCAGACACGACAATACAAATTGAGCGAGCAACCCGTGTCATTGAAAAGCCCCTCTCAGTCCACGACTATAACCTTCACATGGAAGGGGTGGACTTCTATGACCAGATGTTGTCTCCGTATTTAGTTTCCCGCAGAACCAGACACTGGTATAAGAAGGTGTCTGTATATTTGATTCAATTGGCTCTGTATAATAATTTTGTTCTCTACAGTAAGGCTGGGAGAACACGATCCTTCCTCAAATTTCAGGAAGAGATCATCGAGAGCCTCCTGTACCCAGGAGGTTCCGTGGCCCCATCCACCAGTGTAGTTAGCCGTCTACACGAGCGACATTTCCCCAATGTCGTTGCCAATACCTCAACCCAACCGTCACCCCGAAAAAGATGTTGTGTCTGTAGCAGGAGTGGAATAAGGCGTGACACCCGCTATTTCTGTCCTGACTGTCCTGACCACCCTGCCCTATGCTTAGGGGAGTGTTTCCGGAAGTACCACACACAAGTACACCTAGCATAGGGATCACATCTCACAGGACAGGCACACAGGGCTATTAGGGCCCATTCACATACAGCTGCTGCAAACGTCTCCTTTCACCTGGGACCAAGTGCATAACGCACTTCGCCACATCTTTGGGCGATTTGCGCTTTGCACATTGACCCATGGGGAAGGAGAGGTTTGTTCTATAAAGGTAAAAAAAAAAAAAAAACACCAGTAAGCAAAAAGGTTAATGTTCAGTTAAAAAAGTTAAAGTTTATATGTTCTGTTCCAAAGTTAATAAAAATTATTGCGTTGCGGCCTGGTTTTTTCTTTTTTTTTTTTTTTTTTTTTTACCTTCCAGGTGGACCAACCGATCGACTAGCTGCAGCACTGATGTGCATTCTGACAGAAGCATTGCGCTGCTGTCAGATTACACACAAGTCGGTGTATGCGGCGCTGCAAGACGAGATTTCTCCTCTGCAGTAAAAGATACGTTTGCCGAGGCATATGAGCTGAGGAGGTGGCGGTGTTCCTATGCTTTGGCAAACACTTTGTATATAAAAAAAAAAAAAAAAAAAATCCGGCAATGATTTATTCATCCACATCGATTGATGTGAATGGAGAAATCTGGTTTGCCAGGGCATACGAGCTAAGTGGGTATGGATGTTGGGCGGAGCTCCTATGTCCTGGCAGACGCCTTTCCCCTCCTTTTTTTGGGGGGCAGAGATTTTTTCATCCACATTGATCGATGCGAATGAAGAAATATGTGCAGTTCATTTTTTTCTTTCAGCCCAGAGGCTGAACGAAAAAAAAAAATCTCATTACCTGTATGCTCAATATAAGGCCTCATGCACACGACCGGGTTTTTTTAAGGTCCGCAAAAACGGGGTCCGTAGGTCCATGATCCGTGACCGTTTTTTCGTCCGTGGGTCTTCCTTGATTTTTGGAGGATCCACGGACATGAAAAATGAAAAAAAATCTAAGTCAAGTTTGCCATTGAAATGATAGGAAAAAACGGACACGGATCACGGATCACGGACGCGGATGACAATCTTGTGTGCATCCGTGTTTTTTCACGGACCCATTGACTTGAATGGGTCCGTGAACCGTTGGCCGTGAAAAAAATAGGACAGGTCATATTTTTTTCACGGCCAGGAAACACGGATGCCGCTGCCAAACGGTGCATCTTCCGATTTTTCCACGGACCCATTGAAATTCAATGGGTCCGCGAAAGAAAACGGCACAACGGCCACGGATGCACACAACGGTCGTGTGCATGAGGCCTTAGGAGAATAGCAGAAACTCCTAATGCTGGCCATACATGTAATGGTTGCGGAGACCCTCAAATGCCAGGGCAGTACAAACACCCCACAACTGACCCCATTTTGGAAAGAAGACACCCCAAGGTATTCCGTGAGGGGCATATTGAGTCCATGAAAGATTTACATTTTTGTCCCAAGTTAGCGGAAAGTGAGACTTTGTGAGAAAAAACAAAAAAAATAAAAATTTCCGCAAACTTATGGCAAAAAAAAAAAATTCGATGAGCTCGCCAGGCCCCTCATTGAATACCTTGGGGTTTCTTCTTTCCAAAGTGGGGTCACATGTGGGGTATTTATACTGCCCTGGCTTTTTAGGGGCCCTAAAGCGTGAGAAGAAGTCTGGGATCCAAATGTCAAAAAATGCCCTCCTAAAAGGAATTTGGACACCTTTGCCCACCTAGGCTGCAAAAAAGTGTCACACGTGGTATCGCCGTACTCAGGAGAAGTTGGGGAATGTGTTTTGGGGTGTCATTTTACATATACCCATGCTGGGTGAGATAAATATCTTGGTCCCATAAAAAAATGGGAAAAGTTGTCTTTTGCCAAGATATTTCTCTCACCCAGCATGGGTATATGTAAAATGACACCCCAAAACACATTCCCCAACTTCTCCTGAGTACGGCGATACCAGATGTGTGACACTTTATTGCAGCCTAGGTGGGCAAAGGGGCACATATTCCAAAGAGCACCTTTCAGATTTCGCAGGCCATTTTTTACACATTTTGATTGCAAAGTACTTTTCACACATATGGGCCCCTAAATTGCCAGGGCAGTATAACTATGCCACAAGTGACCCCATTTTGGAAAGAAGACACCCCAAGGTATTCCGTGAGGGGCATGGCGAGTTCCTAGAATTTTAAATTTTTTGTCGCAAGTTAGTGGAATATGAGACTTTGTAAGGGAAAAAAAATAAATCATCATTTTCCGCTAACTTGTGACAAAAAATAAAAAATTCTAGGAACTCGCCATGCCCCTCACGGAATACCTTGGGGTGTCTTCTTTCCAAAATGGGGTCACTTGTGGCGTAGTTATACTGCCCTGGCAATTTAGGGGCCCATATGTGTGAGAAGTACCTTGCAATCAAAATGTGTAAAAAATGGCCTGCGAAATCCGAAAGGTGCACTTTGGAATATGTGCGCCTTTGCCCACCTTGGCTGCAAAAAAGTGTCACACATGTGGTATCGCCGTACTCAGGAGAAGTTGGGGAATGTGTTTTGGGGTGTCATTTTACATGTACCCATGCTGGGTGAGAGAAATATCTTGGTCAAATGCCAACTTTGTATAAAAAAAATTGGAAAAGTTGTCTTTTGCCAAGATATTTCTCTCACCCAGCATGGGTATATGTAAAATGACACCCCAAAACACATTCCCCAACTTCTCCTGAGTACGGCGATACCAGATGTGTGACACTTTTTTGCAGCCAAGGTGGGCAAAGGGACCCACATTCCAAAGTGCACCTTTCGGGTTTCACCGGTCATTTTTTACAGATTTTGATTGCAAACTACTTCTCACACATATGGGCCCCTAAATTGCCAGGGCAGTATAACTACCCCACAAGTGACCCCATTTTGGAAAGAAGACACCCCAAGGTATTTTGTGATGGGCATAGTGAGTTCATGGAAGTTTTTATTTTTTGTCACAAGTTAATGGAATATGAGACTTTGTAAGAAAAAAAAAAAAATCATCATTTTCCGCTAACTTGTGACAAAAAATAAAAAGTTCTATGAACTCACTATGCCCATCAGCGAATACCTTAGGGTGTCTACTTCCCGAAATGGGGTCATTTGTGGGGTTTTTCTACTGTCTGGGCATTGTAGAACCTCAGGAACCATGACAGGTGCTCAGAAAGTCAGAGCTGCTTCAAAAAGCGGAAATTCACATTTTTATACCATAGTTTGTAAACGCTATAACTTTTACCCAAACCATTTATTTTTTTGCCCTTTTGCCCTAACATTTTTTTTTTTATCAAAGACATGTAGAACAATAAATTTAGCAAAAAATTTATATATAGATGTCGTTTTTTTTGCAAAATTTACAGCTGAAAGTGAAAAATGTCATTTTTTTGCAAAAAAATCGTTAAATTTCGATTAATAACAAAAAAAAGTAAAAATGTCAGCAGCAATGAAATACCACCAAATGAAAGCTCTATTAGTGAGAAGAAAAGGAGGTAAAATTCATTTGGGTGGTAAGTTGCATGACCGAGCAATAAACGGTGAAAATAGTGTAGTGCAGAAGTGTAAAAAGTGGCCTGGTCATTAAGGGGGTTTCAGCTAGCGGGGTTGAAGTGGTTAATACAGAATGCTTAGTAAATTAGGGATGGAGGGGTTAAAAAAATAATAAACAAATTTAACTCACCTTAATCCACTTGGTCGCGTAGCGGATCTCCTCTTCTTTCTTCAGGATGTGGGTAAAGGACCTTTTTTCATGATGTTACTGCGCTCATCACATGGTCTATCACCATGGTGATAGACCATGTGATGAGTGCAGCACACATATGTCCGTTCTGTAGCCCCACCAAAAAAAATATAACATGTCCTATTCTTGTCCGTTTTAGACATTGTTACAATGGATCCGCAAAAAATTAAAACGGATGGCATTGAGGACCGCAAAACGCATACGGTCGTGTGCATGTAGCCTAAATCTGATCGCAAGCTGAAATCAGCCTGCATCATTGTTTGTTTTGTTTTTTTTTCCTTTCTTTCTTCAGTGTCACTTGATGGAGTTATAGGGGGTGCATTGCAGACAAGCGTGTGTCAGCACAGCTCCTGGCCTGACCTCCCAGCACTGATGTGGTCACATAGCATTATATTGCTTTATGAAGCTATGTGACCCTTAGGGCTGTTTCACACGAGCGAGTCCATTGCGGGAATCACGCTCCGTGTGTGAGTGTGATCCTCCGCTCTGGACTTGCAGCAGCGCACGGCATTATCATGATTTATAATGCTATGTGTCTCTGCATGGGCTTTTTTCCAGAGAATCAAAGTGACATAAAGCTGTCACTATGATTCTGTAGAAATAAGGTCAAGCAGAGGCACATGGCATTATCATGATTTATAATGCTGTGCGCTGCTGCAAGTCCAGAGCGGAGGATCACACTCACACACGGAGCGTGATTCCCGCAATGGACTCGCTCGTGTGAAACAGCCCTTACAGTTCTGGAATGTATTGGATAACACTGGCAGCATTATGTCAGTGTCATCTAATACATTCCAGAACTGTAAGGGTTACATAGCATCATAAATCAATATAATGCTGTGTGACCCCAGTCAGTGCTGGGAGGTCAGGCCGGGAGCTGTGCTGTGCTGTGAACTCGCAGCGTGACACGCTCATCTGCAAGGGACCTAACAGTTGCTACTGGAGTGGGTTTAACAAATCCCATGGGGCCTCCCATAACAAGTATTGGGATCGTACCCCACACCCCCATGACCACCTTTTGGTAGCATGAATTAGAGACTTATGATTATACAGTTTTTCCCTATTGCACACAATGGTGGGATAATGTGTACAATAATTTAGTACAGCAATAAGGCTCACAATCGTATGATAATGCACTTGGCGATTTACACAAATAATGCACTTTTTCATTGTCCATATACATCACTATACATCTGCACATATGTCTGACTGGAGATGGGGCCCCATAGCAGTTTCTATGCCTACTACCCTGGCAGTCATGCCCATGCTACTGGGCCTAAGAGCTGGAGGGCCACATGAAAGACATCAGGATTAGGCCTCTTTCACACAACCGTTTTTTTCAATTTTCAGGCCGTTTTTTGTGGTCCGTATACGGAACCATTCATTTCAATGGTTCCGCAAAAAAAAAAAAAAAAACTCAATGTACTCCATATGCATTCTGTTTCCATATTTCCATTTTTCCTTTCTGTTGAAAGATAGAACATGTCCTATTATTGCACGCAAATCACGTTCTGTGGCTCCAATCAAGTGAATGGGTCCGCAAAAAAAAAAAAAACGGAACACATACATTCCGTATGTGTTCCGTTTTTTTTTTGTCTTTGTCTGATGTCTTTCATGTGGCCCTCCATATGTCTTCCGTATCCGTTCCGTTTTTGCGGAACCATCTATTGAAAATGTTATGCCCAGCCCAATTTTTTCTATGTAATTACTGTATACGCCATATGGAACAACGGATCAGTGAAAAATGGACAGCAAAATACTGAAAAAGCCATACGGTCGTGTAAAAGAGGCCTTATGGAAAGCAAGTGGTGGGGGTCAGGATCCTCACTTTATGCGTTGGTCGAAATTGCTGCTTCTCCCATAGGAATGAAAAAGATTAATCATCAAAAAAATAAAAGTCTAACCCGGCCTGATTTCATGCATGGGTTTTGAACAACGGTACGTCCACATAAGACTTGCTGCAGAAATGGCTGTTAATTTCATCTTCTACATTGCAAAGGGTGAAATCCGCAGTAGAGATCCCCAGCATAAACTGACAGGCTGCAGATTACCAATCTGCATCACAAATCAATTTACTCAGATTTAAAATTATTTTTTATTTTTTTTGCAGTATGTGGATGAGATTTCTTAAAATCTCGCCTACCTTGCTGGTACTCTAGTATGCTGCAGATTTGTTGCATGAAAATCCACAAATGTAAATCTTGCATAATAGACTTTACTGCCTTGCTCTACAAATCTGTACTCTTCCTGCAGCGTGTGTACAGTGAAAACTCTTTATTTGACAGCAGCTGCTGTCTTGAATGGTTCTTATGCAGCCATTTCCAGATCTAACGTGGCAATAAAACAATATCTTGGACATTTTGACCTATCCCCTAGAAACCACGCTCCGTCCTGCAGCAGTACACTTCTATAGGCCCTGTACTGGGGCGAGGTTGCATGGAGAAGTACTATGGCCACTTACACTCATTGACTATCATGATGTTACATATAAACTCAGAGTAACAATGTAACAACACATACACTCTGAATGGATATAGGTGTATTAATAACATGGTGATGGTTTCTTATCGGATCCAGGTACTGATCAGTGGTAGCAGTATCCAGGTAACCGCTGTATTGCCGCAGGAGAGGATTCCCCATCATGGCGTATTGATTTCTGTCAGAAAGAGGGAAATAAAAAACCACAAACCTGTAGAAAAGAATTTGAGCTAAATGACAACATTGGGAAAATGAAATGATGCCTGAATAATGGGGTGACGGCAGCAGGAGCACGCTGGAGGTATACAATACGTAAATGCTTTGATTGCAGATGACGCACATTCAGGTCCCAAATGACTTCTTTCTTGCGGATTCCAGTGGTTACAATGGAAAACAACATAGTCCATTTCCATTAGGGCTCATGCGCATGGCTGTAATTTTGGTCTGCATTTCTTGCAGATCAGATGTGGACCCATTCATCCCAGTGGGGCCGCAAAAGATGTGGACAGCACACCCTATTATTTTTTTATTTCGTTTTGCGGACAAGTATAGGACATTTCTGAAGGAGTAAAAAAAAAAAAAATGTCAGTCTCTCAGCCGGTGTTCGTGTTTTGCAGATCGACGATTTGCAGACCACAAAAACGGATACCGTCATGTGCAGGAGCCCTTAGTTTACGGCCAAGGCTTCATGTTCACTGCTTTGGATTTGTGTTACGGTGCAATGTCAAGCAAAATCATTTGCATTGTGCACCTAGCAGCTAATAAAATCATGTGGGGAGAGAAATTCTATTTGCGATAATCACAAAAACACTTAGACAAGAAGCTCGATATCACATGTCCACCTGCGACGTCATTCTTAGACTGGCATTTCAGGTGATATGGCAACGCATTCGATTGTGAACACTCGCCACGAAGCCCCAACTAGGATGTATAGAAAAGTTATGTAAATGGCCCCTCTGTAAGATGGTACACAGAGTCATAAGTCCTCATTGTGAGTACATCCACATAGGACTTAATGTAACCAGAATACCCCTTTAAGTTATCCTCTAACCACAGAATAGGAGGTAACTATTCCCATCAAAATTCCCGACTAGACTCCATTCACTTCAGGGGGCCGCAGGTTTTTTTTGTGATCGGTGTGGGTCCCAGCTGTAGGACTCCCACTGGTCTAATAGTAAGGGTCCATTCACACATCCGTAGTGTATTGCGGATCCGCAATACACCCGGCCGGTACCCCCATAGAACTGCCTATTCTTGTCTGCAATTGCGGACAAGAATAGGACATGCTCTATTTTTTTTCAGAGCTGTGGACCGGAAGATCGGTGGCGCGCTCCGGTAATGCGGATGCGAACAGCACACTGTGTGCTGTCCGCATCTATTCCTGCCCCATAGAGAATGAATGGGTCCGCACCCATTCCGCAGAATTGCAGAACGGGTGCGGCCACATTCACGGACGTTTGAATGGACCCTTATCCTGTGGATAGGGGGCAACTATGTAACCAGAATAAGTCTTTAAAAAGCAGCGGAAAAATCTGCATTAATTGCATCCAGATTTTGCATTGCAAAGGGTAAAATCCGCTATGGTAATCCGTAGTATAAACTGATATCCCGCAGGGTTAAAATCCACACTGCTTGTCAATTTCCTTGCGGAATCCACATGGATTTTACATTCAGCAAGCGAATAAGAGTTAGGGCTCATGCACGTGGCCCGTATTGCGGTCTGCAAACAGTGGGTCTGCAATATGCGGGCACCGGGCATGTGTTCACCGCATCACAGATGCAGACCCATTCCCTCGAATGGGTCCGCAATCCGGAAGGTCCGGTGCGGAACGGAGACACGGAACCCCAAAAGTTGAATGGGTCTAGATCTGTCTATGGAATCTGCATAGATGATGCACGGAACGGCCCAGCAATGGCCGAGTGCATGAGCCCTTAAATAAAAATGAGCAAATTTTGTGAAATACGATTCAGATGCTTAGATTCGGGTATGAATAAATTAGACACAAACGCTCCAGTTGCACTAAAAAGTTGTGCATGACATGCTTTTTAACACCACTTAGTAATTTCAAAGTGACAATGACATATATGGCTATGGGTAACTGGATGGTGCGGGGGGTAACACCCTGTTTAATAACACAGTATACACACATACCGCCTGGGGTCATGTGATCCTCCTTCATCTTTCTGGTCACGTTCGATTAGTTTACAATCTATTTGCTCCTCTCTAGATTGAAATCTCATCCACTTTGCTGTTACTGTAAAACGCTGCAGATTTTCGGTCTGCAATTTTGTGGCGGAAAATTTGCAGAGATTATGCCTTATATCTACCCAGCACATACATTTCTGCTGCAGAAATCTGCCCTACACACCTGAATGAGGGTGTTTATGAAGCATTTACATAGGGGTTTTGACATTAGGCATCATGCATGTACCTATAATACTATAATTATATAATATTATAGTATCATTTTCCTCCAATAGTGCAGTAGAAGACTATCCAATTTTCGAGGCATGCTATGTTAGTTTTACCACCTGGTCGCAGTTTTGTAGTGGTTTTTATTGAACTTTCGCCCATTGACTTCATTGGAAAGCTGAAGTAGTTGTCTGGGCTACAGATATTAATGACCTATCCTGAGAATAGGTAATCAATATCAAATCAGTAGGGGTCCGACCCCAGCACCCTCACCGATCAGCTGTTTCAGGCAGCCATGACACTGAGAACTATACAATGTACAGAATGAAAGCAAAAGACTCCATCAACTTCCTTTTGTGTCACCCCCAACTCCTCATAGATTGTAAGCTCTTGCGAGCAGGGCCCTCACGCCTAGTGTTTAAGTTATATATCAGCCAGTTACGTTGTGATGTCTTTTGTTTTGTACATGAACCCTCTGAACTGTAATATGATGGCGCTATATAAATGAAAATTATTATCATACACTGTAGTTTCTGGCACTAATGGACTGCTACTCAGCTACCGTTCAAAGGAAGCTAAGCTGCAGTACCTCGACATGGCCACTACACAGTGTATGGCACTGTCTGCTTGCAAATCCATAACCTGTATAGTCTCCAGCACAGGAGCTGCCCGAAACAGCTGATTGGTGGGGGTGCTGGAAGTTGGACCCCCCACTGATCTGATATTATGACCTATCCGTTTTTTTATTAGGTTGATCACTAATAAATATCAGTATACAATGCCTCAGTCTTTAAAAGGAATTTCTCCTCTCCCCCATTCACTTCAATGGGGCTGAGCTGCACCTGTGTCACGTGACCAATGAACGTGACGTCACATGGCCTAGGGAAGGCCGCAGGGCTACTGGGAATGCCGCTGCCTTCTCAAACAGCTGATTGGCGGGGGTCCCAGGTGTCAGACCCCCGCTGATCAGGTACTTATGTGACCTATTCAGAGGATAGAAGTCCTGGAAAAACCTTTTAATGTATTCTGCACTGGATTAGAGTATATCAGTAATCGCCATTATGAAAGTCAACACCATCACTGTTCACCCCTACCAGATAATCCCGTTACTGGAGTGCAGCACTCATCACAAGACATTACAGTATTGCTCTTTCTCTACTAGAAATTACCTGTATAGTACAGGTCTATAGAGTACCTGTCTATAGAGTACCTGTCTGTAGAGTACCTGTATAGAGTACCAACATGAAAGCCAAGCTTTGGCATCATAAATGGCAAGAACCTTACACAGCAAAATTAGACAACCTTTAAAATAAATGTAATAGTACTATATGATGAACATAATAATGTAAGGCTACTTTCACACTGGCGTTTTGGCTTTCCGTTTGTGAGATCCATTCAGGGCTCTCACAAGCGGTCCAAAACTGTGAGGAAATAGATCGGTCTCTGCTACAAAATTATAATAATGTTCCATATTCCTCTTTCCTTTAATTTTACCCTCCTTGCACAGGGATTCTGAATAAATAATCAAAGCCACAGATGTTAACCACGAAAGCTCGAAAGGTTTTATTGTTCACATAACAGGTTTAGCTCCATTACTAGAGCATTCTAAAACAGCAAGTGGGTATTTGGTGCCCTCTGGTGGAACAGTTGTGTTTTACAATTTTTCCTCAGAATACAGGTGACATTAGGAATCTTTCCTGTGTTACTGTCCTTTAGGCTAAATGCACACAATCAGGATTGCGTGCGGATTTTAAAATCCGCAGCATGTCAATTTATTTTATTTTTCCTGACCGTATTTTCTTAATTCACTTAGTAAAATCCTCATGTGGAAAATCCGCACCAAATCTGCACCAATTGATGCGGATTGACCGCACAGATTTGCCTGCGAATACCTGCGGATTTCAGTGCGGATTCTCCGCACATGAATCCTGAACGTGTGCATGTACCTTAGGGTCCTTTTACATGGAATGATAATCAAGAGCAAACAACGCTCATTCATTATCATTGCCTCATGTAAACATAGTATCGCTCACTTGATGGTTTATGCAAACTTAAAAATCTGTGTGGAAACCAGGGGATGTGTAGTCCACGGGAACCGCAGCCTCTTCCTAGGCCTTGTGATGTCACCGAAGCCTTGTGCAATGGCTAAGCTGCAATGCCAAGCACAGCCACTGTACGGCGCTGCGCTTAGTAAGCACCCAGAAGGCTGCTGCACTCACCACGGTTTCGGTGAGTGTCCCAGCTTCCCGAAACTGCTCATTAGCGGAGGTGCTGGAATTCACAGATTTGATACTGATGACCTATCCTGTTGATAGGTCATCAATATTATTTCCTGGAAAACTCCTTTTAATGAGTGTTTGTGAGCTGTGAGTTCAGAGATAAGAGCTACAGATCCAGCCATCAATGTGGCTCCCTGGAGGATTCAGTGTAAACCAGAAAGCTTGTTAGTCTGTAAATACACTTAAAGTGAAAGCTCTTGAAGAAAAACTGACGAAAATTTTAAATAAAGTAAATTATTTTTTAACTAAAAGGTTAAAAAAAAATTGCCCCCCAAAAAAGGTGTCCATAGCCTTTAAAAACAAAAGTCAGACCAGACGGCTATGCAAATTTAACAATTTGACAAAAAAAATTATGATTTTCATACATTAAAAAAAATAATACATATGAAATAAATTTATACTTTTAGGGTTTATCATTGATCATTTTGCGCTGACACAATGATAATTCCTACCTGTAACCAGGTCTTCAGTTAGGCTACTGGGCTCTCACAAGCGGTCCAAAACGGATGAGTTTTGCCCTAATGCATTCTGAATGGAAAAGGATCCGCTCAGAATGCATCAGTTTGCCTCCGATCAGTCTCCATTCCGCTCTGGAGGTGGACACCAAAACGCTACCTGCAGAGTTTTGCTGTCCGTCCTGGGATGCGGAGCGAGACGTTTTCTATTGTGTCTTAGAAAACGGATCCCCATTGACTTACATTGTGTGTCAGGACGGATCCGTTTTCTCTGACACAATAGAAAACTGATCTGTCCCCCTTTGACTTTGACTCAATGGAGTTCATGATGGATCCGTCTTGGCTATATAACACATGACGGATGTATGCGGTTGTATTATTGTAACAGAAGCGTTTTTGCAGATCCATGACGGATCCGCAAAAAAACACTAGTGTAATAGTAGCCTTACATGTGTATTATATTTTGAATCCTATATGGGTAAAGTCTGTATTATGTTTCAAAAAGCATTTATTGGATTTTAGAGTAAAACAAAACAAGTACAATGGATAACAACATTATGTGGTTACAAATTCGAGAAAAGCCGGATAACAGACTCTGTAAGTACTACAGGTCAGACCTACGTAAGGGCAAGAGAAGCGGACAAGCTCCACCAAGAAAATAAAAGCTACAATGTAATAAAGTATTGAAAATCAGTGGTATAGGAGGAGGACAGCCAGGGCTCCCAAAGCTTCTCACAAGCAGAAAATGTATCAGTGCGGATAGCGCTGTTTTTCATATAGATATTTTCTATTGATCCCATTTGGGACTGCTTGGAAACAGAGAGCAGTAAAGCTATATGAATTCTGGCGGCTAATAGTATGCATTGTGAAGGCAAACGTCAACCAGGAGGGTTTGTCTCCTAAAAGACAGAGAGGTAATGATGCGGAATATGTACACCCCAATACAGAGGATATCAGGGTACAAACTCTATTCCAAAACCTTCTCACCACCAAACATGTCCACCATATATGGAGCATTGTACCCACCTCATCACAACCTCGGAAACACCAAGCGGAAACTGAGGGGTAAATAGAATGTAAGACCATATAGGTCTTATGAAGGACCTTGATAGAGGTTTCTGCTAGGGTGGTTTGCCAACTGGCCTTGGTAAAAGTCTGGGACCATCTAGAGGCTGGGAAAACAAGACCCACGTCCTCCCATTTTTTCATGCATAGCAGTTTAGCTCCCTCTGGAACAGTATTTAATAAATTCTAGACAAAAGGCCCCGTTTATATAAAGAATAGACAATAAAGCGTTCAAAGGGCGTATAGGTAAAAGTGTCATTAGGGATGAAAAGAACGAATCTGATTCGCAGTGAAAACCTCCCAAACAGCTTAGTTTTAAAATTTGCCAAAGTAATAAGTTTACTGCGGGATATAAAACTATGCAGTGTGCATAAATTGCAGGACAACCGCCATGAGAAATTTGGGGCTTGGAGTCCAGGAGAGAAGTCAGAATTTCCTAGTACAGTCCTGATCAAAAGTTTAAGACCACTTGAAAAATGGCAAAAAAATCATATTTAGCATGGCTGGATCTTAACAAGGTTCCAAGTAGAGCTTCAATATGCAATAAGAAGAAATGAGAGTGAGACAAAACATTCAATTAATTGAAAATAACGATTAAACTGAAACAGGCTGCTTTTCAGCTGATCAAAATTGTAGGACCACATGCCTTTAAAAGGCCAAATCTGTGCAAAGATGTGGATTCATTGTCATTTTCTGTCAGGTAGTCACACGTTGTGATGGCAAAGGCAAAAAGATTCTCCCTTTTTGGACGTGGTCGGGTTGTTGAACTGCATAAGCAGGGTCTCTCACAGCGCGCCATCGCTGCTGAGGTGGGACGCAGTAAGACAGTCATTTGGGATTTCGTAAATAATCCTGAGGGTTATGGTAACAACTGGGTTTTTCAACAGGACAACGCTACAGTACATAATGCCCGCAGGACAAGGGACTTCTTCCAGGAGAATAACATCACTCTTTTGGCCCATCCTGCGTGTTCCCCTGATCTAAATCCAATTGAGAACCTTTGGGGATGGATGGCAAGGGCAGTTTACAAAAATGGACAACAGTTCCAGACAGTAGATGGCCTTCGTGCGGCCGTCTTCACCACTTGGAGAAATGTTCCCACTCACCTCATGGAAACTCTTGCATCAAGCATGCCGAAACTGTTTTGTCTCACTCCCATTTCTTCTTGTTGCATGTTGAAGCTCTACTTGGAACCTTGTTAAGATCCAGCCATGCTAAATAGGATTTTTTGCCATTTTTCAAGTGGTCTTAAACTTTTGATCAGGACTGTATATAATACCACTAGGGAATTGACAGATTGTAATGAACACTTAAGGGTACTTTCACACTAGTGTTTTTCTTTTCCGGCACTGAGTTCCGTCACAGGGGCTCTATACAGGAAAATAACTGATCAGGCATATCCCCATGCATTCTGAATGGAGATTAAACCATTAAGGATGCTTCAGGATGTCTTCCGTTCAGTCACTTTGACTGATCAGGCAAAAGAGAAAACCGTAGCATGCTACGGTTTTATCTCCGGCAAAAAAAACTGAAGACTTTCCTGAATGATCAGGCATTTTTTCCCATAGCAATGTATTAGTCAAAATACCGGAATGCCGGATCCGTTTTGCCGGATGACACCGGAAAGACGGATCCGGCATTTCAATGCATTTTTTTGACTGATCAGGATCCTGATCAGAGGCTCATCCTCTGTGGATTTATTGCTCCATATACTTGGAAGGCCCTGCTGTGGCAACAATCTCCATTGCCATCAATAGTCCGAATTACCCAAGGAAAATCCAGAAATATTAGGTTTGGATCTGATTTTTATGGCAAGGGGTTCCATTGCAAGGGCAAATAAGGCGGGGGATAAGGGACACCCTTGAGGAGTACCAAGTTGGATTTGAATAGGGGAAGAATTAGTGGCCGGTAATTTCAAATAGGCTTCCGATGTGGTATATAGGGAGTGGACTGCCATTAAAAAAAAGGTCCCCAGATGCCTATATTGACCAGAACTTGTAAGAGATATTCCCAAGAGACGGTATCAAAGGCCTTTTCTATATCAAGGCCCAAAAGTTCAAGATTTTTCGAATGGAATCTTGTGCTTTCCAACCTGGTATAAAACCAACTTAGTCCTTATGTATAAGATTAAGGAGCAAAAACAATCTATAATTAGAGGGCACCAGGGGATCTCTATTTGGCATAGGAATGACAGTAATGTTAGTGGAGAGAAACTCAGAGAGGGGCTGGGTACCATGTAATAGATGGTTACAATAGTTAACAATGGGGTAAGAAGGGATGCTAATTTTAAAGATTTTGGTGGAACTTCTGGAAAAAATCATAAATAGAGTTAGGGTTAGAGGTGACCTGACCAAATCCGAAAACCTGGTTAATTCTCTGTCTAGATTTTAATTGACAAGCCAGCATCTTATCCGGCTTGTTGGCATACTTCTAATAGTAAGATGCAGTCCATCAAAGTGCCTTCTCAGTATTATGAGAGAGGAGCATATTCAGTTGTATTTTAGTATCCTTAATGGGGTTATCCAACCTCCTAATGCCCGGGCCCTTTATATAGGTTATACTTACCCCGCTCCCCGGCACCCACGTCAATCCTGATACCCGCACGGCTGCCACAGGGGGGCAGGGGCAGCCAATAGCAGGCCGCGACAGGGACGAGCCTCCCTTCTCTGGGACCCATTATGCTCTTTAAACTTTCCACACCGTAAAAGTATATGATAAGTAAGGGGTTCAATAACTGATATCATAGCATGGAAAAATTGTATTGGATCATCAGTTGGGGCATAAGTATTAACAATACACAGAATGGTATCAAAGAATAAACTTAATAGGATCACATATCTACCATTGCGATCAGTTATAGACTGAGATACTTGAAAGGGGAAGGAGTTTTTAAGTAAAGTGACTACTCCCTGCTTTTAGTATTATATGTAGAGGAAAAATAAGTAGGATATTGCCCCCTGCCCCAAGTCAAGAGGTTTTGAAGCATCCTCCCCCGAATGCAGCGGCGCTGCAGTCAGGTGTGATGTTCTGCAGCCTGTGGGGACCTGGAGGATTCATCCTTTCTCCATGCAGAACCGGCTGCTGTGCAGCAATGATGAGGATGCGGCCCGGGCTCAGTCCATCCTGCATCAGAAGGGATGAATCCTTTCTACCTCTGGAGAGCATCTCTTTTCTAGGTAGTTTTGCTGCACTGCAGAGCATGTGCGGTGACTGCGCCTTACTGCATATGCACCTGCAGAGCAGAACACCTGGAGCCATGCCTTATGCTCCCAGCAGAGCAGAGCAGAACACTTGGGGCCATGCCCTGTGCTCCCTGCAGAGCAGAGCAGAACACTTGGGGCCATGCCCTGTGCTCCCAGCAGAGCCTGTTGGTCCCACTGCAGAACATGTGGAGTTGTGGCCACTGTTTCCAGCCATGTTGAGGGTCCCATAGTTTACCCTGATGTTTCTGCTGGGGGGGGTTTGTTCTGTGTTTACCTCTGTTACAATGTATAATTAAGGTCTGGTCATTTCAATGTATAACACGCAGGTCACCCTCACAGGAGTCCAGGAGGCTGAGCTATGGGGAGCTGTTTGATGGGGCCCTCATACAGTGCAGCTGCTTTACCCTGTGACATGGGTGGGGGGCGCTGTGGTCAAGAAGTATAAATTTACAAGGAATAGGGCAGAGAAAGTCTATAGACCGACTAGTGGAGGCCATTGGTGATGGAGCCGGGACAGATCTGTGCTGATCCATGTGATGTTTTATGATGTTGCTCTACTAAAAATTCATAGGGTAATCTGAACATATCATCGATCTTCTTCTGTGACAAGGAGATAAGGTGTTGGAAATCAGAAGTCTTAAACCTCATGCAGACGTCCATGGAACACGGTCCGTGAGATACCGGACTGGCATTGCAGGAGCGCACGGCGTCATTGGTTGCTATGACGCCGTGTGTGGAGTGGCAAGAAAGTTGTACAAGATTTGATTTGGTGTCGCTGTGGGACATGTAAGGCTACTTTCACACCTGCGTTAGGTGCGGATCCGTCTGGTATCTGCACAGACGGATCCTTACACATACAAAAATTTGCTGTGGGGCCCAGTCACTTCTAGTTACGCCCCTGTTCTGGGACATAGTGAATCTAAATATTTCAAGAGAGCATCCTACATCAAATAATGTAGCAGACAGTTTGCCTGCCACGAGGGAGAACGCCCTTATTGGATTGCTCAATATAAAGTAAGGAAACCATTATATTCAGTACCTGAGTGCTAGAGATTGGGCTTAAAGTAGAACTATCTAAGAAGAGAACTTTTTTCTTGCCTGTAAAGTAACAGCATTAGGAAAACTTCTCAACTGAAAATTGCCAGACCTGTTATAAGGATCCCAGCTAAATTAACATCTGGATTATTGCTTTCGCTATATAAATGAACTGTACCAACTGTCCTGAGACCATTGATTCAGTAAAAGTTCAACAGTTTTTATTACAACTGACTCCTCATCCTTTCTACCCTCAACATTTGCACCTTACGGTGCTGGTGTCACGGACACAGGGGCCCAGCCACCAAAGCACCTATACCAGGCATGTCCAAACTGCGGCCCTCCAGCTGTTGCAAAACTACAACTCCCAGGATGCCATAATAGCTGTAAGCTATCCAGGCATGCTGGGAGTTGTAGTTTTTCAACAGCTGGAGGGCCGCAATTTGGACATGCCTAAACCTATACCATCAAGGGCACCTCAACTTCCATCTGGCTGGTGTTCCCTGCAATAGAGAGTGCCCCGGAGGATTTTGTGCTGTCTTCCCCTCCACTGCACTGCCGGCCCAGGGAGGCTCTGCTAACCGTGAGTAAATGAACTACTACACCCCCATCGGCCCACAGTCACTCATGTGTTGCCCCTGTGGCCCGGTACGCTGCATTCCCAAGCTCAATTTTCAGTTCTAGCTCGTTAATCTGGGCCGCATGAGTGTTGCTATCCTTCCTGTCAGCTCCTATGTCATCAGTGAAGTCGGCTGCCCGTGTCTCCAGTTCGGGTACTCTGTTCCCAATATCCTGGATTTGGTGGGTGAATTCCGCCACAGCATGTGAAAGTTCAGTGCGGAACAGGGATTTAATGTTCTTGAACAGGCCACCACAGGATTTGCCATGATAGAATGTCTGGTGAGTCAAAATATTCCGAAAATGTGGGCGCTTGTGGAGCCGTTAGAACAGCACTAAGAGCGAGATTACCCCTTGAAAAAGCTGACGGCGAAACGCGCGTCGGGGGACAGTCTGACGGTGGTGTGGCAAGATATTTGGGTCAGTATGCTAAATTGTCTGCTATTTTTATAGTATTTTGCTATGGCAGTGGGTGTGATAATGTCCGTGGGATCCAGGGTCGGAAGTCTGACTCTGTGACCACACATGTGGACAGGATAATATGTTTTATATACACTGATTGCACTTTCCCATATATACTGTTGCACTTGCACTTTATATGTATAAATTGCCATACACCCGAAGTCTGAATTGAATTTTAAATGTTCTTATTTTCTGTGAGGCCAAAAATGGTTGTAACTCTGAGTACCAATAAAATTGATGATTATTTAAAATGCAATTGTTGATGGAGTTATAATTTGTGATTTGAATTGATCTATGTATCTAGATATTGGTTTTGCTAATGGTGATACTGGATTGCTTACGTAGCAAATAAAGGGAAACAAGTGTTGGTTGTTTAAGAGCGAGATTAGTTTGACGTGTGGAGTAGAGTTCACAGAAGCATGTCCCCACTCATGAGCCGCACGCATGCCCCTTAAAGTCTGTATTATATTATGTTAATATGCACAAAACTGCATGTTATACACAAAAGAAATAAAATAAAATAAATAAATATTGTTCATCATAAAAAAAAAAATGAAAACTTTGCCATCTAGTGGCAAAACCAAGTATTTCACCTTGGAAATAAAATAGCTTCTGCACTGCAGAAAACTGGACTGTAATCAAAACTGTTACTAAGGCCTGTTTCACTTTGCGTTTTAGAGACCTGACAGGCTATTCCCTGCCAGATCTCTCTGCATTCAGGCATTGCCGGAATCAAAAGCATCGCCGCATGGCTACATCCACTATAATGGGGACCGGTGGAGATGCAGCCGCAGCCCAGCAAATATGGTGAGAAGCGACTGGACAAATAACACTGCACACAGCAGTTTTAATCCGGCCTCTTCTCAGCATGTTTGCCAGGTTGCGGCCGGATCTCCGCCGGTCCCCATTATAGTGAATGGGGCCGGCTGGTGTCTGGTAGCTTCCGGCAGTGCCGGATCTGGACATCTCCGGCAAGCTTGTTTCACGCAAATGTGAAACAAGCCTAATATTTATGTAGGGCCTTGTCCACAGCTTCATTAGCGGATCCATTGGGGCCTTTGTAGCAGATTCCATTTGCCCTATTTTGTCCAGGAAATTTCCAGCCTCCGTGACCGAAACCGGACAGGCCCTATTATAGTCAATGATGAACCAGCACTGCCCACATGTATTCTCTGCCATGATGGTATAATTTACATTAAAGGGAATCTGTCACCTGCTTTTACCATTTTAAGCTGTCACCATCGCTATGTTCACTAAAGTACCTCATTTCCAGCAGTCTTCTTTTTACTTTATTTCTTTTTGCCCTTTTGATATAAAAGCGCTTTTTATTATATGCTAATGAGGCTCCAAGGTGCCGAGAAGGGCGTTTTTTTTTCCTTCTCCGGTGCCCAGTGACGCCCCCCTGCAGTGCCCAAGAACGCCTCCTGATCCTCAAATAACCTCCCACAGCCCCGGCAAACGGTTCCGCCCCCTCCCCACGTCATCGTCTACCTTCTAGAAATGCCCCGTCCTTCTTCCTGTCAGCAGCCAGAAAACTCGCGCAGGCGCAGTACCGCCTACGGCCTGCGCGATCATCAACCTCCTCAGGGCAACAGCGCTCAGGTCACATCACTGGGCTCAGCGCATGCCCAGTGAGACTTTTGAGGCTGTTGCCCTCAGGAGGTTGATGATCGCGCAGGCGCAGGAAGAAAGACGGGGCATTTCTAGAAGGTAGACTATGACTTGGGGAGGGGGTGGAACCATTTGCCGGGGCTGTAGGAGGTTATTTGAGGATCAGGAAGCGTTCTTGGGCACTGCAGGGGGCATCACTGGGCACCGGAGAAGGAAAAAAACGCCCCTCTGGGCACCTTGGAGCCTAATTAGCATATCATAAAAAGCGCATTTATATCAAAAGGACAAAACGAAATAAAGTAAAAAGAAGACTGCTGGAAATGAGGTACTTTAGTGAACATAGTGATGGTGACAGCTTAAAATGGTAAAAGCAGGTGACAGATTCCCTTTAATGTGCTGTCTTCATCTGAACCTGGGTTGTAAAATATATTAAAAAAATATATGGAGGACCCAGGATGTTCATGCATTAGACCAAGGCTTCTCAAACTTTTTCAACTCACCAGCCAACAAATGGTACCACACAGTGCCAAACAAATACCAATGCTCCAAGCAACATGAATAAAATACCACCAAATGCAACACAGCATACCTACCAACAGCACCAGACACTACAGTGCAGCACAGAACCCTACTCGACATCACCAAGCACTACAGTGTAGCACAGCATACCTGCTAACAGCACCAGACACTACAGACTACCAACAGCCCCAAACACAGTGGGGGACAGCATGCCTACCAATAGTACCAAACTCTACAGTGCAGCACAGCATGCCTACCAACTGCACCAAACACTACAGTGCAGCACAGCATGCCTACCAACTGCACCAAACACTACAGTGCACCACAGCACTCTACTCTTTCTGACTCCTCCCCCACTGGCAGTAGCACTATCTCCCTTTGCACCCCTCCCTACTAACAGCAGCATTGCCCTTCTTCCTACTGACAGTAGCATCGTCCCCATTCCCACTCTCTCCCTCTAGCAGAAGTACTGTCCCTCAACCCACCCTTCCGCACTGGAAACAATATTTTCCACACCACAGCAGAGAAGAGAGATGAAATGATGCTTGAGATCTGAGGTCTCCTCTGTTACACCCCCCATCCTCTCTAATTTCTACACTCTGGCTGAACTCCTAGAGTGCAATACCTGTGCAGTGACCATGATGTCACCATAGGTCCTTCACCACTTCTAGCCACAAAAACTGCACTCATAATGCATGGCTGGCCTTTTGACTATGGCCATGACCATGCGATTACTATGGGGCCCGGGATGGATAGGGGGAGTGGAGAGGCAGGCGGTGTTAAAGGCCTTCTTCTCCTTCCATTGTGAAACCACCACTAGGGGGAGCTCAGTGTAAACAGATGATTACAACTTCCATTCCCATGTACTGAGCTCCCCTTTGTGGTGGCTGCAGGCAGTCAGCTTTTCAGAGATGTAATGGATGTGAAGCAGGTCATTTATCAATGCGTTTATGCTAGTTGTCTGGTGTAAATTGATTGAAAAATATGGTGAGCTACCTATTTACCAAGCACTTTTTCCACTTTACTGACACAGAAGTCGGATAAAGTCGGGGGTGTGCTCTGTTTGGTATGCAGTGCTTCAAACAGGTGATCAGCAGGGGGTGCTTTATTTCGGACCACTGCAGATCAAATATTGATGACCTATCCTGAGGGTAGCTCTTCAGTATCGGAGTCTCGGAAAACCTCTTTAAGGGGTCTCGGAGAATCTGTATTTATTAATGGGTCTGTCATTGTTTAGAAGGCCTGACCTGGGGTCTTTATAAAGGGAGGGTCTGGTGTGGTCTGTAGTTGTTTAGGGCAGGGATGGCCAACTTGAGGCTCTCCAGCTGTTGCAAAACTACAACTCCTACAGCAGGGCATGGTGGGAGTTGTAGTTTTACTACAGCTGGAGAGCCTAAGGTTGGCCATGCCTGGTTTAAGGGGCAGAATTCATTATGGGGTGTGCTAAAGGGATTCACATGCCATAGAGTGGGGACATGCCCGATATTAATAGCTTGGATACATTTTGTGCGGCTCTTTGAATCCCTCTGATGTCCCTTATCAAAAGTTGGCAAGTATGATCATCAATCTATAGTGCTACATTCGTAACTGCAATCTATAGGGGCTCCTGGGAAAACAGAATAAATGAAGGATAATATAGACATCAAGGGCTGCAGGATGTGTCACACTAATGGCAGGAAATGGGAATTCATATTTGTTCAAATCTGTCACTTTTCACACCTGGTATTTTGTTACCGAGCTGCCATTTCTCCAGATGCTTCATATTTAGATATTTCTAGCAATTTTTGGGGGAATTGCGTTATCCTATTGAGGTGTCGGCTGAACAAAGTATTTTTTTATGTATGTAGTAAGGCGTCAATGCACTTTAAGCTGAAATGTCATCTGAATCATTAATGTCTCTGGGATACATCTCCCGCTGAAGAATGTCATTTAGCAATTCTATCAAAGCATCAGCCACATCAAAGGGCAAAGCAGAAAATGGTCTAATACTGATCCTAGCCTAAGCTGCAGCAGTACAGTGTGCATGTACAGCAAGGCCGGATACACATTACTGTGGCCTAGTAATACTGTATCACAGAGAATCAATGCTCTGTAGTTTACACTAAACATTCCTTCCAAGGACAAAATCCACAATGTCTCCTATACCAAGTGTTGACCTTCTTCATGCATGGTAAATACCTAAACGCCTTCAGTAGCACATATCATCTGTAGAGGGAGAGTTGGGGGGTGGGTTCAGCCGACAATACTCTGATAATGTATTATGGGAGCGTTATAAGATTCAAGTCTTCTGTTAAATGACAGAATTTACAATTTTCTAGATCAGCGAAAGCTTCATGTTATGTTCTCACCTGGTGAGGTGGACCTGCTAAGCCACTTGTCCGGAAGGGCTCATCTTGTGCAGCATGTACAGGAGGCACTGGTGCAGCAAGCAGTTGGGCAGGTGCAGTAGAGCTGGAGGACCGATGCAGAGGAGGTGAATCTGATCTATTACCCGTGTTGAAGGCCAGAAGAGCCGTGTGAGATGTAGCAGAATAGATGCCGGACATCAGAATAGCTGTATGATGTAGCAGAGATGATGCAGCACATTGGAGACCAGAATTGCTGTGTTATGTAGTAGAGCTGATGCAGCATTTTGGACACTGGAATAGCCGTATGATGTAGCAGGACTGACACAGCGTATTGGAGACCAGAGTAGCTGAAAGATGTGGCAGAGTTGATACAGCATTTTGGAGGCCAGAATGGCTAAGTGATGTAGCAGAGCTGATGCAGCATATTGGAGACTGGAATAGCCGAGTGCTGTAGCAGAGCTGATGTAGCCTACTGAAAACCAGAATACCATAATGATGTAGCAGAGTTGGTGCAGCATAGTGGAAGGTGGTGTCGCAAAGAAGAGGTAGCTAGCTGCGCACTGTAGGCTGGTTTAGCATAGTTCAGGTAACTGCGTGCTGAAGATGGTATAGCAGAGAGGAGGTAGCCGAGCACTCTAGGATTGAGTAGCAGAGCTGAGGGAGCTGCATACTGTAGGGTGGTGTAGCTGAGTGGGTGACTAAATGTAACATAGTACATAAGGCCGAAAAAAGACATTTGTCCATCCAGTTCGGCCTGTCATTCTGCAAGTTGATCCAGAGGAAGGAAAAAAAAAACTGAGGTAGAAGCCAATTTTCCTCACTTTAGGGGAATAAAAATTCCTTCCCGACTCCAATCAGGCAATCAGAATAACTCCCTGGATCAACGACCCCTCTCCAGTAGCTATAGCCTGTAATATTATTACGCTCCAGAAATACATCCAGGCCCCTCTTGAATTCCTTTATTGTACTCACCATCACCACCTCCTCAGGCAGAGAGTTCCATAGTCTCAGTGCTCTTACCGTAAAGAATCCTCTTCTATGTTTGTGTACAAACCTTCTTTCCTCCAGACGCAGAGGATGTCCCCTTGTCACAGTCACCGTCCTGGGAATAAATAGATGATGGGATAGATCTCTGTACTGACCCCTGATATATTTATACATAGTAATTAGATCTCCCCTCAGTCGTCTTTTTTCTAAAGTGAATAACCCTAATTTTGATAATCTTTCAGGGTACTGTAGTTGCCCCATTCCAGTTATTACTTTAGTTGCCCTCCTCTGGACCCTCTCCAGCTCTGCTATGTCTGCTTTGTTCACTGGAGCCCAGAACTGTACACAGTACTCCATGTGTGGTCTGACTAATGATTTGTAAAGAGGTAGGACTATGTTCTCATCACGGGCATCTATGCCCCTTTTGATGCAACCCATTATCTTATTGGCCTTGGCAGCAGCTGCCTGACAGTTTTTTGCAGCTTAGTTTGCTGTTTATTAAAATTCCTAGATCCTTTTCCATGTCAGTGTTACCGAGTGTTTTACGATTTAGTATGTACGGGTGACTTGCATTATTTCTTCCCATGTAGAACTTTACATTTGTCAGTGTTAAACCTCATCTGCCACTTCTCTGCCCAAGCCTCCAATATATCCAGATCCCTCTGTAGTAGTATACTGTCCTCATCAGTGTAAATTACTTTACACAGTTTAGTGTCATCTGCGAAAATTGATACTTTACTATGCAAGCCTTCTACAAGATCATTAATAAATATATTGAAGAGAATAGGGCCCAATACTGACCCCTGAGGTACCCCACTAGTGACAGCGACCCAATCTGAGTATTTACCGTTAATAACCACCCTCTGTTTTCTATCATTGAGCCAGTTACTTACCCACATACAGATGTTATCTCCCAGTCCGAGCATTCTCATTTTATATACTAACCTTTTATGTGGTACAGTGTCAAATGCTTTTGAGAAGTCCAGATATACGACATCCATTGATTCGCCGCCGTCAAGTCTAGAACTTACCTCCTCATAGAAACTGATTAAATTAGTTTGGCATGACCGATCCCTCACGAAGCCATGCTGATATGGCGTTATTTGCTTATTTCCGTTAAGATGCTCTAAGATAGCATCTGTCAGAAAACCTTCAAACAGTTTACCCACAACAGATGTTAAACTTACCGGCCTATAGTTTCCAGGCTCTGTTTTTGGACCCTTTTTGAATATTGGCACCACATTTGCCATGCGCCAATCCTGTGGGACATTCCCTGTCAGTATAGAGTCTGCAAATATCAGAAATAAGGGTCTGGCTATGACATTACTTAATTCCCTTAGGATACAGGGGTGTATGCCATCCGGTCCTGGCGATTTGTCTATTTTAATCTTTTTAAAGTCGCTGGGTCAGACAGGACACTTTTACTGGGGAATTTATTTCAACATTCGGCATGTCATCTGACAGTTTATTTTCCTCAGTGAATACATTGGAGAAAAAAATATTTAACAGCTTTGCTTTCTCCTCATCGCTCTCTGCGACTCCCCCCTCATTACTCTTTAACGGGCCGACACCTTCAGATTTATACTTTTTAACATTTATATAATTGAAGAACATTTTAGGGTTCGTTTTACTCTCTTTGGCAATTAATCTCTAGTAAACTCTAGCAGAGTAAACTATTGAAGCCACGTCCACAGATATACCAGTGTAGTCTGCTATAGCCAGATAGACTGATAGAAGGGATGCCGGAGACTACCTAAATCATAACGCTGCCTGAGCTGGGCTTAAATAGCCCAAAGGTTACAGTGCCAATCCAAGGCACACAAGAAGGAGCAGACCTGGACAGAGAGGAGGACCAAGGTAGCCTTGATGTTGGATCCAGGAAAGGTAACACCTCAGAAGACTAAGCTGATGGCACTACCTCTTCCAACAACTGATCGGCACGGGTGTCAGACTCCCGCCCATCTGACATTAATGACTATTCTGAGGAAAAAGGCATACTCTCCCATGAATCACAGAAAAACACAATAAGGCCTCGTTCACACGAACGTGTGAAGCCCGTGCCCGAGCTGTGGACCACAAGTTGCGGTCCGCAATGCACGGGCACCATCCGTGGGGCAGGCGCATGGGGATCGCAGACCCATTCACTTGAATGGGTCCACGATCCTTCCGCTCCCCAAAAAGTTCTATCTTTTTGCGGTGCGGAAGCACGGAACAGAACCCCAGGAAGCACTCCGTAGTGCTTCCGTAGTGTTCCGTTCTGTGCTTCCGTTCCTCATCTCTGGATTTGCGGACCCATCGAAGTGAATGGGTCCGCATCCATGGCAAATGCGGTCCGCAATACGGCAACGAGCCCTAAAGCTGTAAATACACATACATCATGGTCCAGCCAGAGTCAGGTGATTGGTGACTATAGGTAAATCACAAAAGACTGCTCTGTATATAAATCCATTGAAATCTGACCTCAGTATATCGCTATGCATGGAGCAGGGCTGCAGGAACTTCTGAACAAACTCTAAGATATCCTACTTTACAACTTTTTTTTATTATTCTAATGCATCTGGGGGGGAAAATAATTTTGCAAATAGACTTGATTACAAATCTCCTACAGTTTGTGTCTCCAGCAACTATTCTTACCTGTGTCTTTACCCTATGTCGTCTGATTCGGCAGTCATTATTTTCCATCTGTCCTCTATTTATTGATAACCTTCCGAACATATGTCAGCAAGAAGAGAGGGCAGATGGAAGGGAATACTGTAACTGCATGATCAGACCACACAGGATTTCTTCTCAGTCTGTAACCATGGAATTACATAGGTCTACATATTAGCTGTAGACACAGAATGGTGGGATACAGTATTTGTAATCAAGACTATCTGCATCTATGAAGTGAAGGCATATCCTGAAGATTTGTGGTCAATTTATGATCAACCTCTGATACCCTCACTGACAATAAAAAAATAAAAATGAAATAATAATAAAATAGAACATCTCTCTATCTCTACACACACATATATATATATATATAAATATAAATTCCAAATTGGGTAGAATTGGAAAAAAAAACGCAATTTCACCACAGTTAGAGGTTTTGTCCCTACGGCATTCCCTATGCGGCAAAACTGACCTGTGCGGTTCATTCTCGGGGTCAGTATAATTACAATGATGCCACATATGTGTAGGTTTTTATGTGTTTTAATACTTTTTGGTTGCATTTTATTCAATTTCTTTGGGTAAGAGAAGCGATGAAAAAATGTCAAATCAGCCATTTTGATTTATTTTTCTGTTACGCCATTTGCTGTATGGGATACATATATATATATTTTTTATAGTACAGGCTTTTCTGGATGCAACAATGCCCATGATGTTTATATTTTTTATTATTTATGTATTTATTTATTTTTTATTCTAGGGAAAGGGGGGGGGTATTTAATTTTTTATATTTTTTTTTTACTTTTTTATAGCCCCTCTAGGAGGCTACAATATGCAGTAGTTTTTTTTTTTTACAGCTTATATTGTATTTCCATGGAACTACAGTATAAAGCTGAATTTGCTGATATCCTATGTTGGTCTGCCACCTGCAGGCCAACATAGGAACTGCAGCTCTAATTCACTGGGCCAGCTTCCCCAATTGCTGCACGGGGGAGCCGATCTTTTTCGCTATTTAGATGCTGTGGTCGCGCTTGACCACAGCTTTAAAAGGGTTAAATGTCTGCGATTGGCATTATTGCCAGTCGCAGACAAGAGCTGCGGGCCTCTGCTGTTTGAAACAGCAGAGACCCGGCAGCTATGGCGCCTGCTGCACGCGTGAGTGAGTGGCATGTTTAACCCCTTCTACCCCGGGCCAGTTTTCGCCCTTCTGCCCAGGCCATTTTTTGCAAATCTGACATGTGTCACTTTATGTGTTAATAGCTTTGGAACACTTTTATTTATCAAAGCCATTCTGAGATTGTTTGCTCATGACACATTGTACTTTATGATAGTCATAAATTTGAGTCAATATTTATTTATGAAAAAAATCCTGAATTTACCCAAAAAAATTGTAAAATTCACAATTTTAAAATTTTCTATTTCTCTGCTTTTAACCACTTCAGCCCCGCTAGGTGAAACCCCCTTCATGACCAGAGCACTTTTTACACTTCGGCACTACACTCCTTTCACCGTTTATCGCTCGGTCATGCAACTTACCACCCAAATGAATTTTACCTCCTTTTCTTCTCACTAATGGAGCTTTCATTTGGTGGTATTTTATTGCTGCTGACATTTTTACTTTTTTTGTTATTAATCAAAATGTAACGATTTTTTTGCAAAAAAATGACATTTTTCACTTTCAGCTGTAAAATTTTGCAAAAAAAACGACATCCATATATAAATTTTTCGCCAAATTTATTGTTCTACATGTCTTTGATAAAAAAAAAAATGTTTGGGCAAAAAAAAAAAATGGTTTGGGTAAAAGTTATAGCATTTACAAACTATGGTACAAAAATGTGAATTTCCGCTTTTTGAAACAGCTCTGACTTTCTGAGCACCTGTCATGATTCCTGAGGTTCTACAATGCCCAGACAGTAGAAAACCCCCACAAATGACCCCATTTTGGAAAGTAGACACCCTAAGGTATTCGCTGATGGGCATAGTGAGTTCATAGAACTTTTTATTTTTTGTCACAAGTTAGCGGAAAATGATGATGATTTTATTTTTTTTATTTTTTCTTACAAAGTCTCATATTCCACTAACTTGCGACAAAAAATAAAAAATTCTAGGAACTCACCATGCCCCTCACAGAATACCTTGGGGTGTCTTCTTTCCAAAATGGGGTCACTTGTGGGGTAGTTATACTGCCCTGGCAATTTAGGGGCCCAAATGTGTGAGAAGAACTTTGCAATCAAAATGTGTAAAAAATGACCGGTGAAATCCAAAAGGTGCACTTTGGAATATGTGCCCCTTTGCCCACCTTGGCAGCAAAAAAGTGTGACACATCTGGTATCGCCGTACTCAGGAGAAGTTGGGGAATGTGTTTTGGGGTGTCATTTTACATATACCCATGCTGGGTGAGAAAAATATCTTGGTCAAATGCCAACTTTGTATAAAAAAATGGGAAAAGTTGTCTTTTGCCAAGATATTTCTCTCAGCCAGCATGGGTATATGTAAAATGACACCCCAAAACACATTCCCCAACTTCTCCTGAGTACGGCGATACCAGATGTGTCACACTTTTTTGCTGCCAAGGTGGGCAAAGGGGCACATATTCCAAAGTGCACCTTTCAGATTTTGCAGGCCATTTTTTACACATTTTGATTGCAAGGTACTTCTCACACATTTGGGCCCCTAAATTGCCAGGGCAGTATAACTACCCCACAAGTGACCCCATTTTGGAAAGAAGACACCCCAAGGTATTCCGTGAGGGGCATGGCGAGTTCCTAGAATTTTTTATTTTTTGTCACAAGTTAGCGGAAAATGATGATTTTTTTTTTTTCTCTTTTTTCCTTACAAAGTCTCATATTCCACTAACTTGCGACAAAAAATAAAAAATTCTAGGAACTCTCCATGCCCCTCACGGAATACCTTGGGGTGTCTTCTTTCCAAAATGGGGTCACTTGTGGCGTAGTTATACTGCCCTGGCAATTTAGGGGCCCAAATGTGTGAGAAGTACTTTGCAATCAAAATCTGTAAAAAATGACCGGTGAAATCCGAAAGGTGCACTTTGGAATATGTGCCCCTTTGCCCACCTTGGCATCAAAAAAGTGTCACACATCTGGTATCGCCGTACTCAGGAGAAGTTGGGGAATGTGTTTTGGGGTGTCATTTTACATATACCCATGCTGGGTGAGAGAAATATCTTGGCAAAAGACAACTTTTCCCATTTTTTTATACAAAGTTGGCATTTGACCAAGATATTTTTCTCACCCAGCATGGGTATATGTAAAATGACACCCCAAAACACATTGCCCAACTTCTCCTGAGTACGGCGATACCAGATGTGTCACACTTTTTTGCTGCCAAGGTGGGCAAAGGGGCACATATTCCAAAGCGCACCTTTCGGATTTTGCAGGTCATTTTTTACACATTTTGATTGCAAAGTTCTTCTCACACATTTGGGCCCCTAAATTGCCAGGGCAGTATAACTACGCCACAAGTGACCCCATTTTGGAAAGAAGACACCCCAAGGTATTCCGTGAGGGGCATGGCGAGTTCCTAGAATTTTTTATTTTTTGTCGCAAGTTAGTGGAATATGAGACTTTGTAAGGAAAAAAGAGAAAAAAAAAAAAATCATCATTTTCCACTAACTTGTGACAAAAAATAAAAAATTCTAGGAACTCGCCATGCCCCTCACGGAATACCTTGGGGTGTCTTCTTTCCAAAATGGGGTCACTTGTGGCGTAGTTATACTGCCCTGGCAATTTAGGGGCCCAAATGTGTAAGAAGTACCTTGCAATCAAAATGTGTAAAAAATGGCCTGCGAAATCCGAAAGGTGCCCCTTTGCCCACCTTGGCTGCAAAAAAGTGACACACATCTGGTATCGCCGTACTCAGGAGAAGTTGGGCAATGTGTTTTGGGGGGTCATTTTACATATACCCATGCTGGGTGAGAGAAATATCTTGGCAAAAGACAACTTTTCCCATTTTTTTTATACAAAGTTGGCATTTGACCAAGATATTTTTCTCACCCAGCATGGGTATATGTAAAATGACACCCCAAAACACATTCCCCAACTTCTCCTGAGTACGGCGATACCAGATGTGTGACACTTTTTTGCAGCCTAGATGCGCAAAGGGGCCCAAATTCCTTTTAGGAGGGCATTTTTAGACATTTGGATCCCAGACTTCTTCTCACGCTTTCGGGCCCCTAAAAAGCCAGGGCAGTATAAATACCCCACATGTGACCCCACTTTGGAAAGAAGACACCCCAAGGTATTCAATGAGGGGCATGGCGAGTTCCTAGAATTTTAATTTTTTTTGCATAAGTTATTTGATATTGATTTTTTTTTTGTTTTTTTCTCACAAAGTCTCACTTTCCGCTAACTTAGGACAAAAATTTCAATCTTTCATGGACTCAATATGCCCCTCACGGAATACCTTGGGGTGTCTTCTTTCCGAAATGGGGTCACATGTGGGGTATTTATACTGCCCTGGCTTTTTAGGGGCCCTAAAGCGTGAGAAGAAGTCTGGAATATAAATGTCTAAAAATGTTTACGCATTTGGATTCCGTGAGGGGTATGGTGCGTCCATGTGAGATTTTATTTTTTGACACAAGTTAGTAGAATATGAGAAAAAACAAAAACAAACAAAAAATTTCCGCTAACTTGTGCCAAAAAAAATGTCTGAATGGAGCCTTACCAGGGGGGGGGTGATCAATGACAGGGGGGTGATCACCCATATAGACTCCCTGATCACCCCCCTGTCACTGATCACCCCCCCTGTAAGGCTCCATTCAGACATCCGCATGATTTTTACGGATCCATGGATACATGGATCGGATCCACAAAACGCATGCGGACGTCTGAATGGAGCCTTACAGGGGGGTTATCAATGACAGGGGGTGATCAGGGTGATCACCCCCCTGTCAATGATCACCCCTCCTGTAAGGCTCCATTCAGACATCCGCATGATTTTTTACGGATCCATGGATACATGGATCGGATCCACAAAACGCATGCGGACGTCTGAATGGAGCCTTACAGGGGGGTTATCAATGACAGGGGGTGATCAGGGTGATCACCCCCCTGTCAATGATCACCCCTCCTGTAAGGCTCCATTCAGACATCCGCATGATTTTTTACGGATACATGGATACATGGATCGGATCCACAAAACGCATGCGGACGTCTGAATGGAGCCTTACAGGGGGGTTATCAATGACAGGGGGTGATCAGGGTGATCACCCCCCTGTCACTGATCACCCCCCCTGTAAGGCTCCATTCAGACGTCCGCATGTGTTTTGTGGATCCGATCCATGTATCCATGGATCCGTAAAAATCATGCGGACGTCTGAATGGAGCCTTACAGGGGGGTGATCAATGACAGGGGGGTGATCAATGACAGGGGGGTGATCAGGGAGTGTATATGGGTGATCACCCGCCTGTCATTGATCACCCCCCTGTAAGGCTCCATTCAGATGTCCGCATGATTTTTACGGATCCATGGATACATGGATCGGATCCACAAAACACATGCGGACGTCTGAATGGAGCCTTACAGGGGGGTTATCAATGACAGGGGGGTGATCAGGGAGTGTATATGGGTGATCACCCGCCTGTCATTGATCACCCCCCTGTAAGGCTCCATTCAGACGTCCGCATGTGTTTTGCGGATCCGATCCATGTATCCATGGATCCGTAAAAATCATGCGGACGTCTGAATGGAACCTTACAGGGGGGTGATCAATGACAGGGGGTGATCAGGGAGTGTATATGGGTGATCACCCGCCTGTCATTGATCACCCCCCTGTAAGGCTCCATTCAGACGTCCGTATGCTTTTTGCGGATCCGATCCATGTATCCGTGGATCCGTAAAAATCATACGGACGTCTGAACGGAGCCTGACAGGGCGGTGATCAATGACAGGGGGGTGATCATGGGTGATCAGGGGTTTATAAGGGGTTAATAAGTGACAGGGGGGGGGGGGTGTAGTGTAGTGTGGTGTTTGGTGCTACTGTACTGACCTACCTGAGTCCTCTGGTGGTCGATCCTAACAAAAGGGACCACCAGAGGACCAGGTAGGAGGTATATTAGACGCTGTTATGAAAACAGCGTCTAATATACCTGTTAGAGGTTAAAAAATTTGGATCTCCAGCCTGCCAGCGAGCGATCGCCGCTGGCAGGCTGGAAATCCACTCGCTTACCTTCCGTGCCTGTGCGCGCGCGTTCACAGGAAATCTCGGCTCTCGCGGGAGGACGCGTATATGCGTCCACCCAGAAGAGCAGGACCGCCGGCAGGACGCAATCCTGCGTACGGCGGTCCTGAGGTGGTTAAAACAGAAAGTGATACCTCATAAAATATTTATTACTTAACATTCACCATATATCTACTTTTTTTTTTTAGGACGTTAGAAGGCTTCGAATTATAGAAGCAATTTAAAAAAATTAAGAAAATTTCCAAAACCCACATTTTAAGGACCAGTTCAGGTCTGAAGTCACTTTGTGGGGCTTACATAGTGGAAACCCCCCATAAATGACCCCATTGTAGAGACTACATCCTTCAGGTTACTCAAAACTGATTTTACAAACTTTGCTAACCCTTTAGGTGTTCCACAAGAATTAAAGAAAAATGGAGATTAAATTTCTAAATTTCACTTTTTTGGCAGATTTTCAATTTTAATCAATATTTCTCTTCAACACATCAAGGGTTAACAGGCAAACAAAACTCAATATTTATTACCCTGATTCTGCAGTTTACAGAAACACCCCACATGTGGTCGTAAACTGATATAAGGGCACACAGCAGTGCGCAGAAGAAAAGGAGCGCCCTATGGTAGATTTTGCTGGACTGGATTTTAGATGCCATGTCCCATTTGATGCACCCTTACAGTAGGAACGCCCAAAAAGTGACCCCATTTTGGAAACTAGGGGGTAAGGTGCCAGTTTTTATTGGTACTATTGTGGGGTACATATGATTTTTAATTGCTCTATATTATGTTTTTTGTGTGGCAAGGTAACCAAAAAATTGCTGTTTTGGCAGCGTTTTCATTTTTTACAACATTCATCTGAAAGGGTAGATCATGTGCTATTTATATAGAGCAGGTTGTTACGGATGCAATGATATCAGATATGTGTACTTTGTTTGTTTGCTTCAGTTTTACATAATAAAGCATGTTTGAAAAAAAATGATGTTTATGTGTCTCCATTTTCTGAATGCCTTATTTTTTTTATTTTTCTGCCGATTGTCCTGTACGGGGCTCAATTTTTGCAGGATGAGTTGACATTTTTATTGGTACCATTTTTGAGTACATTATTACACTTTATGGGGCAAGGTGACCCAAAAATTTGTTGCTTTAGCACAATTTTTATTTTTTTACAGCGTTCATCTGGGGTTTAGGTCATGTGACATTTTTTATAGAGCAGATTGTTACAGATGTGGCAATACCTAATATGTCTATTTTTTCTTATTTAAGTTTTACACAATAATAGCATTTTTTAAACCAAAAAAATGATGTTTTAGTGTCTCCATAGTCTGAGAGCCATAGCTTTTTTATTTTTTGACCGATTGTCTTAGGTAGGGTCTCATTTTTTGTGGGATGAGGTGACGGTTTGATTGGTACTATTATGGGGGACAAATGCCTTTTTGATCGCTTGGTGTTGCACTTTATGTGATGTTAGGTAAGAAAAAATGGCTTTTTTGACACTTTTTATTTTTTACGGTGAGGGGTTAGGGTCATGTGATATTTTTATAGAGCTGGCTGTTACGGACGTGGCAATACCTAATATGTGTGTTTTTTTTATTTTTTTCAATTTTAAATTATAAACTCAGGGGAAAGGGGCGTTTTTTTCTTTTTTACTTGAAACTTTTTTTATTATTAAAAACACTTTTTTTTTTTACTTTATTTCTGTCCCACTTTGGGACTTCAACTTTTGAGGGTCTGATCCCCTCTGCAATGCATTGAGTAATACACTAAGGCAGGGATTGACAACCTGTGGTTCTCCAGCTGTTGCAAAACTACAACTCCCAGCATGCCTAGACAGCCTACAGCTATCAGCCTACAGCAGGGCATGGTGGGAATTGTAGTTTTACAACAGCTGGAGAGCTGCAGGTTGGCCAGCCCTGCACTAAGGCCTCTTTCACATGAGCGTGACAGATTAGGTCCGGATGCGTTCACGGAAACTCACACCAAGTTCAGTCAGTTTTGTCTGCGATTGCATTCAGTTGTTCAGTTTTTTCCGTGCTGGTGCAATGCATTTTGATGCGTTTTTCATGCGCATGATAAAAAACTGAAGGTTTACAAACATCTCCTAGCAACCATCAGTGAAAAACAAGTTGCATCAGCACTTGCTTGCGGATACAATGCGTTTTTCACTGAAGCCCCATTCACTTCTATGGAGTCAGGGCTGTGTGAAAAACGCTGAATATAGAACATGCTGCGTTTTTCATGCAAAGCAGAACTGATGTGTGAAAAAAAAACGCTTATGTACACAGACACATTGAAATGAATGGGTCAGTAGTCAGTGTGAGTGCTAAGTGTTCACGTCACGCATTGCAACCCCGCGGAAAACTTGCTTGTGTGAAAGGGGCCTAACAGGTTGCCTAAGAGACTGGGCGAGGGGCTGAATCTCCTCGCCCCCCCGTAGAAGGCAGGTCCCAATGCCATGCAAGGCATCGGGCTGCCTTGTCACCCATCGGGTCCCCACCACAGCAGCATGGGGACCAAATGGGCTCCCTCACCTGCTGCAAATCCCTTCTATGCCTCGGTCAGTGCTGACCGATACAGCAAGGTCCCGGCTATCACCATGACATAATAGTACGTCAAAATGCGGCAAGTCACTTGCCACCATGACGTACGTACTATTACGTCATATGTTGGAAAGGGGTTAAAGACCCTCCCAGCGCTGACTCCTGGGACCCCCGCCAATCAGCTGTTTGAGAAGGCAGCGGCGCTCCCAGTAGTGCAGTGGCTTTCTCTCAGCCTTTCCGAGGCCAGTGACGACACGTTTATTGGTCACGTGGACTAGGCGCAGCTCAGCCCCGTGCTATATCAAGCACAGCCATTATAAAATGCGCAGCACTCTTCTTGGTAAGCCAAGAGAAGACCGCTGCGCTCACAGGAGTACCGGTGCCTTCTGTAACAGCTGATCGGCGGGGGTCCCAGGTGTCTGACCCTCACCGATCAGATACTGATGACCTATTCAGAGTACACGTCATCAGTATTAAAGTCTTGGAAAACCCTTTTAACAATATGCAATAAAAATAAAGCAATAAAACAATTAAAATGAACCTGTTGGATACAGCAGTGTCATTTAGATCCCAGTATATTGTGTAAGCAGTAAAATGAGTTATGTCATCTGACCTGGACAATCGCCGCGTAGTCAGCGACCGTAGTGAGTAACACATTCTCTAACAAGGAAACTATTAAAAGCTGCTGTTTTGCGTTGTAAATACTTTTTTGTCCCTTGGCGGGGAACTCATCTTGTTATCCCTCCGTATCACTTGATGCACACTATAGCTTTCCACGCGGCTCTGGCTTTATTTCGCAGTCAGATTTCTCTCTGTGTTCTCTACCTCATTACTGGCCTCTCTGCAGGAGATGCAGCCAAATGGCTTTCCTATTCCCACTTGTCTCATCTTTATTAACCAGCCAGTCAGTCTTAAAACAGCCAATGTAATCTCCAATCAAATGTCTGGCCATCTATAAAACACCTTATAACTTTCTCAAACAAGTGGAGACAGCCAAGAGAAACACCAAGATTACAGCCACGAAGGAAGTCAAGGGCGATACATGGTGTGCTTTATATATGTTTACATTTTCTTCTGGAGGAGCACAGGAAGGTTCGGGGAAACGTCATGCAATTCTGGCATAATTCACAAATGTTCCTACTCTTATAGTGCACCCCCCCCCCCCCCATGTACCGTAGGACCTTAGACAAGAGTGACTTGTAGTATAACTAGGAATTGCTTCATTAATGTGTTACAGAACAATGTAGATTGCAGAGTTTGTGAGGTATGTGATAGCTAAACTAGGGAAATGCATAGGACTAAAGGGAATATGTCATCAAATTACCTATCATGTTTTAATGATTAACATATTTTTAAACAATTTTTGAAGAGGTTATTTTTAATTTTCTAAGTCACTATATATCTAAACAATAACCATAAAATCCTACAGTTTTCACACTGGCCACTGAGCCAAATGATAGGCGCAACTTCTTGGTCTGTACATATGCCTTTACTGCAGTTATCTGCTTATCTGTCGTTCTAATCCTGCCTGTAATGATATCACCTCTGTGTACAGATAAGACATGATCCACTATTCACAATAGGTGATTGTCACATCTTATCTATTCCTTCCTTGTACCATGACCTCTGCACAGGCCACAGAGCGTGCCTAGAGAACTGTCCCATGGATGTCACGGAGGTCCCCTTCTGATCATTGTGTCTATGAACCATGTGGCTGCTGTAAAGCAATTTTCTGAATGCTTTGTAAATGCTGTTAAGAACAGCTCAGGCAAGATGGCCGCCCCCGTAATCATGTTCATGAAATAAAGACATCTGCAATCTGCATATATAAAGCTGAGTGTATGTGTGTGTGTCCGCTAAAGGAATCCGCACTGTCGCATTTACAATCACAAAACTTGGCACACAGGTACACCAGGTGTCCGGGAAGGTTTTAAACCAGGTCTCGGCTCTCTAGGATGTACCATTCCAGAGATATTCTCAAAAATGCAGTAGCCAATAGAAGCTTAGCCACGTGACCCTTATCAGCCAATAGAAGCTTGCAGGTCCTCCAGCATCCACATACACAGGTTTCCATAACAACCCAGCCATTTATCTTCACTGCTGTAGTAGAGCTTTAAAGGAAATCTGTCCCCGGGATAATCGCTATTGAAGTAAAGCCATGGCCTAATAGCACTTAGTACCTTATTTCAAGATGTGCCTTTGTTCCACTAATAGATGTTTTTATCCTCTGAAAATCCAGTTTATTTAGTATGTAAATGAGCCAGTAAGGTGCCCAGAGGGGCGTCACTCTTGCAGGAAGGAGCCCAGACACGCCCCCTGCCACACTGTGTCCACCCTCAAAAGACTTAAAACCCCACCCCCAGGCCCCACTAAGACACACCTCTCCCACTGCCCTCCCATGGTTAGGCCATGCCCCCTCCCACTTCTGAGCCAACAGGGATTAGAAATAATGAAGGTAACAATCAACTTCTGTCAGCTGCAGGGGTGGGAGGGACGGTGACTTTCTCCCTGCAGCTTACACTCAGACAGTACAGTGCTTCTGTCTTAGAGTGAGCTGTTCAAAAGGACACGCCCCCGATCCAGTAAAGGTCAAAGTTAGAGGGGGTGGGGTGCTGTGAAGGTCCAATTTTAAGGGACGGGGCACTGTGGGGGGGGGGGGGGGGGGCAGTGTTAAGGGGTGGGGGCTGTGGAGGTCACTGTTTTGGGGGCAAGGTGCTGTAGATGTCACTGTTATAGTGGATAGTGTTGATATCTTTTAACGACAACACAAACATTAAATAGATTAAATATACCCGAGCAAAGCTGGGTCCTTCAGCTAGTCAGAAAAAAAAAAAAAAAATTTAAAAAAGGGGATGTGCTACTATCTGGTCTTAACTGGCAGATAACATTTTTGGCGACTCATTTACTTTAATAAGTACATTGAACTTCTAATGAACATCTAAGGCCACTTTCACACAGTCAGTGTTTGATCAGTGATTTCCATCAGTGTTTCTGAGCTCAAACCAGATGCATTCCGAAAATAGCTTAACACTGGTTTGGCTTTCTGCCATTGATTAGTTATTTCATGTGTATTGCTGCCTTAAAGGGGCTCTCCGGTTTGTATCAAGATACTTTAAAATAGTCCTTTATAAAAAGTCACTGTCATTTTTTTTTAAATGTATTTCTTTTACCTTTATAGCTCCTATCTTCCATTCTGGGCTGTGGTCATATGACCATGTCGGGCTTTCTTATTGCCGGTTATGTCCATGGGCAGGACAGTGATAAGGGAGTGTCTAAGCTACTGGCTGGGTGGGAGGAGCTCTAAACTAGCTGGGGGTTGTTAGGGGCGGTGCTGTGGCAGAGGAAGGAGAAATGCATTGTGGGTTTGGTTGGATACAGCAACAGAAGTGCTACATACAGGATGTAACCAGTTATTGGTGTATCAGGTGAAAATGGGTTAGAACAGTCCAAATTGAGAAAGAAAAAGCATGGAGAAGATGTGCATGAGGTAGGCAACTACATAAACATATCTGTTAAAAACCATAGTAATCCTGGAACAACCCCTTGAAGGGCTCATGCACACAACTGGAGCCTATTTTGCGGTCTGCAAATTGCGGATCCGCAAAACACAGATACCTGCCGTGTGCTTTCCGCATTTTGTGAAACAGAACATCCTGTCCTCTATAGAACAGTCTTATCCTTGTCCTTAAAACGGACAAGAATAGGACATGTTCTATTTTTTGGCAGGTGCAACGGAACGGACATACGGATGCGGACAGAATGCGGTGTGCTGTCTGTATCTTTGAATGGGTCTTCATCCGACCAGCACAAAATGCGGATTGGATGTGGAAAAAAAATATAATGTTTGTGTGCATGAGCCCTAAGGGGAATTTAGGGGTTTTGCTCCGGCATAGATGTTCCCTAGATATGTCCATATACTGATGACTGTCTTTGTCTCTAACAGCTCAGACCTCTAAACAAAGCTCACATCAGACCCCCAATCTTAATTAGACCACAGCTCAGACCCCCAAAAAGACCTCAGATCAGACCCCCCAATGTTAATCATCAGACAAAAAAAAAAACACAACAAGGGAGTGGTGAGTACAAAGCCCACACATTCACCGCTCTCCAGTCCTACTGTACTAGTGAGCGCTTTCATAATGGATACATAATAGTATTCGCCCTATAAGACACATTGACATCACCCCCACACTTTTTGGGGGAAAAAAGTGCATCTTATAGAGCGCTGAATATGGTAATTAATTCAGTCTTCCCATAATATCAAGTTATTGCACCAGAAACCAAATCTCTTTTGTCCACGCTTATAAACGGCTACCAAGATAAATTTTCTTACCCGACAGAGATAAGGCATCTTCCTAATAATTACTGCAGATTAGTAACGGCAAAGCATACTGAAAGCTGGAGATGCAGTTGTAACATCCCAGAGTTATGTTACTAAACTTTTTCCCCGCTACTATTTGTTGGTAACATGTGCCTTGTCATCTAATGTGATTTTATTTAATATTTCTCAAAAATTTGCATTTTCTAAGCTTGTTACATGTATTTTGCTGTAATTTCCATGTACACCAGCAGGTGGCAGCAATGTGTCAGCAGGACCTTAGTTCAGTTTAGTGTATCTAGACTGGAATAGTACATTCCAGTTTATCTCCCCCCCTCTTTGAGCAGAATGGGCTCGCCCATGTCCTGCCTCATGGGGAGAAAAAGAAGTTAATGTTAGTGTGCCAGCCACCCCGGCTAGGGGAAGGCTGTGCTGGTAGGAGCTCCCAGTTCTAGGGATCCCAACCCAGGATCGTGTCTCGGCTGAGACCAAAGATATTCATTCCCAGCCTGAGCTTTCAGCCTCAGCTGGTGACAAGCAAGCAGCCACCTCCAGAACTCCAGGAAGAACCATTCCCTGTGAGCTAACTGAGTACCATCCAGATACCAGGAGAAGCCAAATTCCTCCTCAGCTAGTCAGTCCCATACACAGCAGAAGATAGACAGAGCAGAAGATACAGATTCCTGCCACATATTACAGAGCCATAAGCAGACGACTAATCCTGGAAGAGAGCTCCAGGCACATGATAGAAGCAGAAGAGATATGGATCCCTGCCATACATTGCCAATACCTGCTGGGACCAAAGACTATTGCTGTATCTCATGTGGATTAAAGCTGCAACCAGTAAAGACAAGTTGAATTATATTCCAAGTCTGGATCTCATTCATTGCTCCTCAATTACTCCTACTAGCAACACACTCATTTTATTGCAAGTGAGCCAGGGTCCAGGAGTCCAGCCGTACCCAGGTAGGAGACACCGTTGACACTATTGCCATTATCAAACAAAGACATTATACCATTCTGGCATTCCTAACCTGGTACGTGAGTTGCAACACCTTAAAGGGCCCTGTGACTGAACCCTGCGCACGCTGCAATTGGAGTCACAAAAAAAACCAATAGACTTCTATACCCATATCCGGACCCACTGCATAATTTTGGCGTCCGCCTAACCGTACCACGGTCCTGCTCATTGCACAATCGCAGCAGTCTACTGCCATCGCAAGCTCCTGCCTACAAATGCTAAGTGCACACTTCAGCCCAGTGGTCATGTAGCGGAAGATTCTTGGGCCACGATGCAGAATACAAACCCCCACACAAGCTCATATACCGCTAACCCTGCTCCATATATAGGTTAGACCCACATATACACTATCAGTGATGGTGAACCTTTTACAGACTGAGTGGCCAAACTGCAACCCAAAGTCCACGGCAATTTACCCCGAATACTACAGTCCAGTCCAGTATATCTTCCATGTACTTTATCATTTCTCTATAATAGCCTGCCTGCATTCAGTGCGCTGCCTGCGCTGTTCATAGTGTGCCCTGCGCCGATAAATGGCAGGAAAAGTCTAAGGCATATTGGTACGCCATAGACTGTTTCCAGGGTGCGGGTGCCCACAGAGAGGCCACATCTAGCACCTGTGCTATAGGTTCGCCACCACTACACTATATGGACACCTACAGGAGCTTTTATGACATCCCATTCTATAAACAGCGTCCACACTTCTGGGAAGGATTTCTACAAGATTCATTATTCAAGTATGATTTATCTCTCTGCAGAACACGTTTCCACTGCTCCAGAGCAGCGGCATAGCTAGAAATGACTGGGCCCCACAGCTAATTTTTGAATGGGGGGCCCCCCTCCCCCAATAATTTTTTCGCAACCCCTTCCTTTCATGCCGCCCCCATTGCTGTGGCTAGTAAAGATCACTCAGACCAGGCCCGGCAGCTGTTCCATCAGTTTTCTACACCGTCTCTACTGCTACTGGATATATTTCATTGTGTAATACTGTTGAGGGGGCCCTGACAATCTTTTAGTCCTCCTCCTCCTGGATGGGCCTCTTCTTGGTCAAGGCCCCAAAGCAGCCGCTTCCCCCGCTTCCCCTATAGCTACGCCCCTGCTCCAGAGTCCAGTGGTGGCCTGCTTTACCCCACTCCATCTGGCGCTTGAAATGGTGCTTGGCGATATAAGACTATATGCACGTAGCAGCTTGGCCATGAAGCTTCCAGGACACAGTTTTTGTGCTGATGTTTAAAAGGTTTTTTGAGATTTTTTTTAATGATGACTTATCCTTTGGATAGGTCATCAGTATTTGATCGGTGGGTGTCTGACTCCCGGGACCCCTAACTCCCGGGACTCCCGGGATCTCAAACAGCCGATCAGCTGTTTGAGAAGGCACCGGCGCTCCTGTGAGCACTGTGGCCTTCTCACGGCTCACCAAGCGCCGTACATTGTATAGTGGCTGTGCTTGGTATCGTACTCAGCGCCATTCACTTGCTCTTAGGCCAAGTCACACATTAACGTATCATCATTCGGCCTAGTAAAAGCAGAGAGAAGGTCATGGCGCTACTGCGAGCACCGCTGCTTTCTCAAACAGCTGATTGACGGGGGTCCCAGGATAGGTCATCAGTATAAAAATCTAGGAAAACCCCTTTAATGCCAGAGGACGTCTGGAGCTCTGCAGCTATTGAGTCAGCAGAGCGTTGGCGACTTTTATGCATTTTGCGCCTCAGCACTCAGTGACTCACTTCTGGCCTGAGTTGCTGTGGTTCCTAAACGCTTCCACTTTACAATAATACCACTGACAGCTGATCACAGGTAAACCGGAAATAAAACTGCGGATACTGGAGTATCACAAAACTTGAGGTAAAATCTGTAAAAGAAAGAGCGGGAAAAAAAATTAAAATAAAAAAAAAAATAAAGGGGGGGGGGGGGGGGAAGAGAAGACCATCCTAACATATATAACATATATGCCCACATGTGTACACCAAGCTAAACGCTCTGGGGGGCCTGCACATTCTTTCATAAATGTTTGTAAAGGCAGACTGCAATGCAAGGGGCTGGAGTTTATACACCTGTGGCAATGGGACTTAATGAAACACCCAAATTCAGTCATTAAAGGGGTTGTCTCATCTCAGACAATGAGGGCATATTACTAGGACATGCTGCCATTGTCTTATAGGTGTGGGTCCCACACCTATAACCGGGAAAGGAGCCACGCAAAGTGGTGGCTGGAGGACTCTGGTCCAGTCACCACCAAGCGGTGCATGACCGCCCACCGCTCCTATTCACTTCTATGGGCTTGATGGAAATAGCCGAGCCAGCGCTCAGCTATTTGCGGCGGCCCCATAGAAATTGAATGGAGGGCAGCTGCATATGCACAGTGCACTCTCCACCACTTTCTGGGCTCAGTTCTTGATATATAGGTTGAACAGGCCGCGGTGGCCTCTAAGCAACCTAACAATGCAGACCAACTAAACAGGACAGTCTATTAGTTTAGAGCCCACTGCGGCCTGTACAACTGCGCAGCACTTGACCGCAGAATGCAGCCATGACACACCTACCCCGTGTAGTCTAAACCTGTCACGTGGAGAGTGGTGGGGGGGAAACCCCAACCATGCAGTGTCAAACGGTAAAAGGGGATCAGCTTGGCCAAAAGGAGTAAGAGAGCAGGTCACCTCCTACAGCATCCCTAATCCTCACCGTATGAGAGGACCCCAATGGTAGGACAGCTCATACTCTGGATTCCTAGAGACCCTGAGTCGCCCTGGAAAGCCCTCACCAAGGAGTTGGGAAGAGACAACCTGTTCATCCCAGTCATGGAGGAACAGGAGTCTCTATCTGAGGCCAGGCTGCAAGGAGAGGGAAACACATACAGCATATGGATCTGGCAGGTAAGCGAAACCTATAACACACTTACCTGCCACAGACACACTGACTGGAACCCGTGCACAAGTGCTGCTGTCCACACCAACATTAGAGGACACAGCAGAAACCACACAGGGACCCAGGACACCCATAGCTGCAATAAACATAAGACAGGGGAATGTCTAGTGAACATACTAGACACCAAACATCACCAGCCAAGAAACAAAACACAAGACATACAACACCATGAACATGACCCACACAAACCAAAAGATAAGAAGGGAAAGAGACACCATAATGACATCAATGGCCACAAGGGCAGCCCTCATTGGACAGCTGGTAAAAGCCAGGACCAGTGACCCACCAGCATACACCAAGGCTGGAGGAAAACTGAGCTTGAGGCATCCAGCAGAGGCTAAATAGCCCAAGCAGCCACACCCACATAAACCCAGTGTTCACAAAACACTAGGAAGGGAGTTAACCAGACAGAGGAAGGAAGTCACTTAAAGGGGAAGTGCACACACAAGCATACCAAACCACACGTTACCACCGGCACCAGCATGCGTGACAACCATATCACTACAATCACCCAGAAGGCCGAGACACTGCCACCGCATGTTCTCACAGTGCGACAAAACCTTACTCTTAACACCTTTTATGTTTTGTCCCATGTGTGAGGCATTCTTCAGATTGGCGGGCCCTGCTGGCGATATCACACGACTGCCAATTCTACCTAGAAAACTACAATTCCCTGTAGCACACCGCATCTGTCCAGTTCTATCCTGTGCCATTTCTTTATTATTCCTGCTAGAGGTTGTGAATGAATTACCAGTATTTTGTACTGAAGGTCCAGATGTTTGTTACCTCTATTATTCCTGTTAGAAATGTATGATTGACTCTAGAGATGAGCGAAGTTATGGAAAATTCTATTCGGCTGCTTTGCCGAATTTCAAAAAGAACTTCGCTTTGTGACTAATTATTTTATCACGAAGCACATTTCTTTGTATGTGGCGGGTGCAACGATGGGGAATGGCGATTGCGCCACCCCCACCCCCCCAGACTTTGAACCCCTCAGATACCGCAATCATCGTTGATTGCTGCATTTGAGATTAAAACGGGCTCTTTCACACGAGCGGATCCCGTGCGTGGAAAAAAGATCACAGAGAGGCACGGAGCATTATCAATCATGTTACTGCTCCATGTCTCTGCTGTCCAGTGCGGGGCTTGGCTCTCTTTCACGCAGTGGATTACCCGCATGGCATCCATTTGATCGCAAAGAGCCGACTGCGGCCATCTTGATTGAAGACACCGTGCAAAATCTCGCGTGGTGACGTCAACTTTTTTTTTTTTTACCGCCATTTCAGGGAAAATCGATTCGTTACCACAAAGTGCGAGGAAATTCGGCTTTGCTGCGAACTGAATTTTACTAAAATTCGGATACAAGTCCATTTCGGAATCCACTAATTGATTTGCCAGCAGTCTGCAATAAAGGTTCAACTTAGTGTTACCAGTTGGGGTTGTGTCCTGGCACGGTCTGACACTATCCAATCAGTGCTGCCAGTGTCAGACTGTGCAGGGACACCCCCCCCCCCCCCAACTGGTAACACTCATCTGGACCTTCAGTGCAAACTGTTAGTAATTCATTCAAAGCTTCTAGCAGGAATAATAAAGGAATGGCTCATCGTAGGTGATAAGACTAGATGCTCCAGAATTGTTATTATGGGGGGATGCAAGTAGTTACTAAACCAGACAAGTCAGGAGAGGTGACAGGCTGTATTAAAATGAGTTTCCTCATGAAGACAACTCCTGACCACACTACATATTAGAGCACAGCAGATTTGGTCCTTGCCTGGTTGCTGTCAGTGAATAGAACCATTGTGTTTACATCCAGAGGTTGAAGCACCTAGTGCAGCTCACTCGCTTTTTCATTAGAAAAGGCCTTTGTGAGCAGCACATTTCCAGGCTGTTTTTCCTAATGTACTGTATACACACAACACATTCATCTCACACCTCCCAAACAACTTCATCAATATCGGTTTGCTGCTAAACTAAACGGTAATGGATGATCTTATGACCATAAAACAGGTCAAATAACAATCTGAACTGCTTCATACAGGAGAAGGCGAGCTAACAAAAACCTCCTATGCACAATGCAAGCTTGGAACTACAATTCCCGACAGGCCCGGCGCTGTGACGTCACAAAAATACCGGATATCGAGCTCATTCGATCTCTCGCCCTTGCTTTGCTTTCTTTTTTTTTTTTTTCTTGTAATGGCTTTATTTGCCTCTATCATTGGGTAAAGTCAGTTCGACGTCAGAATCGGGCGGGGCCTGGAGCCTCGCATCATCCAATGAGGCGGTGCTTTGCTAAGGGTGGGCGGGGTTAGAGGCGGTTGGTGGGAGAGGAGGAGTCAGTTGGTGGAGAGTCACACATAGTCAGTCCCAGGCACCCGGAGAAGCCGGCCCTCTCCATCCATCACAGCTTCACTACCCCGGTGGCTATGTTCACTGTGATACCGCTGTAGGCCTCAGGATACTAAACTCCAAGGGGAAGATCTTCCCACACGAGCCGGCCGCACTGCACGCTGTCCTGGCAGAGCCCAGCCGGGCCGCCCTCCTCCTCCGCCTTCTCCCCTCTTCTCTGTGGGGTCCACACCAACCTTTATTGATGGTGTAGAGCATCTGAGAAGGTAAGTGTCCGACCTGCCCCCCCTTCCTTCCCGGGGAGGGAGTGAATGGGAGGGATGACCCCCCACAGCGACACCTAGAGGCCCGTGCTGGTATCACAGCAGCAGCTCCTGTCTGGATGGGGGTTGCTGCCTGTATGTGTTTAATTGTTCATTATTCCCTATTGTCCTCCTGGGTGCACCCCTCAAGGATGGCTGTGAGCACCCCTAGGATCTGAGAGACCATGTAGGACATCTGGGCGCCTGTGATGACGAAACGCGTTTTATCCGTCATGTAATACACCAGTAATCTGACCCCTAATAAAAGATTGTCCTGGTGACATCGTGACTGCTCCCGACCAATCAAAGTGGTGGATTATGATTCAACATGGCTTCCCGTCCGCTGGTTGATATTGTTCCTATTGTCTTTAGAAGTTATTGGCGTATGAACCTCCGATGTGACTCTTGGATGGCTGAACACCAATCTAAACTCTAGGGCCACGCGGCGGCTTTGGTGCATCTAATGACGTGGCTGTGACTTGACAGTTATCAGAAATCCTCAATCTGCTGGTATTTGGTGGAAAATCTCAAGGTCTGCACTGCTTTCCCATCATAGACCGCAGTGTAAGGCCACGTCTGGATTCTCCACGGACCTCTCATGTACCCATTGACGTTAACGTTTGTAATCGCCCATCCATGAACCATGGGTCCACCATACATCCATGTCACCGCATTGTGTCCATACATGGATCGTTGATAGGAGATGCTCTGGAAGTTAAGACTAAATTGGACCTCCAGATACTTACCTGGTCCTTTGCCCGGATTTGGTCTATGTGGCTCCTGGACTGGCACTTCTATTCCTTTCTGTGCAGTGTCAATGTGTCAACTGGGGCACACGTGACGGCTGCAGCCAATCACCAGGTCACATGATTGCAAGGGGAGCAGGTCACTGCTGCAGCTGTCATGTGTCCTCCGCCCCCCCCCCCCCCTTTTGACAGATGTTGACAGGTGCCGGTCCGATCGCCACACAGACCGAATCCAGGCGTGGGACCTGTATCATCACCACTGGTGGTCAGCCACGTCTGAAGGTCTGAGTTAGTCTCCGATTACCCCTATAATTTACAGCTGAGCAGTGTCTATGGATTATGGGTGACACACGGACCAAACATGGATCCTTCACGGGCATCTTCATGGATGAACCACTGGCCACCTTGTCATGAACGTGTCGACCCCAGCGCTAACCACTGAGCCACTGTGCTGCCGATAAGGCCTAAGTTGTTTGCAACAACTTATGATTTCATTGGTTTTCACTGCCAAATCCCAGCTCTAACATAGTCTGATGACCTCACACAAATTAAACGTTTTTAATATATATTTATTTTTGCTTTGCAATCAAGTCGCGCCCTGAGGTATATGTAGTGACTACTAATGTTGGATTTTGTTGTTGCGGTATGTTCACATGGTGGATTTTTCTGCTAGAAAAACACTTGGTTTTCCGCCTCGGATTTGTATTAGCTTCCGTGGTTCCGTACAAGGGTCGGTCCCATTCTTCAACCCTTGTATAGTTTCCGCAGATGCGGTATTCAAATCAGCATGGAAAAATTCCATGGTCGTATGAATGTCCACATGGATTCCCATTGGAAACTATGGGGACTGCGTAAAAATTCCACAGTGGGAACATACCCTACGGCGTGTGCTGTGTTTACAATATGCTGGTCCTCCCCCTCTTTATGCAGTTTTTGTTCACGTGACTGTGTCAACCATGAAGGAGATTTTGAAAAAGTAGTGGAAGAGGAGAAGGGGAGTAGTTGTTGTAACAACCAATCGGGTTGCAGCTCTGAAGCCTTCTGACAAATGACAGCTGTGAGCTGATTGGTTCCCTTTCGTTTCCTCTCGGTTGATAAATTTAACAATGGCGTGAATGACCCTGCATCCTCCCCTCTGACGGCGGTGGCGATGTGTGGCCACCACTACTGGTAGATGTTGGGTGCCGCCACTCTTAGTGTACTGACCTGTGGACCATGTCAGCAGCTCCCGCACTGTGAGAAAAAGTGAGTGGGAGAAATCTGGTTGTGATTTATTCATGAGATATTGTGTTACCTGTCAGGAGTCTCACGTTCCATCCTTCCGTTTGGCGTCGGAGGTTCATGTTTACATCGGGTTTAGGTGTCAGGACTTTTGTTCCGGTGGGTGGTCAGGACTTCTAGACTCGTGTGCTGGAGCTGTTCGCAACTCTGCAGCTTCTATACAGTTCGCATGGGTCCAGTTTACTACCTAAAGGCCTCATACACACGACTGTATTTTCGCTCCGCGTCGGATCCAGTTTTTTTGGGGATCATAAACGGACCCATTCACTTCTATGCAAAAACTGCAGACAGCGCATGGATGACCTCACCTGTGTGGCCGTATGTCTGTTCCGCAAAAAAGTAGAACATGCCCTATTCTATTCATGCCCGTATTGCAGAGAAGAATAGGCATTTTTAAAAATAAGGCGGGATGGAAGAGTGCTGAACATATGCGGACTGCCTCTGTATTTTGCGGATCCACGTTTTGCAGACCACAGAATTTTTAGGCTACTTTCACACTTGCGTTGCTGGATTATGGCAATCCTGTATGCAAACTGATAACATTTGTATACTATCACATACAGTACAGACCAAAAGTTTGGACACACCTTCTCATTCAGAGTTTTCTTTATTTTCATGACTATGAAAATTGTAGATTCACACTGAAGGCATCAAAACTATGAATTACCACATGTGATATTATATACATAACAAAAAAGTGTGAAACAACTGAAAATATGTCATATTCTAGGTTCCTCAAAGTAGCCACCTTTTGCTTTGATTACTGCTTTGCACACTCTTGGCATTCTCTTGATGAGCTTCAAGAGGTAGTTACCTGAAATAGTCTTTCAACAGTCTTGAAGCAGTTCCCAGAGATGCTTAGCACTTGTTGGCCCTTTTGCCTTCACTCTGCGGTCCAGCTCACCCCAAACCATCTCGATTGGGTTCAGGTCCGGTGACTGTGGAGGCCAGTACATCTGGCGCAGCACCCCATCACTCTCCTTCATGGTCAAATAGCCCTTACACAGCCTGGAGGTGTGTTTGGGGTCATTGTCCTGTTGAAAAATAAATGATGGTCCAACTAAACGCAAACCGGATGGAATAGCATGCCGCTGCAAGATGCTGTGGTAGCCGTGCTGGTTCAGTATGCCTTCAATTTTGAATAAATCCCCAACAGTGTCACCAGCAAAGCACCCCCACACCATCACACCTCCTCCTCCATGCTTCACGGTGGGAACCAGGCATGTAGAGTCCATCCGTTCACCTTTTCTGCGTCGCACAAAGACACCGTGGTTGGAACCAAAGATCTCAAATTTGGACTCATCAGACCAAAGCACAGATTCCCACTGGTCTAATGTCCATTCCTTGTGTTCTTTAGCCCAAACAAGTCTCTTCTGCTTGTTGCCTGTCCTTAACAGTGGTTTCCTAGCAGATATTCTACCATGAAGGCCTGATTCACACAGTCTCCTCTTAATAGTTGTTCTAGAGATGTGTCTGCTGCTAGAACTCTGTGTGGCATTGACCTGGTCTCTAATCTGAGCTGCTGTTAACCTGCGATTTCTGAGGCTGGTGACTCGGATGAACTTATCCTCCGCAGCAGAGGTGACTCTTGGTCTTCCTTTCCTGGGGCGGTCCGCATGTGAGCCAGTTTCTTTGTAGCGCTTGATGTTTTTTGTGATTGCACTTGGGGACACTGTCAAAGTTTTCCCAATTTTTCGGACTGACTGACCTTCATTTCTTAAAGTAATGATGGCCACTCGTTTTTCTTAGCTGCTTTTTTTCTTGCCATAATACAAATTCTAACAGTCTATTCAGTAGGACTATCAGCTGTGTATCCACCTGACTTCTCCACAACGCAACTGATGGTCCCAACCCCATTTATAAGGCAAGAAATCCCACTTATTAAACCTGACAGGGCACACCTGTGAAGTGAAAACCATTTCAGGTGACTACCTATTGAAGCTCATCAAGAGAATGCCAAGAGTGTGCAAAGCAGTAATCAAAGCAAAAGGTGGCTACTTTGAAGAACCTAGAATATGACATATTTTCAGTTGTTTCACACTTTTTTGTTATGTTTTTAATTCCACATATGTTAATTCATAGTTTTGATGCCTTCAGTGTGAATCTACAATTTTCATAGTAATGAAAATAAAGAAAACTCTTTGAATGAGAAGGTGTGTCCAAACTTTTGGTCTGTACTGTACATGCTGATCTGTCTCACAAATGCATTGCAATACCAGATCCATCTCTCCGGTTGTCATCCAAAAAAACGGATCCGGTATTTATCTTTTTCACATTTTTAAAGGTCTGACAGCAAAACCGGATCTGTTTTCCCGGATCCCTTGGGGCCAGATTCGGCATTAATGCATTTCAATGTAAAATAATGACGGGTTTGTCATTCCGGCATTTTGGATGGAGAAAATACCACAGCATGCTGCAGTATTTTCTCCGTCCAAAAAACGTAAGAGGGACTGAACTGATGCATCCTGAACGGAATTCTCTCCATTTAGAATGCATTAGGATAAAACTGATCAGTTTTTTTTTCTGGTATTGAGCCCCTGTGACAGAACTCGGTACCGGAAAAGTTTAACGCAAGTGTGAAAGTACCCTAATTGTAGTGTGCATGAAACCTTAGGGTCAGTGGAAATGCCACTTTTGTGGAGTGGGACGTGACCGCGCCTGTGTCATGGCGGTGCCGAAAACGAAGAGAAAGAATTGCTCATCCATCCAGTTTCAGCTGTCGTCTTTTAGTGAGCGATCGCTGCTATCGGATTGGTCACTTTATGCAATTCTTCCACTTTTTGACAGTTTTGATCATTGAGGTGCTCCATGCAACTTGACATTACATTAGAAGTACCCATGAAGGTCCCTCCTCGTTCTGTCGTCACCGATAGTGGCGCTTGTAATATTTCCTAGTCAGTTTCCTGGATGGCCGTGCTAATATCATATTGTTGTCGTGTGATGCAGGTGACATCGGAAGGGGTTGTCTCAGGATAGACAGTGGTAGTGTATACCTAAGATAGTCCATCAATGTCTGATGGCTGGGGCCACCACCTTCCGCTTATTCCAGAATGAGAGGCCGCACATGCGCAACGAGGTTTCCAAATGTATTTGCAATCGTATTCGTGCAAGCGCTGTCTCTACTTCTGGAATTGCTTAAAGGGGGTGTCCTACTTTTATTTTTTGAAATGTGCACCAACACATACAGGCTGTGCAGATTTAGGAGAGCGAGGTGCCACTTCACCTCCTGTGCAGTTTTTCTCTTTAGGCGCTGAGGTCACCTGTTTTATAGTCAATGTTGGACCATGTTACCACCAGGAACAAGCTGCCTGACAAAGCGGCACAGTGCATTCGTAATGCCAATCACACTTGATTTTAGTGATCACAGTGGTCAATATTAATGGCACTGATAAGTCCTAGTCAATGGGCCATCATTGCCTGTCCTGAGACTGTATTTTATGTGCTGACTCCCAACTGGCTCTTGAAGGTAGGATCGGCCATGTTGAATTTCAGCTTGCCTATTTTGTTGCCACGGTTGACATTCTGCCTCTAGAGTTGCTTGGCAGCAGCTTACTCCCCTCTCTCATCGGTACTGGGAGAATGCAAACCCCTTTAAAGGGAGCCGGTCACATTGAACATGGTGTCTGAGCTGAAAGCAGCATGTTCTAGAGGAGGAGATGAGCAGATTGATATATCGTTTTCTGGGCTTTGCAGTCCAGGAGGCGGTCCTATCAGTGATTGACAGGTTTCTCTGTATACACAGCCATTGTCAGTGAATGATAGGACCGCCTCCTGGACTGCAAAGCCCAGAAATAACAAAATATAAATGAATAAATTACAAGTTATACTGATTCTTTTCCCATAAACCTACCTATCAATCTGCTCCGCTCCTCCTGCTCTGTAACATGCTTTCTGCAGCTCAGACGCCATGTTCAGTGTGACAGGTAGTCTTGAGTAGGGCTGCACGATATGGGAGTTTTGTGCGATTGCGATTAGGGCCCTAAAAATTGCGATAACTATATGTGATATGATATTTTAAGGGAATTGTGCTAGAGTTCTATCTGATGGATTTTCAAGGCAAAAGCACACACAAATTACTGATAATGCTGAAATGTAGTTATGCTTAACTCCAGAACTGAAATGCAGTGTTTTTCAAAATTAAATCTTTTACTAAATTAAATAACATATTTGCATTACTGCAAAAGTACAAAATACAAAACTTGCCATTTTCTTCATATCACTGCACAGAACAGATAATAGAATAAATAGAAGAACATTTGTTCATTAAAATAACGACTTTCCTCCAGCCTCTCCTCCCTCCCCGCACTGTAACTGATGTATCGCCGGCCGCGCTGTGCAGCATAGCGGCCGGCGATTCATCCGTGTCAGCCATGTAAAAAGTCAACCATCGCTTTTTGGGGGAAAAAGTTTGTCTTATAAAGCGAAAAATATGGTAATACAATTGCAGCATTTTTGGGTCGGCCAATTGGCGATTGCGATATGGCGATTTATTGCGATTGCTTTGGCGATATATTGTGCAGGCCTAGTCTTGAGCAAATCGAGCTTGGGATCTTTGATCCGAAGTCGTCTCGATTCGTTCAAAAACTTCAATTTTATTGCTGTCTCCATACAGCATTAAAATGTATTGGCTCCGTGGAGCCAAACTTCGTTTCACCCGAAGCCGTGTGAGACTTCGGTGAATTAATTCGGTAGGAATCGGAAGTCAGGTTTAGTACCATACCAAACCCAACTTCGGATTCCTAATTTTAAATGATTTTAAGGCTACATGCACGCGATCGTTGTTTGTTTCCGTGTCCGCTCTTGGGTTTGTGTGCAATCTGTTGCTAACCACACAACACATAGGGTCGTGTCCATGTAGCCTAAAGATGCAGAAATGAATGAATACCGAATCAATTCACTGAAGTCTCGTGTAACTTTGGCTGCACAGAGACAGGTGTCCAGACGGCAATAAAACTTAGTGTTTGAACGAATCGACTTTGGAGCAATGATGCAAAGCTTGGTTCGGTCAAGACTAATGACAGGTTCCCTTCTAGGTGACCATACATTTTCAATAGTGATGAGCTCAGCTAGGCCAAGGTTGGAAAAGCCCTTTAAAGGGAATGTCCTGTTTATATGGATGGCCTATCCGCAGGGTAGGTCATCAGTATCTGATGGGGTGTGACTCTCGACACCCTTGCTGGTCAGCTGTCCAGGAGTAGCTCTGACACCAGGACCACACAGCTTGGTCCATTGTGTAGTAGATGGAGTGAATGGGAAGAGTGCTGCAGTAACCATCTCTGTCCACTACCGGTGTGTGATTGGGACAGTGTTCTGACCGGGGGCTACTGTCCGTTCTACACTGGGACAGGAATGTCTACCATCTGAATGAGCCCCAAGTGTAAACTAGTGTGTGTGACTCCACTCTTACAACGCCTGGCCTCACAAGGAGAGGACCTGGGCAAATAGTAATGCAAACGAGCCATTCTTCACCGTTCTTGTGTTTGTCCTGCTGTCATGTCTCGCCATATAATAAGATGCAAATATTTTCTCAGAATATTAATTTATTGACATTGTGTCACATCAGTCAAAATAGCATTCTGTATAAATGCAGGTTGTGGATGCAGCTTGCACGGATCTGCTCTGACAAGACCTGGGACATATTTGTTGAAAAAAATAAAAAGTGGTTCTGATTTTTATGGTAACTTTTTTTTATTTATTTTTAAACTTTTTTTTTTTTTTCTAAATATTTTGAGATAAACAGATCTCGGGAACCAAAGGGAATAATTATGAAAAGTAGCGCAATGGACGAGTCGTGCTGTTTCTCAATTTTTCCTTTACACGAAACCTCAGTGACCTGTATGTTACTGGCGCCACATTTAGCGCTGTTTTCTATAGATGTAGTTGGTTATTTACCTGGCTCCGAAATGATAGCGTTGGCCGCCTCTGTATACATTATGGTTTTTGCAGTATGACTCATTGGCCGTAAACTTGATTTTTGCAGCAGTTTGGATCCGTGTTGTGTTCATGTGACGGACAAAATAGAGCATGCATCCATGCTAAAAAAACGGACCGTGCTAAAAGACTGACATGTGAATACACGCATTAAAATGAATGGGGACGTGTGCCGTCCGTGGAACACTGACGTGTGCATGAGGCTTTACACACGGCCACCACCAGCATGTATGGATCAGGATTAGCTTGCGCGTCCGCTCCCATACATAACGTGTGCACGCATGACTGAGGTATCCATCATGCATCATTAAGGGATTAAGGCTGTGTTCACATCTGCATCATGGTTTCCATTGCCGGACGTATTGTACTGGCGGCACCTGGTGGATCGTATTGACTATTTTTGAAAAACACAGAATGAGGCTCCCGATGGAGCCACCGAGGCAGATGTGAACACAGCCTAAACCCATCTGTCATGCGACGTGTTTTTACACTGTTGTCTGACGTCTTCTGGCTGCGGAGTACGTTTTTACTCTCGTATGAGCCTCACTATTTTGTGCCGTCTGACCACATTACGTGTAAAACAATAGCATGGACCCAGAGGCTTCTCGGCTAATTACTGGTGTTTATTCAGGATAATGACAGGGCTTATTAAAAGCAAATGTGAAAATGTCACCCATGATTGTGACGCGGGCCAGCTCGATGAGAACATGTATGAGGCTGGCCCTTTTATGAATGGGAGGAGAAGGGGTCATCCGGAGGCCATGGGTTTTCTGTTTTCTATATGAAGGATGTTGTGCGGGGTAAGACCTGTGGATGACGGTGTTTTTTTTTTGGGCCCAGGTTTATAAATGGCACATATACATTTCCTAGTGTACATCGTTGATCTCGGAGCCGTAGCTCTTGTCTGATCCCTCCGGAACCTCTCTATGCTCCTGTTACTGAATATCCTCGCTTATCTCCCTGTGTAATGATGTGTATACAGGTTACTTATTACAGTCAGCACCCCACTTGGCGATATTACAGGTACATTCATGCCTGAACGCTTGAAAATATCTGCAGTGGCTGATCCCATCATAGGATGGACCCCAGTGACTCTTTGAAACTCTGGTTAGATGATCAGTATCTGATCAGTGGGGGTCTGACCCCCAGCTGTTTGAGAAGAGCCCAGCGTAAGCGTCGCTTCCTTCTCGCTGCTTACCCTAGGCCAGTGACGTCACGATCATCACTCACGTGGCCTAGGCGCAGCTCAGTCACATTTGAATGGGTGGCCGATGATCGTGACTTCACCTGTCTCAGGTAAGCAGCGAGAAGGCTGCCGCTTACAGGAGCTCTGGGGCCTTCACAAGCAGCTGATCGGCGGGGGTCCAGGCGTCAGGAGGATAGATCAGCAGTTTCAAAGGGCTATATGATTCTTTTTTTAATGATTTTGTTATATTTGGGGTAACTGGTCGAGTTTTCTTAAAACTTGGACAACCCCTTTAAATTTCCATTCCTCTGAAACCCTAGTCAGTTCAGTCAAACAGAAATTTCTGCCCAAAATGTGCCATGGTGTGACCAAATCACTCCTTATTGCTGTGAGGCCATTTCAAAACTTGATTGACTTTTTTTTTTTGTAAAACCTCTGTATTTTGCTGCGGTTTTCTTATAAGCATGGGAATAAACCATGATTTGGTGGCACCATAGGAATAGGGCTTATTGGAGGCCTTCGTCATAGATTTTGTCAAACTGTGGAGAGTAAAGTCCTGCATGTGGGACTTTTCTCTCCACAAAAAAAAGTTTTCTCCCGTGCGGAAACCAAATGCAGCCCACAATAGTCAGTGGGATCTGTTTGGTTCTGTTCCTGTCACTTATGAGCCCAATCCGACACTTCCGTTATTTTGGCTCTTCTGCTCCTATAATGAAAAGAAGTAACGTTGGTGTGAAAGAGGCCATCTCTGTGTGTGCGGACTGATACATCTTTGTCTTCTACCTACGCTGATACATTGTAGCAAACCTTTAGGGCAGCAGTGTTGTGCTTTTGCTGTACATGGGTTTTAGCCTCGAGGGGGGCACGACGACAAGCAGAGATCATTGACTTGAGCTTCAAACACAAAACCTATTATGAAATTGGGCGAATATATGAAATTAGAAACCCCCCATTTAAAGAGGAACTGCCCGTATTCTTCATGACGTCTTGTAACTCTGCATTGTACTGTTCCTCTGTTACCTCTCCTTGAAATTGAAGGATCCTCTGCCTGATGACCCTGTGTGCTACGAGTAGTATTCTGTCTGGTAGTTTACAAAACCATTTCTTTATAAGGCTACATTCACACCATCGCGTCTGTTTCGCGGTCCGTAGACTACGTATCCACAAAACACAGATGCTGGCTCTGTGCATCCCACACTTTCTGCAGGCCCTATTAAAGGGGTTGTCCCACAAAGAATATTCTACAGTTTTTTTTAAAACAGGACCTGGATCTGAATTCTGAATACTTTTGTAATTGGATGTAATTAAAAAATGTTGTATTGTGAGCCATTCAATAAAATGTATCTGCCTAGCACCACTTACTTTTTTTATTTATTTTACCTGCTCAGTGAGATAGCCGCACATGCTCAGTTTCATCCTTCAACTGCCCCCTGAGCTGTGATAGGGAGAGCATGGACACGCCCCCTGAGCTGTGATAGGGAGCGCATGGACACGCCTCATGAGCTGTGATAGGGAGCGCATGGACACGCCCCCTGAGCTGTGATAGGGAGCGCATGGACACGCCCCCTGAGCTGTGATAGGGAGTGCATGGACACGCCCCCTGAGCTGTGATAGGGAGCGCATGGACACGCCCCCTGAGCTGTGATAGGGAGCGCATGGACACGCCCCCTGAGCTGTGATAGGGAGCGCATGGACACGCCCCCTGAGCTGTGATAGGGAGCGCATGGACACGCCCCCTGAGCTGTGATAGGGAGCGCATGGACACGCCCCCTGAGCTGTGATAGGGAGCGCATGGACACGCCCCCTGAGCTGTGATAGGGAGCGCATGGACACGCCCCCTGAGCTGTGATAGGGAGCGCATGGACACGCCCCCTGAGCTGTGATAGGGAGCGCATGGACACGCCCCCTGAGCTGTGATAGGGAGCGCATGGACACGCCCCCTGAGCTGTGATAGGGAGCGCATGGACACGCCCCCTGAGCTGTGATAGGGAGCGCATGGACACGCCCCCTGAGCTGTGATAGGGAGCGCATGGACACGCCCCCTGAGCTGTGATAGGGAGCGCATGGACACGCCCCCTGAGCTGTGATAGGGAGCGCATGGACACGCCCCCTGAGCTGTGATAGGGAGCGCATGGACACGCCCCCTGAGCTGTGATAGGGAGCGCATGGACACGCCCCCTGAGCTGTGATAGGGAGCGCATGGACACGCCCCCTGAGCTGTGATAGGGAGCGCATGGACACGCCCCCTGAGCTGTGATAGGGAGCGCATGGACACGCCCCCTGAGCTGTGATAGGGAGCGCATGGACACGCCCCCTGAGCTGTGATAGGGAGCGCATGGACACGCCCCCTGAGCTGTGATAGGGAGCGCATGGACACGCCCCCTGAGCTGTGATAGGGAGCGCATGGACACGCCCCCTGAGCTGTGATAGGGAGCGCATGGACACGCCCCCTGAGCTGTGATAGGGAGCGCATGGACATGTCCGCTTAGCTGCAGCTGAAAAGACCCCCCCCCGAGCTGTCAGCTTGATATAAATCTAGCAGAGCAATGAATGTGGAGATCTCTGGATCCATGTGAGGTACAGGGCTGGTTCTGTTAGAAAGAGATTGTCATGTACTATTATTATTATTTTTTTTTTTTTCATTAATCATTTAAAGAAATGTCTATTCTGAGAATAGGACATGTTTTACAATTTTTGTAAGGAGGCGGCCAGCACACAGATGACATCCGTGTGCTGTGCGCGTTTTTTGAGGCCCCATAGGAATGAATGGGTTTGTGTGCAATCTGCCAAAATTGTCGTGTGCCGTCCGAAAATGAAAACAGCCGTATGAATGTAGCCTTAGTTTACATCTATGCCTTTCTTTGGCTTTTCTTCTTTTCTCATCTTTGTGTTGTACATATTTCCCATTGATTTTTCTCTCTTGCTTGGTTGGACTCAATTGACTATGTCGGGGGTTGGATTAAATCCACATGGGGGCCGGATGCGGCCTGCAGGCAATCAGTTGACAGCTACGCTTTAAATCAACACTGATGGGTTTTAATATGTGAATTCAAATGAAGTATCTCCAGCGTTCGGATCGCTGCTGACGGATGCAACCAAGTAATAAGATACTCTGCACTGATCCCATTAACAAAGCCACCTTCATGTCTGCTGCAGCCCGGCCATTTTCTCGGGTTGTACAAGTGCGAGCAGATGCTTGTGTCTGTGTGACGGCTGTGTTTGCACTGCAAATAATATTTGGATTCCTCATCTCCGACAGGTAATAGCAGGTTTTATTCGTTGGACAGGAGACGTTGCGCATAAACAAACGCCCCGAGCCTGACACTTCTCATTTCCACCTTCATAAGCTGCTCTGGGTTAAGTGTCCTTGGTCATCGGCACGTCATGGACTCTGGATGTGTTACAGTCAGTGGCTTCTAAGGCTCTGTTTGCATTACGTTATTGGTCTCTGTTTGTCATGTCTGATGTGAAAAGCTCCATGCAATAGACATCTGGCACCTGTAGGCTCCCATGATACAATATATATATATATATATATATATATATATATATATATATATATATATATATATATATTTATATGTGTTATCTGACCCCTGAATTGCCCCGCCCCCCCCCCCCCATATGCCCGGGCCCCTCATACACGATCACCAGCACCTACGTTGCGGCGTGGGTCCCAGGAAGCGAGGTAAGTACATTGTGTGTGAGCAATGGCCTGGGCATACGGCGGGGAGGGGGCATTTCAGGAGTCGGATAACCCCTTTAACTCATTGTATATGATTTTACTGGACATTGTTGTATGATGTGTACCAGAGCAAGATGGAGACCAAAAAGACACTTGTGACCTCCGTGAGGGTAACGGAACCCTATGTACCGGTTTAGGCTTAGGGTACAACTACTCTGCGCAACATTTTGTTGTAATGACAGTCAATAGTGTCGCTGTGACTGTTGTGTCGCAGTGTGATACTATTGACTATCATTATAAAAAAATAAAATAATGTTGGGCATCTTTTCTGCGACCACAAGTCGCACAACACATGTCGCCGTGTAGCCCTAGCCTTAGTTTGCACCTCGGGAGCATACACACTAGGCCTATAGAAAGAAGTGAACACAGCCTGAACTGCTCTGTTAAATGGGTTATCCTGGTAAATATACTCATGACCTATTCTCAGGATAGGGGTCATTATTATCACATTGGTTGGGGGATCCGAGTCCCAGCACCCCCTCCGATCAGCTGTTTCAGGGAGCTGTTGTGCTCCCTGAAGCTCTGGTGACGCAGCCGCCTCCTGGCAGCTTTCCAAGCACAGCGCCGTACATGGCATAGTGGCAGTGCTTGGTGTTGCAGCTCAGCCCCATTCACTCCATGTGACTGATGTATCAGGACTGTACGGCATACATTTAATGTATACATTTTTTATATATGCTAAATGTGGGCCAAATGTCATGTGAACCCAGCCTAAGGTCCTGTTGTGTGTTTTTATTTTTTATTCAGTTAATAAGGAAGCTATTGCTGTAGTGTAAAAACGTGTTCATGACTGTGGTACAATCCTATAGAACCTCCAATTTCATCCAGAGGCATATAGATGCAATCCCATGTTTAAGTGGTTGTGCAGTGGGTTAATACTGATGACCTACCCTCAGTATAGGTTATCAAGATCAGATCGGAGGCAGTCCAAACCCCAGCTCCCCTGCCAGTCAGTTGTAATTACACCGCACGGCTTCTACAACGGAGACGGCACGCAGGTAATTTTGAAGGGGCAGTAACAGCTGATTGGCAGGAGTGATGGGAGTCGGACCTCCGCTGATCTGATAATAGGTCATCAGTATTAATCCACTGCACAAACCCCCCTTTAATGCAGCAAAATATTGATTCCATCAGCACCATATTACGATCGGACCCCCATTGATCAGATGCTTTTCCCCTATCCTGTAAATGGGGGCTAGGTATCTCTAGTGAGAGCAGTAAGTTTAAAGCTCTATCGGGTATTCGGCTCCTTGTCCGTCCAGGACTCGTTCGGTTCTATAACTCCCATTACATGAAAGGAGATGTTGTGTCCTCGCCCAACCACAGGTTCAACTGACCCCAACTAACTGTTTCATAGATTCCTATGACCCCACAATGCGCAGGAGTAATACGGACCTATAATACGTCTGGAATATGTCCATATGGTTTAGAGTTGTTTTCAATTCTCCACCCACCCAGCGGGACCTTTAAGGGTAAGTATACCTACCTGCTCCCGAGCTGTCTTCACTGCACTTCTGGTCCCCGCATGTATGTGGTCGTGTGTGCTACTGCAGCCAATGGCTGGCCTCATTGATGGTGTGTCCTCAAGTGGCGCGTCACTTCTGGATCACTTGCTGTTTGGGGACACTGCTGAGAGCAGTCATTGGCTGCAGCCGAGTGCGTGATCCCATCTGTGTAGGAAGTTTGCATTGGCAGGCTAGGAGCCCCGTAGCTAGAGCCGAACGCCTGGGAGCAAGTGGGGATACCTCCCTTTTGAGGACCCGCTGGGTGGGGGAGGATAAAAAAAAAAAAACAACAACAACATGGACAGTCCTTTTAAAGGCTTGTCTCATCCAGAGACCCCCTTTTTGAAATAGAAGCTGGCCTGATGGGCACATCTTCAGAAATCCCATGTGGTCGGCTATCCTTGCTACAGGAAGCCTCGACTAGCCATACATTTCCACTATAACTGAATCGGGACAACTTTTTAGAATTTCTCTCAATAACTATGGAAAAAAAAAACGCTAAAAAGGGTTAAATCGGCTCCTACAACGCACAGTATTTTGTCCGTCCCTCTGCCGTCTGTTACTTCTGAAGGATGTTTCGCTTCTGAACGATTGTCGCTTTTGCTCTGCAGCATCGTCCTTGTTACTTGTACTTCCAATAGCTTTTATTCATTATTGAAAAGTCTTTTGTAAGAAAACGAAGTAAAATTTCAGTTGTCAGCTGCTGTTTAACAATGGAAACGAAGAGAGCGAGTTGGATAAAGTAGTCATGGGAAATGTAGAGTTGTATTTGTCTGGTGAACACGCACTGACTGACAGACGGGCAATGACAGGTGGCAACGGCTTAAAAATTCAGCAAAATGTGGATAAAGGGCAGTGCTGTATCATGGGGCGACGGCAGAGTGCCGTAGCTGCTGATTCTGCCGTCTGTAGGGCAAAGTACCTGCAAACGGGCATGTTAGGCGGGAGGCCATCACTTATAACCCAACCAGTTTAAGGACTCATGCACACGACCGTTGTTGTTGTTTTGCGGTCTGTTTTTCACAGATCCGTTGTTCAGTGTCTGATACGTTTTTTGCGGATAAGAAAAGGAAACAGTAACTTATTAATCACCAAACACATGATCAATATGGGCTGGGCATAGCCTTTCTACAGTATGGATCCACAAAATACGGATGACATATGGATGTGATCCGTATTTTTTGTCGACCTATTGACTTGAATGGTGCCTCGGACCGTAAGTTTGCAGACGATAATAGGACATGCGCTACTTTTTTGCGGAATGGAAATATGGAAACGGAAGGCACATGTAGTACCTTCCGTTGTTTTTGCAGACCCATTGAAGTGAATGGTTCCGCATACAGTCCACAAAAAAACGGAATGGAAGCTGAAAGAAAATACGTTTGTGTGCATGAGCCCTAAGACTGGGCCATTTACCTCCCTTTTTTTTCTCTATATGGAGATGTCTTATATCCTATATCTTCTCAGTACAGACAGATCTGACAACTACCCCCCCCCCTTCCCCCACCACCACCAAAACCAGTTTTCCAAAAGTTGCAACCATGGTTTTACACCACTTGCACAGAAATATTTGCGTACATGGCATTTCTCCCCCACCCCTTGCCTCTTTTCCAAAAAAAGGGGGGGGGGGGGGGGGGTTATACCAGTTTTGAGGAATAAAAGAACCTAAAATCGACGCCAAATTAAAGAAATTTGCTGCATGTCAATTGTGCTAATCCGCACCTTCTGTAGATACTTTCTCCATAGCCTTTAGTGGAGTTAATATAAGCAGGAAAACTGCCTGAAAATCTACACCAGAAACTCCATAAAAATCGCACCAAAACTGCGTTAAATAGTGCGTGTTTTTATTTTTTGTGTGCAGATTTTCTTGCTTACTTTTGGCACACAAATCTCCATGTTGAGCTTCCCTTAAAGGGGCTGTCTCACTTCAGCAAATTGCATTTATCATGTGGAGAAAGTTAATACAAGGCACTTACTAATGTATTGTGATTGTCCATATTGCTTCCTTTGCTGGCTTCATTTATTTTTCCATCACATTATACACTGCTCGTTTCCAGGGGCTACGACCACCTTGCAGTCTAGCAGAGGTGGTCGTGCTGACACACTAAAGGCAAAAGCGCTGGCCTCTCTGGTATCTGTGCTGCATCGGTAGTCTTAACCCCTGGAAATAAACAGTGTATAATGTGAAAATGAATCAAGCCAGCAAAGATGGCGATATGCATAAGGGCTTATTCAGACGGCCGTAAGTGTTTTGTGGTTTGCAAAACACTGGTACTGGCCCGTGTGCGTTCCGCACTTTGCCAGCGCTATATAGAAATACGACATGCTCTTTATTATTTGCAGGGCCGCGGAACTGAACTATTTTGTGTGCTGTCTGCATCTTTTACGGTCCTATTGAAATGTATGGGTTCGCACATGTTCCTCAAAATTGTTTAACGGATGTGGACCCGTACATATGGCCATTTAATTCAGCCCTAAGGGTGGCTGCACACGGTGCAGATTTGTTTGCAGAAAATCCACAATCCGTGTTTCACGGATCATTTATAGGAGATGAATTGAGTGAATGAATTTTCAGCTATGCAGTGCCAGTGGAACACGGATGACACACGGAGCAAACTCTGATTCTTCACGGATAAATCACTGACCATCTTATCAAGGATTTCAGCACGGATGTGTGAATAAGTCCTGAGGCTAACTGCACAGGTTGCAGGCTACTTTCACACTAGCGGTTTCAATTCCGCTATTGAGATCCGTCATAGGATCTCAATAGCGGATGAAAACGCCCCTGTTTCGTCCCCATTCATTGTCAATGGGGACAAAACTGAACGAAACGGAGTGCATCAGAATGCATTCTGTTCCGTTTTGGTTGCATCCCCATCACGGACAGAATAACGCTGCAAGCAGCGTTTTTGTGTCCACGATGTGGTGCTGATCCGTCCAGACACACAATGTAAGTCAATGAGGGTGGATCCATTTTCTCTGACACAATAGGAAACTGATCCGTCCCCCATTGACTTTCAATGGTGGTTATGACGGATCCGTCATGGCTATAGAAGACATAAAACCGGATTAGAGTAAAAGTAGCCTTGCATGCGTTTTTCTTTTTTTCACTGTTTATTCTTGTGCGGGGAAAAACTGCAGCATAAGGCCTCATGCAAACGGCCATTCCGTGCATTGGGGGCTGCAATTGTGGTCCCCAATGCATGGGCAACATCCGTGCAGTGGGCTGGACCCATTCAACTTGAATGGGTCCGTGGTATGTCTGCTCTGCGAAAAAATATGACGTCATATTTTTTTGCAGTGCGGAACCACGAAAAGAAACACCACGGAAGCACTCCGTAGTGCTTCCCCTGTTCCGTGACTCTGTTCCACATCTCCGGAATTGCGGACCCATTCAAGTGAATGGGTCCGCATCCGTGATGCGGGGTGCACCTGGCCAGTGGCCGTGGATTGCCGACCCGCCATTTGCGGGTCGCAATACGGCCACTGTCACCCAACGGCCGTGTGCATGGGGCCTAAAGCCTCATTCACATGCCAGTGTTTCCCGGAGGTGTGCTGTACGTGTTCTCCATAGACAGCACACGTCCCCATTCATTTGAATGTGTGTATTCAGACATCAGTGTTTTTACCACGGTCCGTGGGTCAGTATTTTTAGCACGGATGCATGCTGTATTTTGTCCGTGTTCACTGATCCATCATGTCCATTATAGTCTACGGGTACATGAAAACCACGGATGCCATCTGTGTTGAATCCATGTTTCACGGATCATTAAGACAAGATGCTTTAACATTTATTTTTCAGCTGTTCAGTGTCAGTGAAACACGGATACAACATGGACAGCAAAAAACAGACACATGGACCCAACACGGATCCTTCACGGATGCATCACTGACCACGGACGTGTGAATGAGGCTTAATACAGTACCAGCCGAGTGTTTGAGATTAGACCAATCTGGCGTACGCTTTGCTTTTTCGCTCAGGGTGGAAATTGACCTGCCGTACTGATTTTGAAATCCGCAATATGTCAGTTCTTTGTGCGGTTCTTTTGTGCCGATTTCATCCTTCTCGGTCCAAGGCGGAGATTTGCGTCAAATCCGCACCAAAAAACGGCAAGTAACACATGCAGTTTTTGGTGTGGATTTGGTGCTGAAACTCATGGAAATTTGTGCAGTATTTTCTGCAAGACACCCCGTACCCGTGTTTAGGTAGTCTGATGTGTTTTCAATTAGACTTTTAGGAATAAATAAAATGATTTACACCCTAATGGGACGAAAATAAATTCTGCCATCTAGATATACCCTCTATAGTCCTTCCATAAATGCTGTCTGGACTGACGAAAAGATAGGGGTCATCCATGGACGCTTGTGTTTTCTTCTCGCTATGCCTGGCTGGGTATAAAGTCGCTGTTTATGGTGTAGGGCTGTAGAACTGGTTTATGTCCTTATGACAAGCAGGTTTACTCGTAACTAGATGTTTATCTTGGTTTTATGATCTTGAGTTGTCTGTGAGTATATTTTCATTGGTGTTCAGCCCTGGGTATAGTGCCAGTGATAGTTGAGTGTTTATGGGGGGCATGTGTATATAAATGCCAGTATTTTGAGTAGTTCATTTTAGGTTGGATTCTTAAGTGCTTTTTGGTACTTTTTTTATGTTTTTATTTTTTATAAAGACAGTCACGAGTGATTCTACAAAAAGTAGGAAATGTATATAGGGGAGAGAGATGTCTCTTCATTTGTATCAACTCCTATGTTCGGCTCGAAAGTGCTTGTGTGAATCCAGGCTGAACGGGGCGAGCCAGTGCTATCAGTTTGCCGGAAACGCCATCCATGTCCCAATTTGGCTTTTTATGTTTTTTTTTTTTTTTTTTTTTTTTTTTTTTTTTTTTTATATCTGATCCTTAACTATAAGGGTATTTGTACCCACTGTATGCATGGGTTTTTGTGAGGCAGATCTGCAGTGTAACACGGTACAAAAGTAGATGAGATTTTCAAAATCAGATGCAGACATTGACCTGTGGTACGGATTTTGGAATCCACAGCATGTCACTTGTTCAGTGCAGATTCCCCTATTTGCAATACAAAGGATGAGATCTGGGGCAAATCTGCATCAAAAGTCCTCAATTAAAGCGTGTGGATTTGTTGCAGAAAGACAGCGAAAACCACACAAAAATCTTCCTGAATTATATTGCTGAGTGCATGTACCCTAAATGTCCAAATATACATGAAAGTAAAAGGAAGGCCTCAAGTACACAGCTGTGTTACACAGATCTGTAGGTTGGCACCCATAGCAGGTCTTGGGGCGTTTACTGTGCCTTTTTGTATATCTCTAAGGGGGCAGACATTGCTATTTTCTGGGTAAGGGCTCATGTACATTACTGTGAAGCACAGTCCGTGTGTCGGCCGGATCTCCATCGCCGACTGCAGCTCCCCTGAACTGTACTGAGTGTATCAGTGTTTTAGGGTACAGCCCCTATCTGATTTGCGGATCTCTTGTACTGAACGTAGTTCGGTAGAAGAGATCCGCAATCGGATACAAACTGACTGTGAAGGTGGATTTAGACGGGCTGACTGAGCTGCCGATTATCGGGAAGGGACCCCCACAATTTCATCCTGATGGCCTATCCTGAGGAAAGACTATTAGTGTCTAAGTACAGGAAGATCCCTTTAAGGCCTCATGCACACAACCACATCTGACTTGCAGTCCACAAATTATGGGTGCGTTTAGGGCTGCAGTACATGATTATTTAAGTAATCGATTATTTTTTTTACGATTAATCGAGTAATCTAATAAGAAAAACCTTCTTAAAATAATGTATAGCTTTATAAAAAAAAGTCCCCCTTTCCCAGTGCCTCCTATGCCAACCACCATGTCCCCCACTCCCCCAGTGCCATCAGATCAGCAGCCCCTCCATGCCATGTCTCCCAGTGCCCCCATGATGGCACTGCCATCAGCCCCTCCATCCAGATTGCCATGATGTCCCACATTCCCCCAGATCAGCCTCCCATGTTCCAAATCACAGGTGCCCCCATTAACCCCTCTCCCTCCACCAATAATGTTATATGTGCCAAATCACAGGTGCCCCCATTAACCCCTCTCCCTCCACCAATAACATTATACGTGCAAAATCACAGGTGCCCCCACCACCAATAACTTTATACATGCCAAATGACAGATTTCCCCATGCCAAATCACAGGTGCCACCATTCTCCCCCGCCCGGCCGCTGCTGCCTCTGCTAACTTTTATACTTGCCTTTCAGTGCAGAGTGCGCCGACGCATGGAGTCCGCAGGAGACGCGTCTTCGCCCCAGCATGCACTGGGGACCTGAGGTCCTGCAGGGCGGTGCCGACGGGGAGCCACAGAGCGGTGAGTGAGAAGCTTAATTTCACTCGCGCTCCATGTTCCTGTGATTTAAACGAATACTTGATGCAGAAAAACTGCATCAAGGATTTTTTTTGCCTCGATTAAATCGATGAATTGTTTCAGCCCTAGTTGCGGTCCATGTTGCACTTGCATTTTTTTGCAGATCCATTGACTGACTTCAATGGGTCTGTGGACAGCATTTTGCGACAGAGTATAAAACATTTCTATCTTTTTGTGGAAATGATGAAGAGTACACGGATGACCCCTGTGCTTTCTGCATCCGTATATTCGTTCAGCAAACAGATGTAAAACCTCCTAAACATCACTTATGTTAAATATCTCTTTGTTCATTGTAAAATGTATCTGCGACGGCCTACTGCCCCTTGTGGCCAAATCATGAACAACAGCAAAGCAATTTTGAATTTCCCAAAAATCTACTATGGCCATGTCTGTTATGACAGTGGATCTGTGCATCACCAACCCAGATATTGGTGTAAAAGAATCCTATAGTAAGAGGAAGTCTTTGTGAACTCCCATTCTGCTCTGCCGTGCACGCTGAGAGTCTTTAGATTGCAGCTCTGGAGGCAGCGACCGCTCTGTGTTCTGCTGCCAGCTTTTGCTGTGAATGAGATTCCAATTCAAGGTATGTCAGACATCGGAAAGTGTTAAGGTAGAAGAATGCAATTGGATCAAGATTCTGGATGCATATCTATAGCACAAAGGATAGCCTTCCAAACAGCCCCGGGGATTACGCCGATTATTCTTTGTATGGATGCGGACACATTTAGACATGTTGGATTTGGATTTCTTCTGTTTTAATGCACTTACGGAGCTTTCTAAATAATATGTACTGGGCTTTGACAGTGCAAAGCAATCACTCTGCATTATCCAGTTGGCTCCCGTCCTCTAGGCGGCTAATTAACCGTGTCAGGGCTTGTAACCGGCTCTGATTGAGATGGCAGCGCTCCTGTTCTACCTGATTCTGCCTTTCTTCTCTGCACACAAGAAACTCTCCAGCTTTGCCAGAAACCCTTATCATTCCTGGGACTTTCTTGAGCACCAGCTAATTATGCTGCATGTAGTCTGGAATAAAAACGTGCTTGCAGGTAGAGAACCATATTAACGTGCAGAAAATCACAAATGCTTAATATTTTTGGGGCAATAGCCAGAAGGCTTATTGTGTTTGTAGATGCAGAGTCCAAGCATCAGGCGTTGTGTGTCGCGTCCCAAGGCCGTAGATATCAGTTTACAGGAATATGGTAGAAGGCAAATCCACTTGCATTAGGAAGTGTTATCTTTCAGCCGTTCCTGTCTGCGGTGCCCTGGATGGTTCTGTGAGCTTTCTGAAGAAGCTGGATAGGTTGTATAATTCATCATAATTCCAATGTGACTGTCATGGTGGCTTTCTAAAGCTGACCGTACACGTTAGATTAAAGGGGTTCTCCATGCTACAGATATTGATGCCTTTTCTGAAGGATAGGTCATCCATATAAGATTGTTGGGGATTCAAGACCCAGAAAGCCCACAGATAAGTGGTTTGGGGCAGCCGTGGCTTCAGAAGCTATGCAGTGTATAGGGCGGAAGCAGAAGGGCCCGTGCACTGAGTAGCTGCCAGCGCACTGAAGCTCAGCTCACATTCACTTGTGTGGGAGTTGAGCTGCAGTACCCCGCACAACCACTACACAGTGTATGGAGCCGTCTGCCTATAGCAGGCATGGCCAACCTGCGTCTCTCCATCTGTTGTAAAACTACAACTCCCACCATGCCCTGCTGTAGGCTGATATCTGTAGACTGTCCGGGCATGATGGGAGTTGTAGTTTTGCAACAGCTGGAGAGCCTCAGCTTGGCCATCCCTGGCCTATAGTATTCAGCACCACAGCAGCCTGAACTGTCTGATCGGTGGAGGTCCAACACAGTACCCCCACTGATCTGATATATTGATGACTGATCTGGAGGATAGGCCATTTATATCAGTTAGGTCTCATGCACACAAATGTATTTTGGATATGTGTCCATATTTTGCGCAGATTTGCTGTTTGTGAATTGCAAAACGGATGCAGTTGTATGCATGTAGCCTAACCTGTATCCTTACCTAGAGAACCCCCTTTAATGTCTTCCCAACAAGACTCTGGAAGCCCACAATGTCATTGGGCCTCCTGACTCGTCCCCCATCTGCAGCTGTTGTGGAGAAGGTGGGTGTATGGGAGGATCAGGCTGTTGTATTTGAACATGCCCAATCCTTGCCATTGCCATAGATGCCTGACAGCTGCTTACTTCCCGCTCCCCATTTGGAAAAGATACACGGTCGATTCACCGTCCATGTGTATGTGTTGGTCGGGGGCTATCTAAAGTGTCTGGCCATCTTTAGTCTGCATCTGGTGATTGGGTCCTTGCCGCAGAAGATAGGACATGTCCTGTTCGTTTTGTGGACTGGTGTCAGTGGCACCAGCTCCAGATTAACGTGGGCAAAACCAAGGAGCTGGTGGTGGATTTCCTGAACATACAGGGAACGGACATTGAGGTGGTGGACTCTTATATGTACCTGGGTGTTCACCTGAACAACAAACTGGACTGCAGCCATAACACTACTGCTCTTTTCAAAAAGGGTCAGAGCAGACTCTCTGAGGAGAATGAGGTCTTTTGGTGGCATCGGCCATATTCTATGGTGTAGTTTGTTGGGGGAGCAGCCTATCTGTGGCTGAGAGACAGAGATTAGATAAGCTCATTAAGAAGGCCAGCTCTGTCCTAGGTTGTCCCCTTGATCCAGTGCAGGACGTGGGTGACAGAAGAACTCTAGCAAAATTAACATCACTGTTAGACAATATCTGTAAAGAATAAATCAAGGCAACTGGACTTACTGTAGACTTCTTGAAAACGTTTCACTCATTCTTCCAACGAGCTTTCTCAATTCTGAGTGACTGTACAAGAATTCTCTGGGAATAAATGTTGATTCAGTTACATATTTATTCCCAGAGAATTCTTGTACAGTCACTCAGAATTGAGAAAGCTCGTTGGAAGAATGAGTGAAACGTTTTCAAGAAGTCTACAGTAAGTCCAGTTTCCTTGATTTATTCTTTACAGATATACCATGACCTGGATAAATGAGAACCTTCACAGACACTGTTAGACAATGTCTCCAATCCCATGTACGAAGCTGTTGTGGAGCTGGAGAGCTCCTTTAGTGACAGACTGCTGCATCCTAGGTGCGTGAAGGAACGTTGTCGGAGGTCCTTCCTCCCAGCAGCCGTTAGGATTTATAACCACCACTGTTCCCAGAAACCCAGTAGTGAATTTTTTTTAAGTAAATTCTGTGTTATGTTTTTCTTGTATTTTACTCTTACTCTTTTTAATTTCTAATTGCTCTTATTTAGCTCCTGTTGTGAATGCGATTGCTGCTGTTATGCCAAAATGTCCCCACTGAGGGACAATAAAGGGATTTTCTTCAACATGTGGACCATGGACCCATTGAAGTCAATGGCTCCATTGCATGCACACAGCCAACATCAGTGTTTTGCAGATCCGTAGTTTGCGGACTGTAGAACGCTTGCCTTTCTGTGAATGCTCACCTAATCCAGCGGTGTAATTATTGTGTGTGCAGGCGTTGCAGTTGGGTCCCGAAGCCTGAGGAGCACTACACGTCTCATATGAGGAGACCAGTACTACAAATCATGAGTTGAAGAGCTGCCTCTGACCCAGTCTGTTATCTTTTACCTTCTGCTCATACATTATCTTAACATGATCAAACAGTGGATTACTTATTGCTCAGTCCATGTCTCTTTACTTGCTGTCTGACGGTAAGATCTCGCCAGATGGGTGCTCCCCTAATGATGACATTATTACTCCTGCTATCTCTGTATTGAACTCCTGTCAGCACGCACTTGCCCGTTAATAGAGGTTTTGCAAGGACACAGTTTTATATTCTGAGCACATGTCAGTGTCTGCCCGACATCTTTATTTTTTTTTCTTGCCCTGCTTGACACTTAAAGGTTAAATGCATTCAGTAACCAATTTTCTTATTCAGAAGGTATCTACAAAGATGAAGCAGCTCTGCAGATAGTCTTGATTTTAAAGGCCCGATTCCCTTTCCTGACATGTTCTCTTTGGTAGATACCTACGTTCTTCATTTCTGTAACACGCTGGGAATCTTCTCCTATAAGTCTGTGTGGTGCCTTTCCGCAGTATCAATATCTGATTGGCAGAGGTCCGGAAGTACGCCGCTCCATCCATGGTGTAGTGGGCGGAGCTGTACCGCACCACAGTTCCCATTGATTTTACTGGAGCAGCGCTCCCACTAACCTCTCAGTGCACCTTCAGTTTTCCAGTGCTGGACAAACCCCCTGTACACCAAAGCCTTGATTTGCCTAAAAATAAACGATGCCACCGATTTTTCACAAGACAGGTATCATTTTAATCAGCAGGATCAACCCTCCCTGACTGGTGCTCTACAATTGGCACAATAGAAATGTATTAATGGCTTATAATGACATCCTCAAATATGTAAGTGTGCTGAATGAACTTTCTTTATGGGATACGTCTTTAATGCCTAGGTAATATCTGTAACCAGTTACCCCGCTGGCGCCCCCAGCTTGGTGGTGGCACTGTTCCGATTGGGCCAGTGGAATTACAGCAATTGATGTGCTGAAGCCCCTGATTTATAAAGACCGTTGTGTGCTACGTCCGTCTTGAAGGGCCTGTGCTGTTGGAGGAGATATTTAATCTAGGGTGAGGTGCCCACTCGCCACGCCCCCTTTGGAAACTAGCGAGAGCGGCGCAAAAACACCAGTTGTGACTAGATTTAGTTGCAGTGGTGGTTAACCCCTTCAGGACCCGGCTATTTTTCACCTTAAGGACCGGGCTATTTTTAGCAAATCTTTGTGGTAATAACTTTTAAAGCGCTTTTTCTTATCCAGGCCATTCTGACTGTTTTCTCGTCACATATTGTACTTTATGACAGTGGCAAAATTGAGTCAAAATATTAATTTTTATTTTTAAAAAAATAAAAATTTTGCCAAAATATTTTAAAAATTCGCAAATTTCCAAATTTCTATTTCTCTACTTTTATAATGGATCGTAATACCTCCAAAAATAGTTATTACTTTACATTCCCCATATGTCTACTTCATGTTTGGATCATTTTGAAAATTTACATTAAATTTTTGGGAGATGTTAGAAGGTTTAGAAGTTTAGAAAGAAATCGTAACATTTTTAAGAAATTTCCCAAAACCCAATTTTTTCAGGACCAGTTCAGTTATGAAGTCACTTTCTGGCCCTTACATATTAGAAACCACCCATAAATCACCCCATTTTAGAAACTACACCCCTCAAGCTATTCAAAACTGATTTTACAAAGAATTAAAGGAAAATGGGAATGAAATTTTTTTTTTTTAGCAGATTTTAATCGAAAAACCCCCCAAAATCTATTAACCTGAATCTGGAGTTTACAGAAACACCCCATATGTGCTCAAAAACTGATGTATGGGCGCACAGCAGCCTTCAGAATGGAAGGAGCACCATATGGCTTTTGTAGAGCAGATTTAGCTGGAATGGTAATTGGGAGCTATGTCTCATATGAAGACATCTCTACAATGGAAGGATGATGATGGGTAGAGAAAAGTGCCATCCTCTTCTCCCTCACTGGCAGACTCTGTATCGGAGGCAAACATGGCACATGCCTCTTCAGCTGAGTACACTCATTGGAATGGACGGGCCATTTTATTTTATTTTATTGGGGTGTGAAATGTGGAAACCTTTATTTCGTGTGAGGGGTGTGTATGTTGTGTTTTCACACGTGAAAGGGGCTTGTAATAAATTTGAAATTAAATTTAGGAGAGAAAAAAATTGTCAAAAGTATTTTCTGCACAAAACCCCCCCAACAAATTGCAATGCAAACTGAGCAGACCTGATCAGTAATGGACACTACTGATCAGTGGTTGCAAAATGCATGTACCAGGATGGTGCGTTTGTGCAAAAATCTAAACTGACACTAGCTGAAATTTATATATAAAAACTAACTACCACTAACTGCAGTTCTCTTTTCACACAAAAATAAAACAAATAAACAAAACCTCAAAAATGTGCAGATGTGTAGACTGGAACGGATTACATGGAGTCCAGGAGAAATGGGACTACTTAAAAGGTGCATTATTGAAGGCAACAGAAAATTGCATTAGACTTGTCAGTAAAAGCAAAAAAAGGAAGAGACCACTGTGGTACTCGGCAGAAGTGGCCCAAATCGTTAAAAATAAAAAGCTAGCATTTTGTAATTATAAAAAAACCCAGAGCAATGAAGATAAGGAAATCTACAAGATTAGGCAGAAAGAGGCCAAGCAAGTTATAAGAACTTCTAAAGCGCAGGCAGAAGAAAAACTAGCTCAGTCTATGAAAAAAGGGGATAAGACATTCTTCAGATATATAAATGAAAAAAGGAAATTAAAACAAGGAATAACTAAATTAAAAATAAAGGACGGAAGGTATGTAGAAGAGAATAAAGGGCTAGCCGACTGCCTTAATGAATACTTCTGTTCAGTTTTTACAAAAGAAAAAGAAGGAGAAGGACCTCCACTAGAAAGGATGACTATTAAATCGTTTGATGCATGTGTCTTTACAGAGGAAGATGTTCTAAGTTTGCTGTCTAAAGTGAAGACAAATAAGTCACAGGGGCCTGATGAGATACACCCAAAATTATTAAAAGAGCTTAGTGGTGAGCTGGCAAAACCGTTAACAGATTTATTTAACCAATCATTAGTAACAGGAGTCGTCCCGGAAGATTGGAAATTGGCAAATGTCGTGCCCATTCACAAGAAAGGTAGTAGGGAGGAATCGAGCAACTATAGACCAGTGAGTCTGACATCAATAGTAGGCAAATTAATGGAAACCCTATTAAAGGATAGGATTGTGGAACATCTAAAATCCCATGGATTGCAAGATGAAAAACAGCATGGGTTTACTTCAGGGAGATCATGTCAAACAAATCTTATAGATTTTTTTGACTGGGTGACTAAAATAATAGACGGTGGAGGTGCAGTAGACATCGCATATCTAGATTTTAGTAAGGCTTTTGACACTGTCCCACATAGAAGACTTATCAATAAACTGCAGTCATTGAGCATGGACTCCCATATTGTTGAGTGGATTAGGCAGTGGCTGAGTGACAGACAACAGAGGGTTGTAGTCAATGGAGAACATTCAAAACAAGGTCATGTTACCAGTGGGATTCCACAGGGATCTGTACTGGGACCAATTTTGTTTAATATCTTCATAAGTGACATTGCAAAAGGCCTCGATGGTAAGGTTTGTCTTTTTGCTGATGACACAAAGATATGTAACAGGGTTGATGTTCCTGGAGGGAAACGCCAAATGGAAAAGGACTTAGGAAAACTAGAAGAATGGTCAGAACTCTGGCAACTGAAATTTAATGTGGATAAGTGCAAGATAATGCACCTGGGGCGTAAAAACCCAAGGGCAGAATATAGAATATTCGACACAGTCCTGACCTCAGTATCTGAGGAAAGGGATTTAGGAGTAATTATTTCAGAAGACTTAAAGGTGGGAAGACAATGTAATAAAGCAGCACGAAATGCAAGCAGAATGCTTGGATGTATAGGGAGAGGTATAAGCAGTAGAAAGAGTGAAGTGCTTATGCCGCTGTACAGATCACTAGTGAGACCTCACTTGGAGTATTGTGCGCAGTACTGGAGGCCATATCTCCAGAAGGATATAGATACTCTAGAGAGAGTTCAGAGAAGAGCTACTAAACTAGTACATGGATTGCAGGATAAAACTTACCAGGAAAGGTTAAAAGACCTTAATATGTATAGCTTGGAAGAAAGAAGAGACCGAGGGGATATGATAGAAACTTTTAAATACATAAAGGGAATCAACTCGGTAAAGGAGGAGAGCATATTTAAAAGAAGAAAAACTACCACAAGAGGACACAGTTTTAAATTAGAGGGGCAAAGGTTTAAAAGTAATATAAGGAAGTATTACTTTACTGAGAGGGTAGTGGATGCATGGAATAGCCTTCCTGCAGAAGTGGTAGCTGCAAATACAGTGAAGGAGTTTAAGCATGCATGGGATAGGCATAAGGCCATCCTTCATATAAGATAGGGCCGGGGCTATTCATAGGATTCAGATATATTGGGCAGACTAGATGGGCCAAATGGTTCTTATCTGCCGACACATTCTATGTTTCTATGTTTCTATGTAAACGAGAACACTACTGATCGGTGCTCTGCAGCACGCACGTAGAGGGTGGTTTAGGAATCTGGAACAGCTGCAAATGAAGAAATAAATCAGTGCAGCAACTCCAGATGTTCTTCTTTCAGCAAGAAAGGGTTAAAAGTGCAGTGGTGGTGCACCACAAGTCCCAGCAAGCAAACAGCAGCACATAATCTCTCTGCATGCAGTCACCAGCTAGAATGGCTGCAGGCAGGGAACCCATTGGCTGGAGCGTTGTTACAGCCAATCGCATCGCTGGCAGGGGACGTCAAACACCAGTGTCCCCTGCCTGACCTCGGAGGAGACCAGTGCTGACCAGTTCAGCACCGGTCACCTGACCCGCCCCGCAGCTATACACATCTTCCAGTGCTGTGATGTGCCAGTCTTTATTGACCGGCTAATTGCAGGGGGGCGGTGCAGCACCATGCTGCCCTTACCTGACATGGCTGCCTGCCGGTAAGAGCATCCATGGTGCCCCGATTTCCCCGCAATCGTTCCCCAAAGCCCGGCAGACCTTGCTGGTCCTGATTTAGCAACTTTTTACGCCAAAGGCCTCTTTCACACGGATTTGCTCCGGATGCGTCGCTGGAAAACCGTGCGAGTAAGCACGCAATTGCAGTCAGTTTTGTCTGCGATTGTGTTCCGATTTTCCTTGGTTATAAGTGAGAATAATATCATTCTTAATACAGAATGCATAGTACAATGTGGATTGAGGGGTTAAAAAAAATAAAATAAAATAAACTCACCTCATCCTGTTTGCGCAGCCGGCATCGTCGTCTTTGTTCATCTTTCAGGACCTGCAAAAGGACCTTTGACGTAATCGCGTTCACCACATGGTGAGCGTGGTGACTTCAGTGCAGGTCCTGCGAAATGAAGATGGAAAATTCTATTTTCATTCCACGTGGTGAGCATAAAAGGTCTTTTTGCAGGTCCTAAAAAAAAGATGAAGAAAGAAGACTGTGCCGGCTGCGCGAACAATAGAATGAGGTGAGTTCTTTTTTAACCCCCTCATTTTTGTAAGCATTCTAGAAACATAGAACATAGAATGTGTCGGCAGATAGGAACCATTTGGCCCATCTAGTCTGCCCAATATACTGAATACTATGAATAGCCCCTGGCCCCATCTTATATGAAGGATGGCCTTATGCCTATCCCATGCATGCTTAAAGGGAACCTGTCACCAGGATTTTGTGTATAGAGCTGAGGACATGGGCTGCTAGATGGCCACTAACACATCCGCAATATCCAGTCCCCATAGCTCTGTGTGCTTTTATTGTGTATAAAAACAGATTTGATACATATGCAAATTAACATAAGAGTCATATCTTACTTGTGTGAGCACAGAAGAGTCATATTTTCAAGCTCTGACTCATCTCAGGTTAATTTGCATATATATCAAATCGGTTTTTATACACAATAAAAGCACACAGAGCTATGGGGACTGGATATTGCGGATGTGCTAGCGGCCATCTAGCAACCCATGTCCTCAGCTCTATACACAAAATCCAGGTGACAGGTTCCCTTTAAACTCCTCCACTGTATTTGCAGCTACCACTTCTGCAGGAAGGCTATCTGTATTAGGAATGCTATTATCTTCCTTTTATAACCATGTTATAAGGGACAATAATACAGTAAATTGACTTATCAATTTACTAAATTCATCTCCTATCAACCATGCGTGAAAATCGCTTTGTGCCCGCACTTGCTTGCGGATGCTATGAGATTTTCACGCATCCCCATTCATTTCTATGGGGCCTGCGTTGCGTGAAAAACGCAATGTAGAACATGCTACGATTTTCACGCAACACAAGTGATGCCTGAAAATCACTGCTTATGTACACAGCCCCATTGAAATGAATAGGTGCGGGTGCAGTGCGTTCACCTCACGCATTGCACCTGTGCGGAATTCTCGGCAGTGTGAAAGAACCAAAGAACTTTCTTCAGCAGACACAAGGCTGAGATCCAACAAAGGTGCTAGTAATCTAACATAAAGGAAATGTGTCACCAAGAATGTCATCTGCCAGTTAAAACCAGATAGCGGCACATCCTTTTTTTTTTTTTTTTTCTAATTTAATTTGTTTTATTTTGTGATTGCAGATTTTTTTTTTTTTTTATTCCATTTCCTAAGCATGATTATGGGGGTGGCCATCTTGCATTTAGAAACGATTAAGTAAATTGCTTTACGGCAGCCACATGGACCATAGACACAATGGTCGGGGGGGACACACCTAATTGACATCTATGGGAGATTCTTCTAGGCATACTCTGTGACCTGTGCAGAGGTCATTGTACAAGGAAAGAATAGATAAGATGTGACAATCACCTTTTGTGAATGGTCTTATCTGTACACAGAGGTGATATCATTACAGGCAGGCTTACAATGGCAGATAAGGAGATAACTGCAGTAAAGTGATTTCTACAAACCAAGAAGTAGCGCCTTTTTATTAGGCTTTGTGGGCAGTGCGAAAACTACAGGATTTTATGGTTTTTGTTTAAGGGCTCATGCACAAGACCGTTGTTGTTTTGCGGTCCGTTTTTCACGGATCCGTTCTGTATATTTTTTTTACTCTGATTTAAGTCATCTTCCGTTGCATTATTCCACAAAACATATCCGTATGTTTACCGTATGCGATCCGTTTTTTGCGGATTAGTAACGGTGACTTATTAATCACCAACCACATGAGCAATATGGGCTGGGCATAGCATTTCTACAAAATGGATCTGCAAAATACGGATAAAACACGGAAAACATACGGATGTATACCGTGTGTGTTCCGTATTTTTTGCGAACCCATTGACTTGAATGGGGCCTCAGACCGTGATTTGCGGACCATAATAGGACATGCACTACTTTTTTTTTGGGAACGGAAATACGGAAACGGAATGCACACGGAGTACCTTCCGTTGTTTTTGCTGACCCATTGAAGTGAATGGTTCCGCATACGGTCTGCAAAAAACAAAACAAAAAAAAAAAACAGAACGGAAGTGGAAAGAATATACGTTCGTGTGCTTGAGCCCTAAATAAGATATTGACATTGGGGAGAAAAATAATAAATAAATAATAATTCCTTAAAAATGTTAAACCTAAAAACATGATTTAAACCATAGGTAATTTACTGATGACCCGTTGCTGTTTTATGGGCAGGACAGGGTGTTGACACGCTGCCCTGAAAGCGAGCAGAACGAGTTAATGGAGGGCGCTCCAGATGCAGAGTGTTTCTGGTCCTCTGTGGCGCTGTGCTAAATTGGGCCTGTTTAGGATTAACAGAAATATATTGCTGCAGGAATAATGAATGCGGTGGATGGTTTTCTGCTGTTATGAAAATCCATTAACACTTTTTTCTATGCTTGAGCGCCTTTCATTGTTCATTTTTATGGTTCATGCTGTAGCAGTTTTAAGAAATAATATCCACTCTGCTGATACAAGTGTTTCTGAGCTCTCACAAAACAATGGAGATACTTCACCAGAAAGATCCTTCCCCCCCCCCCTTTTGGGTATCTGTTTGGTATAGCGTCCTATGGAGATGCAATTCGAAACTGTTCCGGTAGGAAAGGGGGGATGACTGACATTGGAGAATTTTTTTTTCTTATTTTTTTTTCTACTCTGATGACCTATCTTCCGGACAGTATCTGATCAATGGGAGCTGCGCCTAGGCCAAGTGACCGTCAATCATTATGTCTAGGGGTAAGCAAAACAAGCTTCGGATCCAAGATCCGAAGTGGATTTGTTCCAAAACTTCGTTATAATGCTGTGCTGCAACCTGTCTCCGTACAGCATTAAAATGGATGTGGTTCGGCGAGGCAGAATTCGTCAAGTCCGAAGTCATGCGAGACCTCGGTGAACAACATCGGGCTTCGATTCTGCAACTTTAAAAACATATTTTTAAGGAAACCTGTCATCCCTTTCTAAGCCTATTTATCCACTCACTTTTCTAAAAGTGAAGGAGCCCAGCACCGCCCTGTATCCTCCGAATCTCCTCCTTGCTCCCCGACGTCACAAAGCTAGAGCGCCGTTATCTCGCGATGCACGAGTTTGTTCCTTGAGGCTGACGCCAGCACAGGGAAGGAACACTATGCTGACACTGCGCATGCCCTAGCTCGCGCATTGCGAGATTGCAACGCTCTAGCTTTGTGACGTCTAGCAAGGAGGAGATTCGGAGGATCTGGGGCGGTGCTGGGCTCCTTTACAGTGGGCGTGGCTGGGTTCCGGAAACGCTAGTAACAGCTCTATAGGTAATGGGTATTGCGGATGTGCTAGCGGCCATTTAGCAGTCCATGTCCTCGGCTCTATACACAAAATCCCAGTGACATGTTCCCTTTAAAACAGGAATCCGAAGTTGGCTTCGGTACCAAGGTACCATCCAGTACCAAAGCCAACTTCGGATTCCCGTTTTAAAATGTTTTCAAAGTTGTAGAATAGAAGCCCGATGTCATTCACCGAGGCCTCACATGACTTCGGACTTGACGAATTTTGCCTCACAGAAGAACATTTATTTTAATGCGGTACGGAGACGGGTCGCTGCACAGCATTAAAACGAAGTTCAGGAACAAATCGACTTTGGATCTTGGATCCGAAGCTTGATTAATTTACCCCTAAGTCTGTCACTGCCCTAGGGTAAGCCGTGAGAAAGCTGTGGCACTTACAGGAGAGCTCCCCCGCATAACGGAAACGGGACGGATCCGTTTTGCAGCCCATAGACTTCTATTATGATGGAATGAATAACTGAATGCCTCTAAGGGCAAAATATGCAGTCAAAATATGACATTCACTCATCTCAAGTTATGACCTGTCCAGAGGATAGGTCATTAGTTCCAGAGTCGGATAACCCCCTTTAAAGGGGTTCTGCACCTTCATTTAACTGATGATCTATCCTCTGGATAGATCATCAGCTTCTGATCGGCGGGGGTCCGACACCCGGGACCCCCGCCGATCAGCTGCTTGAGAAGGCAGCGGCGCTCCAGCAGCGCCGCGGCCTTCTCACTGTTTACCGCCGGGCTGCCCGCCCACTGACGTCACGACTTGTATCAACTAGAGTGGGCGCGGATAAGCTCTGTTCACTTGAATGGAGCTTAGCCGCGCCCACTCTAGTTGATACAAGTCGTGACGTCAGTGGGCGGGCGGCCCGGCGGTAAACAGTGAGAAGGCCGCGGCGCTGCTGGAGCGCCGCTGCCTTCTTAAACATCTGATCGGCGGGGGTCCCGGGTGTCAGACCCCCGCCGATCAGAAGCTGATGATCTATCCAGAGGATAGATCATCGGTTAAATAAAAGTGCAGAACCCCTTTAAGGTTATGACACTGTTCAAACATTAATACTGAAGGGGGTTACCGGGGATTATGTCAGTAATGTTTATTGAAGCATTCTTGGGATGTGTTCATTCTCGGCAATATATTGTGTCTCGGTTGTGATCCCAGACTCTGATCCCAAGGATCTCTGCTTTGGCTGGTGTAATTGTTGACATATGACGTGTCCATAGAAGAGGAATGCCTTCATGAAATACTTCCTTGTAGGGCTGAAGGTGCAACCAAAACTGAACTTCAGCTACAGCCTATGGTAGATCAGGGTCAGGGCACATGCTAGTGAGAGGTGGCCGTCTGCAATTACTGCTTTGTACAGAGCAAAAACCCATTAGTATTTAAAGAGGTGGACGGTCAACAACTAAAAAAAGAAAATAAAGGTCTGTAGCTTAAAAACAAAAGAATTGAGTCTCCTTCATGGATCCCACAGTGCGCTTAAGGTCTCCGCCTCTTGACACACAGGAAATACCTCCTCAGCCAATCACTTGCCATGGTGGTGATGTGCTTCAGCCAGTGATTGGTTGAACATTTCCACTGTGTGGAGATTGGCCAACAGAGACCCAGGGAGCATCAGAAGGGAAGTGGCGGGTGATCAGTGGTGGGGGTAGGACTAGTTTTATTTTTAATGCTTCTCTGAGCCTTTAAAAACAAAACGTGTCATCTCATCCTTATCTTGCATTGAAGGACATAAGTAAACAACTAATACTATACATTTAGTTTTGACTTGCCTTAAAGGGGTTTTCCAAGTGTTTGATATTAACTATCCTAAGGATATCACAATAACGCATCAGACCCCTGCTGATCAGCTGTTTGAGGAGGCGCGTCCATTGGGTAGCGGCTGTTTGATAAATTGGATAACCCCTTTAATTTGACTTGAAGCTGTGCCTATCGTTTGGGCCAGGGTCATTTTATAATTTTTCTGTTTCCCGTGACCCCATTAGCACTTTGAGATGAGAGAATCCTCCACAGTATTCACTGGCTTGGTGTATTTCATTCATTTGCCCTGTAGACTGTAGCGCTGTAAGTATCTACATAGAACTGTATGTTGTAGTGAGGGCACCCCGAGCACACACCGCGTGTCACTCTGGGCAGGAGTCTTCCTTTTTCACTAGAAAATCTGGTAAGAATTTGGGCTTAAGATTCAATCTGCAACATCTATTTCCTTGACCCCTTGTAATGAAGTGAAAATGGAGGTGAAACCTTAGACTTGATGTTTTTCATAGGGTACAGCATAAATCCTGATATTAGGAGATTAAAGGGGGATGTGTAGCCTGTAACTTTTTCTGACAGTTAAAATCAGATAGTGACACATATACCTTAGATAGTGACTTGGGAAATTAAAGATTACATCACCAATGGCGCCAAAAGTTCTTTACAAGTATGTTTAACATAAAAACTTTGATTTAAACAGGTCATTTTCTGATCACGCATTCCCTTTAATTGTGAGACTTACGGTACCTTTCATAACCATATAGAAAGTGCGGATCATTTGGCTTTAGCCTGGTAGGGGGGTTTGTTAGTTTGTCACCTAGGTTGGGTCTCGATGGCCAGAAATCTGAATGGATGCACCTCTGTGTGCCACGTTATTCTCCCCTGGAAGAATACTGTCCATAATTCAATGTGTGTTCCAACCACAACTTTTATGGGTGCAGGTATGGGATCATCTAGTTTCAGTTCTCGGATTGGGGTCCAAGGCTGCCGCCCAGAAAGACGTGCCCATGTTATATGCACTGTAGCTGAGCATGCTCAAGAACTTTTTGTATCTATATAAAAGTGCAATATAAATGTATGGTATGTAATAAATATGTAATATATATAAATTATGCAAGGCAATATACTTTTCTCTGAAACATTCATAAAGGCTAATGGACAGGACTTTGTAATGCAGCTGAATGCAAGGTGAAGGGTTGTTCCATCTTTAGGCTAGGTCTACACTACGACATTTGTCGCGCGACTTTTTGTTGCACCAATGTCGCGCGACAATTTTTATAATGGCAGTCTATGGTGTCGCACTGCAACATGCGACATGTTGCGACTGCGACGCGACAGTCGCAGAAAAATCCATCTTGAATGGATTTTCTGCGACTGTCGCAGTCGCAGCATGTCGCATGTTGCAGTGCGACACCATAGACTGCCATTATAAAAATTGTCGCGCGACATTGGTGCAACAAAATGTCGCGCGACAAATGTCGTAGTGTAGACCTAGCCTTAGAGTTTCATTCAGTTGCACTTGTATGCCTAAGGCTACTTTCACACTCGCAAGCGGTCCAAAACGGATCAGTTTTGCCCTAATACATTCTGAATGGATAAGGATCCGCTCAGAATGCATCAGTTTGCCTCCGTTCTGCCTTCATTCCGCTTTGGAGGCCGACACCAAAACACTGCTTGCAGCGTTTTGGTGTCCGTCTGACGAAACTGAGCCAAACTGATCCGTTCTGACACACAATGTAAGTCAATGGGGACGGATCCGTTTTCACTGACGCAATATGGCACAATAGAAAATGAATCCGTCCCCCATTGACTTTCAATGGTGTTCAAGACGGATCCGTTTTGGCTATGTTAAAGATAATACGAACGGATTCATGTGGTTGTATTATCTGAACGGATGCGTTTTTGAAGATCCATGATGGATCCGCACCAAACGCGAGTGTGAAAGTAGCCTAAGGTCTTATTCACACAGACAGTGTTTGAGCAGTGATTTCCATCAGTGATTGTGAGGCAAAACCAGGATTGGAGCCTACACAGAGATAATGTATAAGGCCTCTTGTCTCTTTCCGTTCCGTTTTTTTGCGGACTGTATACGAAACCATTCATTTCAATGGATCCACAAAAAAAAGGTACTCCGTATGCCTTCTGTTTCGTTCAAAGATAGAACAGGACTATCCTTGTCCGTCATGTGGACAATAATAGGACATGTTCTATCAGGGACCAGCTGTTCCGCTCCGCAAAAAACTGAATGCACACTGACGTCATCCGTATTTTTTGCAGATCCGTTTTTTGCGGAACGCAAAATAATGAAAAAGCCATACAATCATTGAGCCCCTAGGACGTAACTCGATACCGGAAAAGAATAACGCTAGTGTGGAAGTACCCTAAGGGGACTATCAGCACTTCTACTGCTTTTAGACCCAATCCTGGTTTTGTCTCACAATCACTGATGGAAATCACTGACCAAACACTGACTGTGAATAAGGGCTCATGATCGGCCCGGGACACACGCTTGAAAAAGGCTGATGTACAGCCGAACTGTTTCGTCTACTGGACTGAATATGGAATAAAAGCTCTTCACTACGAGTGCTGCCTCCTTCATTCACTGGACTTGGACTCTCAGGCGTGCACTGGGTCCCCCTGTTTCTACATCAGGGTGCTGCATTGACTCTCTTTGTGTACTGGAAACGCGGGCCGTCCGCGGCCCCCTGAACTGCCTGTATCTTGGTGCAGTATGCATATCTGGATAAAAAGACTGCCACAAGAGCTGCATGTGTGATCCCAGCTTTAAAGGTACAGGAGGTTATTTACCTCTGTAAATGACCCCCTGGGGCAGATTCTGTCACGCCATGTTGCAGTAGAATCTGCCACTTCTTCCCCACTGACATCAGGTCTAAAAAAGGGGGGGTGGTATCGGCGGGGAAGGGAGCTCGAAAGCTGTCTTACATTTAGAATCGGCGGTCTTATTACATGTGCCCCACAGTCCTTGTCCTACTTTTCAATTCTGGCGCAGTTTGCAACAAATTCCTGACGTACGTGCTTTTCACCACATTTAGGCCGCATGCACACTGCCATATTCATTTTGCAGTCCGCAAATCGTGGACCGTGTGCCGCCCACATTTTATTTACTGACTGATTTAATTTTATTTTTTAATGGGGCATTTTGCCGTCTGTCTTTTTGCTGAACGGACATACGGATGTGGAAAGCACACGGGTGATCTGTGTGTTTTCCGCATCCGTAGTTAGAACATGTCCTATACTTGTCTGCAAAATCTGGATGTAAAAACTGTCAGTATCCGTAGGACTGTTGCACAAGATGATAGAACATGTCTTATACTTGTCTGCAAAGGTGGACACAAAAATTAAAGGGAACCTGTCACCTGGATTTTGTGTATAGAGCTGAGGACATGGGTTGCTAGATGGCCGCTAGCACATCCGCAATACCCAGTCCCCATAGCTCGTTTTTTTTTACACAATAAAAGCACACAGAGCTATGGGGACTGGGTATTGCGGATGTGCTAGCAGCCATCTAGCAACCCATGTCCTCAGCGCTATACACAAAATCCAGGTGACAGGTTCCCTTTACACAATAAAAGCACACAGAGCTATGGGGACTGGGTATTGCGGATGTGCTAGCAGCCATCTAGCAACCCATGTCCTCAGCGCTATACACAAAATCCAGGTGACAGGTTCCCTTTACACAATAAAAGCACACAGAGCTATGGGGACTGGGTATTGCGGATGTGCTAGCAGCCATCTAGCAACCCATGTCCTCAGCGCTATACACAAAATCCAGGTGACAGGTTCCCTTTTAAGTGTTAGATACTTGCCTGACAAATGGGCGTGGCTTTGCAGATAAGGGGTGTGGCCTTCCAGAAATCAGACGTGGCTGGCAACATGACCAAGGTTTTGCCACACTATTCCAGCCTGAAGTAAGCCAGCTAATAGACTGTTTAGGCCGCGTTCACATCACTGTTATTTTTTTTTTTTTTTCTGTTTTTCTGATCCGCCAGAAGAACAGAAATAAAAATCTATCCTTTTATTTTGAGCATCCATTGTGCTCATTTTGCTTCCGTTTTTGTAATTTCCGTCAGATCTGTTATTTTAGGCTACTTTCACACTAGCGGCAGGACAGATCTGACAGGCTGTTCACCCTGTCGGATCCGTCCTGCCGCTATTTTGCCGTGCCGCCGGACCGCCGCTCCGTCTCCATTGACTATAATGGGGGCGGAGCTCCGGCGCAGCACGGCAAGAGGCCGCCAGACTAAAAAGTTGGACATGCAGTACTTTTAGTCCGGCGGCCTCTCGCCGTGCACTGCTGTGCTGAGCCGGAGCTCCGCCCCCATCCCCATTATAGTCAATGGGGACGGAGCAGCGGCATGGCGAAATAGCAGCAGGACGGATCCGATAAGGTGAACAGCCTGTCGGATCCATCCTGCAGCTAGTGTGAAAGTACCCTTGTGAGATCCGTTCAGGGCTCTCACAAGCGGCCCAAAACGGATCAGTTTAGCCCCAATGCATTCTGAATTGATGCGGATCCGTTCAGAATGCATCAGTTTGCCTCCGTTCAGCCTCCATTCCGCTCTGGAGGCGGACACTAAAACGCTGCTTGCAGCGTTTTGATGTCCACCTGACAATGCGGAGCCAAACGGATCCGTCCTGACTTACAATATAAGTCAATGGGAACGGATCCGTTTTCACTGACACAATATGGTGCAATTGAAAACTGATCCGCCTCCCATTGACTTTCAGTGTAAGTCAAAACGGATCCGTTTGCATTATCATGAACAATTTTTTTTTTTTTATTCTAAACGGATACAAACGTTTGCATTATAGGTGCAGATCCGTCTGTGGAGATACCAGACGGATCCGCACCCAACGCAGGTGTGAATGTAGCCTAAGACTGGAGAAAAAGTCCTGCATGCAATAACGGATATCTGACGGAACTGACAAAAACGGATGCAAAATGAGCACAACGAATGCTCAAAATAAAGGATTGGGGTTTTTTTTTTTTTTCTGTTCGTCTGACGGATTAGAATGAAAAACAAAACTGTGATGTGAACCTGGCCTTTTACATGGTCTGAATCGTAGCGGATTAGTAAATCTGACACAATGTCGCCTATTTAGAGTTCTTCTGTAGCACTGCTGTGGCAACAAAATTACGTTTTGTTGCCCTCCCTGTGTATGTCATGAGTTAGTGCTGCTTGGCGTGTCTGTCGGCGGTTTAGCGGCGCAGCGTATGTTTGAGTCACATGTGAAGTAGCTGCGCCGGAGTGTTTTCCCTCTTACAGTAGGAAATTAGAGGGCAAGGACATGGCAGGCAGGTAACGGATCCTGGCAGTTCTGTCGAGCCTGAAACAGCGTGAACAAGGCTATTTCTGTAATACCGGCCGTGCGGCTTCCTGTTAAGTCGCTGAGGATATTTACACCAAATGTTTTCCTGTGGTATCTCCCACCTCGGCTCCCTATATGTCATATCTGGCGGTGGCGGTTTAAACGCTCGCATCTTTCTAAGGGGGTGTGAATGTGTCGCTCTCTCCTTCATAACTTATGGAAGCTGCCACACTTATCTGATCCCTGCTATTTAGATCTAACCATTTAGTATCTGAATGCCGCGGAAAACGCGATAATAACATTTGGCGTCACGGCTGAGGTGATAACATTTTAATCATTCCCACCTTAAATATCTGCCTATATTTAGCTGTCTTTGAGGGTGGCTGCTGCAGGCAGATCTGCAGCTTCTGCACCTTCCGAGGTTTTTAATTTATTTTTTTTATTTTTTTTAAGGTCTATTTAAATTTTGTTCTGCGGGACATTCAGTTTATCCATCCCCTGACTGGTACTTCTCACTGATCTGATAGTCGGCAGTGTTTTGTCTCGGTAGGATTCAAAGGGAATGTGTCACCAGGAAATTCCCTGTCCCACCAGGTGCTATGTAGATTTACTAATTGTGTGGTACTTTACACTGTCTAAGGCCTCATGCACATGGCCGTGTTCCGCAGCCGAGAGCGGTCCGTGGTAACACGGCCTGGATTCCTGTTCAGAGCAGGAGCACACGGCGTCATTGGTTGCTATGACGCCGTGCGCTTCATGTCGCCGCTGCACTACAGTAATACACTATGAGTGTATTACCGTAGTGCAGCGACTGCGTCATAGCAACCAATGACGCCGTGCGCTTCTGCTCTGAACAGGAATCCAGGCCGTGTTACCACGGACCGCTCTCGGCCGCGGAACACGGCCATGTGCATGAGGCCTAAGAAGAATACAAATCGCAGTCCTAAAGGGAATGTGTCATTAGAAAATGACCTGCTGTTTATTTCACTTTTTTATGTTTAACATATTTAAAAAAAATGTTTGTTTTTCATTTTCCATGTATTCCATATGTTTAAACAAAAACGACAATATCCTGCAGTTTTCGCACTGGCCATTTTGTCTAATAATTGGCACCACACATCACTTTACTGCAGTTAACTGATTCTAATCCTGCCTGTAAGGATATCACCTCTGTGTACAGATAAGACCATTCACAATAGGCGATTGTCACATCTTATCTATTCCTTCCTGGTACAATGACCTCTGCACAGGTCACAGAGCATGCCTAGAAGTCACCGAGGTCCCCTCCTGACCATTGTTCCATGTACCATGTGACTGCCATAAAGCAATTTTTTAAATGCAAGATGGCTGCCCCATAATCATGTTCAGGAAACTGAATAAATAAGGCCCCCTCCTGACCATTGTGTCTATGGCCCACGGGGATGCCATAAATCAACTTTCTAAATGCTGTTAAAGGGGTTTTCCAGACTTTTATTATTGATGACCTACCCTCAGGATAGTCATCAATATTAGGTCGTCACCCCCGCCGATCAGCTGTATGAAGAGACGGTGCGCGCAGTGCGGACATGCTGCTTTGCCATAGATGTACAGCAGCGGACAGGAAGACGAAACGTGCGCGCGCTGTCCCCTCATACAGCTGATCGTGCTGGGTGTCGTACCCCCGCCGATCTGATATGAATGAGCTGGATTAGTCAGAACCCCCATTCAAACTTGGGGCTCATGCACATGACTGTAGCCATTTTTGTGATCCGCAAAATCTTTTTGCGGGTGCCACGGAACGGACATACAAGTGCAGACGGCACACTGTGCGCTGTCTGCATCGTTTGCGGCCACATTGAATTGGTCCTCATCCAACCCGCAAAAAATGCGGATCGGAGGAGGACAAAAAAAGTGGAATCAAGACCCTTTCTGGAGTTTACCCTCATGGGCTGTATGTCAGTGCAGATGTTTCTGTTCAATCTGTCCAGGACTGTACCCAGACCTATTCTCCCCAGAGCCCCATTCCTAAATCCGGGTTTTGTCCAAATGAGAACATGTGTGAAAACGGCAGTAAATGTCCCACAAAATCATGGCGGACCATGCCTAAAGCTCCCACCCCTTGCCTAGGCACCGGTAGTGAGAATGCACCCGGCATGGAACATATTTGGGGTAATAGCTACATGTGTGGAAGATCTCTGATATTCCTGAAATATTTCCGAGTTTAGGTGTGAAAACCTCTAGAGAGACCTCGTTGACGCTGCCGTGACCTACCCACCATTTGTGCTGATGATACAATCTACAGTAGACGAGAAGACACCTCTTGACTCTTACATTTCAGCGGGGTCACGGCTGTGATAATGAACCAGTCAAGTGAGTCTGATGAATTTCCCCTGACCCGCTGCGTAGAGCCGTGCTGTGTGCTCTGCTCTCACAAGATGGAGACCTCGAAGAAAGGAGACGTGAAGATGATTTACCTCACGTTTTAATATAATTAAGCATTAAGAGCCAACAAAGAAGTGGTTTCCAATGCTGCTATTCATCACTCCCAGCATAGACGGTGCAGGCGGCCTGCTGATGAGCCACAACATGCCTGCTCGCTCCTACGGCTCTCCTGAGAGTAGTACATTACCACGGAAAAAATCTGCAGGTATCCAGAATTCATGTTTTCTGCAAACTGCTGTTCCATAATTGATCAGCGCCTCCTTCTAAGTGTTTGTGTTCTGGAGGTAAAAGGTTATTGATGGCGATGCTTTGTTAGTATTTTTTTTTGCCTTTAAGTATTCATAAAGCAACATAATTGTCTTTCTTTATGCTCACTGTTACATCAGTGTGATCTCCAGCGATGGCTCATTATTCCTCCGCACGGCCCATACTGCCGCCTTCTCAATAAAATGCCGTTAATGGCGTCATTGGGCTATAATATGTTTAACCTCCTTGTTGCCAACCAGAGGGTGATTGAAGGGATGGTGATGCGGCCGATCCTGCTTCCCGCCACCTTTTTCTCATCTGTTTCATTAACCATAGAAGACGCCCGCTAATGAAATTATTTAATGTGCTGCTCTCCTTTGTCGTTGTGAGATAGGGGATATGTTAATCTTGTGAGAAGACTATAGTCTATGAATAACTTAATTTTTTTTTATTTGAACGAAATGTCACCAAAATTTTTATCTGCCAGTTAAAACCAGATATCTTTTTATTTTTTTTTATTTTTTTGATTGCAGATTTATTTATTCAGTTTCCTGAACATGATTATGGGGGCAGCTATCTTGCATAGAAAAAAAATTGCTTTATGGCAGCCACATGGTACATAGAACAATGGTTGGGGGAAGGGGGGCGCCCTCATTGACTTCTATGGTAGTTTTCTAGGAATGTCCTGTGCAGAGGTCACTGTACAAAGAAAGAATAGATAAAATGTGACAATCGCCTACTGTGAATGGTGGATCCTGTCTTATCTGTACACAGAGGTGATATCATTACAGGCAGGATTAGAATGACCCATAAGGAGATAACTGCAGCAAAGTGATCTGTACAGACCAAGAAGTGCCGCCTATTATTATGCTTAAGGGCCCTTTACACAGGCCGAGAATCGCACAGTGTAAAATGTACTCCTAATGAACGAGCGAAACATTGGTTAATCCGATCGTTTGTGCGCCACACTGTGTGTTGTCCGCATATTTTGCGGCACCATTGAGATGAATGGGTCCGCATCCAACCAGCAAAGAATGAGGACCGAACACAGTTGTGTGCATAAGGCCTAAATGTGATGTGAGCGGACCCTTACCTGGCGGCAGATATGATTGATGGGTATATAAAAGTGCACCATGCGCCATCACTTATGGTCTCCATCTCTCCCGCAGTGCCCTGTCTAACGGAGTAACCGTCTTCAAAAGTGAGAGCACTGCAGGCTGTAATTAAATCCGAGGGAATTAGAAAGGGGAGCAAATGTTTCTGCACATTGCTTTCTTTTTATGCATGAGAATGTTCCCAGCGAGCTCACCATCTGGGCGGTATGTGCAAAGTCATTCTTGTTTGTTATATTGTTACATGGGGATAAATCGTCTCTGCTTCCTGCTGCTTGGGCTACTTTCCCACTAGCGTTTTTACTGGATCCGGCAGGGTTCAGCTAAAACACTTCCGTTACTGATAATACAACCGTCTGCATCTGTTATGAACTGATCCAGTTGTATTATCTGTAACATAGCAAAGACGGATCCGTTTTCTATTGTCAGAGAAAACTCATCTGTCCCCATTGACTGGCATTGTGGGTCATGTTTTGCTCCGCATCCCATGACGGAAAGGAAACCGTAGCATGCTGCGGTTTGCTCTCCGGTATGATAATGGAACGCATTTTGGAGCACTCCATTCTGTTCAGTTACTTTTTTGTCACCATTGACAATGAATAGGGACAAAACCTGAAGCTTTTTTCCCTTTATTGAGACACTATGACGGATCTCAATACCGGAAAAAAGAAACGTTAGTGTGAAAGTAGCCTTACAGGAGACAATTCCCCCCCCCCCCCCCCCACCCTTTTTGCGTCCTTGCCCTTTGTCGTACATGCTCCGGTGGATCCAAACCTCATTTAGAACCTCTACAGGCTAGAGTTTTGTTTAAGCTGAAGAGCACATTATTTTAAGGTTAACCGCTCGCTTGAGATTGAGTCACGTGTTGCTTAGATTTTTGATTGCTACCTTGAACACTGACCACAGAGCCAGTAAACCCAGAGGACAAGTTGACTTTCTGCGAGACCACATATAAACAATGGCGTTTTTTATATTTCCTCTGTTACAATTGTGTGCACTTCCTTCTATATTTAAAGGGGTTCTGCAGTTTGTTTAAACTATGATCTATCCTCTGGATAGATCATCAGCATCTGATCGGCCGGGGTCCAACACCTGGGACCCCCGCCAATCAGCTGTTTGAGAAGGCAGCGGCACTCCAGGAGCGCCGCAGCCTTCTTACTGTTTACCGCCGGCCCAGTGACGTCACGACTAGTATCAACTGGCCTGGGCGGGTCTCTGCTTCATTAAAGTGAACAGAGCTTAGCTCCGCCCAGGCCAGTTAAAGGGATTCTGTCACCTCCCCTAAGGCAAAAAACGATTTAAAACCAGCCATGCAGCACAGCTTACCTGGATTAGGCTGTGCTGTTCAATCTTGAAATCCGTCCAGCAGTTAGTTCAAAAAACGAGTTTGATCAATGAGGAAATGCGTCCTGAAGGTGCCCAGAGGGGCGTTTTTTTCTTCTGAGAGAGCCCAGTCCCGCCCCTTTTTCAGTGCCCAGCCCGCCTTCCTTTTACTTCCTAACCGCCGCCCCCAGCCTGCCACAGCCTCTCCTGCCTCTCCTCCCCCTCCCTCTTGCCGAACGAAGTCTCGCACAGGCGCAGTACCCACTGAGGGCTGCGCCTGTGCGATCATCAGGAGACTGAGGGCGGCAGCTTCATCTTCGTCACTGGGCATGCGCCGAGCCCAGTGACGTCCGATGCTCGCTCTTCCCTGCTGACTGAGGGAAGAGCGAGCATCGGACGTCACTGGGCTCGGCGCATGCCCAGTGACGAAGATGAAGCTGCCGCCCTCAGTCTCCTGATGATCGCACAGGCGCAGCCCTCAGTAGGTACTGCGCCTGTGCGAGACTTCGTTCGGCAAGAGGGAGGGGGAGGAGAGGCAGGAGAGGCTGTGGCAGGCTGGGGGCGGCGGTTAGGAAGTAAAAGGAAGGCGGGCTGGGCACTGAAAAAGGGGCGGGACTGGGCTCTCTCAGAAGAAAAAAACGCCCCTCTGGGCACCTTCAGGACGCATTTCCTCATTGATCAAACTCGTTTTTTGAACTAACTGCTGGACGGATTTCAAGATTGAACAGCACAGCCTAATCCAGGTAAGCTGTGCTGCATGGCTGGTTTTAAATCGTTTTTTGCCTTAGGGGAGGTGACAGAATCCCTTTAATACTAGTCGTGACGTCACTGGACCTGCGGTAAACAGTGAGAAGGCTGCGGCGCTGCTGGAGAACATCTGCCTTCTCAAACAGCTGATCGGCGGTTGTCCCGGGTGTCGGACCCCCGCCAATCAGATGCTGATGAACTATCCAGAGGATAGATCATTAGTTTAGTTTAAAAAAACTGCAGAACCCCTTTTAACATTTTGCATGCCGTTTTTACTTTATTAGATTAGGTTGAGGGAGTAATACGTTTCCCATGGATCAGAATTGTTTCTATGTGAAAACCATTTTTTACTCATTGATCGCTTTAAAGGGGCTGTCTGACTTCAGTAAGTGGCATTGTTATTATCCATATTGCTTCCTTTCCTGGATTCATTTTTCTATCACATTATACACTGTATGTTTCCATGGTTACAGACCGGCCTGCAATCCAGCAGTGGTGGTCGTGCTTGCACAATATAGGAAAAAGCACTAGCCTATGTGTGCTCCAGCAAAGGAAGCAATATGGATAATAACAATACATTAGGAAGTGCCTTGTATTAACTTCCTCTACATGATAAATGGCACTTACTGAAGTGAGAATCCCTTTTATAGGATAACTGTCGTATTATTATTGTTTTTGGAGTATTGGATTGTGGTGATTAATATCACCTTGGTGGCCCTATTTCAACTTTTCACTGTGTATTCAATTACCCCTAAATTGTTCCCTGTACTGCCTACATTTACCTGTGCTTAAAATAGTGTTGCTAGGCATGGTCCGTCTCTGTGTTGAAAGACGGAGGACGCAGAAGCAGGCAGCGTGCAAGGTCAGATTACTGACAGCCAGGGACTGTAAGTAAATGATTTAAAGTCAGGTCCTCCCCAGCAGCTGATAACAGTGCCTGGGCTGTGTGCACTTCTCCCTGTCCCTGCGCTTGGCAGACGCTCCCTGCAGAGCTGGAGAAGTAGAGTTGAAGCAGAGCAGGGAAGGGAGATCTGTCATCTGCTCAGTGTATAAATGAAAGCAACATGTGGTAAGAGGACCCCTTTATGCTGCAGGAGATTAACCCTTTAGGGGGGGAGGGCTCTGGTCACTGACACCTTTGGGGGGCTATTGTTACTGGCTAGTGAGGGCAGGCGGGATTAGCCTCAGGGTGAGGGCAGTGGCGGCCATCTTAAAGGGGTTGTCCGGGTTCAGAGCTGAACCTGGACATCCCTCCATTTTCACCCCGGCAGCCCCCCTGACAGGAGCATCGGAGCAGTTCATGCTCCGATGCTCTCCTTTGCCCTGCGCTAAATTGCACAGGGCAAAGGCATTTTTAGGAGTTCCGGTGACGTACCGGAGCTCTCCATGGGGCTGACAGGAACCCCGGTGACGTCACCGGCACTGATGGGCGGGATTTAGCTCTGCCCTAGCCAGTAAAACGGCTAGGGCAGAGCTAAAGCCCGCCCCTCAGAGCCGGTGACGTCACCGAACACACTGCCGGGCGGAAGTTACCGCCCGGCAGTGTGTTATTGAAAACAAAAGAGCCTGTGCCCTGCGCGGTTTAGCGCAGGGCACGGGAGCGCATCGGAGCATGAGATGCTCCGATGCTAGGCTCAAAGGGGTTGCCGGGGTGAAAATAAGGGTATGTCTGGGTTCAGCTCTGAACCCGGACAACCCCTTTAACTGAATAGTGAAATTGCAGTTTTACGCAGACTGGTTGCTAAGGGCTGAATCTTATTAAATATGGGGTAAGTCAGTCTAATAGTAACTGGTTCTGGAATATCATGTTATTAGTAACTACATATATGAAAATTGAAATTGGGGTCTAAATGTGACAGTTATCCTTTAAGGATCAAGCTAGTAGTAGGCATCTATAAAAATCCAATTGATGAGTACCTATGACCTTGTTGATCTGAGGGCATAAGCTTGTAGGACAAACTTTGGGAGACTTAGCCATAGGGGTTGTGAAAGTAGTTACCCAGAGTCCCATGGGGAGCCACCATACCCTTCTGCCAAAGCAGAGGACATCGGTATTAAATATGGCACAAGGAATATTTTGTTTTGGGGCCCAGAAGCTTCATGTCTCATCTTTAGCAAGCTTCTTAGTATTATTTTATTGGCCAAATCCTTCCTAAGGTTAGGTTTACACATAGATTTTTTATTTATTTTTTTCCCTGGAGTTTTTATGCACATTTGTATTTTGTGGTAAATAACTCCAGCTCCAAATGTTGGCTGAACGTCTATGGAAAATATGAAAGAACCGTAGGGTACACGATTATATATATATATATATATATATATATATAGAAAAAGAAAAATCGCTTGAGAAAGGCTCAGTTGGAGCCGAAACGTCGCTATGCCACATATGGGTGAATAAACACACATTGTTTGAAGATACGCCTGGAGTGCAGTCCAATTTTTTCATTTATATATATATATATATATATATATATATATATATATATATATATATATATATATATATATATATATATATATATATATATATATATATATTTTTTTTTTATTTGCTACAGGCATTATTTTGTTTACGTGGTGGTTTTGTCTTTTTTTTCCCCTCTTTTCCAAAAATGCAGCATGCTGGTAGCATTTGCTGTGTGTGTTTTTTTTTTTTTTTTTTTTTTTTTGTCTTCAGGTGCTTTAATATCCCCTTCTGTCTGTCTGGTGGGTTCGGCCGACACGCGGCTGATGTCATGGGGGATCGGGCATTTTTGGATTTTAACTCCCTGATTCCTTTTTTTTTTTTTTCTCTGTAGATAAGCCACTGCCAGCTTCCTCACTGTTCACTACTATGTATTGGAGAGTTGTGAGAGAGGTCTGTCATTTGCCAATGTGTGTGCCCAGCTTAAAAGTAGTCATACACATTAATCTAAAGTTCATCACAATGGACAATTTCAACCAAAATGATCATTTGGTAAAATTTAACAAGGCAGGTTGGGTTTAGCCAACCAATGATAGACCGTCATGGGTCTGGAAAGAAATCGGCCGTCCAACAGTCACTAGTCCAGTAATGTAAGAACGTCCTCAGAATGTTCCAATCTAGCAGTGTGCTATTTCTCCTTGTACAGAATGTCTAGTAGGCTTGTGGAGTCTTTTATAGGGCATGCATGCAATGATCCTCTGGAAAAAGGTATGTGAATTAACTCTCTCCATAAAGAAAAAGCCTCTGATGCCACCAGATGTAAAGTAGCTATCCTGTAAGTCAATGCGCCACCTTTAAACATAACTTTGTATTATGGCTAAGCCAGTATCTCATCTGCAGAAGACTGTTTTGGGTTGAGTGCCCCTCATGATCGCAGAGAGAATTATTGGTTGAGAGGCATTTGTCGAGCATCCAGGGAGTACTTTTTCTCCTGGTAGAGACTGTTTCGGGGTGATTGTCCCTTATGATAGTACTGCTACCCCCTGGGTCCTAACAAACACCTCAATCCCAGTTAAGCCAGTTTGTTCATCCTTCTGGTTTATCCAACTGTGATGGACTAATGTGTGTGGCCGAGTCCGCGAGACAATCTACCAGACACTTGTACCATACAAACATCAGACTTCTATCTGATGTCTGTCCACATCTACATGGATCTCGGATAACGTATTAGGTTGTTATTGTTCTCATACGAATGTCAAAGCTCAGTTTTTTTTGTTTTATTTTAGGAAAGTATGTTATGATGCTGCTATTACTACACAGTCACAAGCGCCAACTCCAGAGCAAGCTCACTGACAAATACAAATGAACTTTGGATTATATTTAAGATTTCTTTTCCAGCCATTCTTCTCGAGTTTCCCTTTCAATTTATTCTAGTTGGCACATTAATGTATTTCGCTGTCGAAGAACATATTTGATATATTTCACAGCTAAAGAACATAATGACGTTTCTATAACTCTTCGGCATCCTGTGATTTCTTGTAACGAACTCCCGGTTTATTCAAACTGCGCTATAATCAATGATATCAATCTGGGACAAGAGAGGATTTATTTTGCATCTTCACATCGGATGAAGGAATTTATTCACGCTCCATTTTTACCTTCCAGCATCCAATAGTCTGCGGTTGGTGGAGATGATTGATGGAAGAGATTTCTGAGAATGACACCATTTCTTCTCAGACACATTCAATAAAAAGATGGGAATGCAGATTTTTTTTTTTTTTTTTTTAAGATGACTGGTCGAAGATTTTCTTTTACTCCTTTCTAGGCTTAACATTTAGAAGTGTCTTATGTTAGTTGTACTGAAGGTTTTAGCCGTAGCTGGTCCCAACACTGGTTATGTACGTTCATTGTGTTTGACCCCCCCTTCCTGAGAAAATGCTGCAGAAAACCTTTGTATTGTCATGTTTGACTAGGCGGTGGGTATATGAATGGGTCCTGTCTGCATAGTTTTTCTATACATTTGGCTTTTAGCCTTCTCAATAAAGCAACATACTATGCAATCTAGACAAATTCCTGTTGGTCAGACCAGAGCTGCACCGATGCAATAGCTGGTATAAGGGTGAGGCCACTTGGGGTTCACCTCCCCCACCCATATTATTGCACAGCACTGTGAGTTGCATGTGGATTTGGATGCAGATCTGCAGCCAGTTTCACCCTATGCATTGCAGATGGTAAAATCTGTAGGTTGAATTTAAAGGGCATCTGTAACAGGGGGCTGACCTGTTACATGTGCGCTTGGCGTTACTGTTACACCTAGAGGCTCAGCTCTCCCTTTCCTTTTTTGACGCCCCTGTTGCGCGTACAGGGACATTTCCATATATTAAAACATAATTTTTCTCAGCAATGCGGGCACATATGACCATGGGACCAACACAGATGCCTTCAGCTGCCAAGTGCACATGTAACAGGTCAGCCAGTGTCATAGGGACAAATCTGCTGACAGATGGCCTTTACTCATTTTTTTTTTTTGTTTTGTTTTGTTTTTCCCTTTAGTGTATGAATCAGATTTTGTAAACTCCCAGCTACTTTGCCGGTACTGTAATTCCCTGTGAATATTCCATCAGAAATACGGCAGCAGAAAATCTGCAGAAAATGAATTTGCAAGTCTTAAAGCGAACCTTTCACCTGCATTTCACTTAATAAACTATCAAAAGTACCTTATAGATCATCCTCATTGTGTTATCATGCAGTCTTGTCCCGCTTTTCTGCCATGTATATGCATGAAAAAATCGCCTTATAAAGTACTCTTCTCCAGCTCCACAAGTCACGATAGAAGTCAAGGGGGTAGCCCTTCCCTCACTCCAGGCTGTAACTCCCCTACCCTAACCCCGCCTCTATGCAGTCTAATTGACACCGCGCTTGTACAGGTGGCGCGCCCCGCCCCGCCCCGCCATGTAATTTTATGTGGCCTGCGCAATGTTGAGGAATGACAGGGAACCACTGCCAGGAATAGTGATTCGCTATACCCAGCAGCAGTCCCTTTAACCACCTCCCGACCGCCGTACGCATATATGCGTCCGGGAGGTGGTTGCTTTATTCCTCCTGGACGCATATACGCGTCTTCTCGCGAGACGCGAGATTTCCTGTGAACGCGCACAGGCGCGCGCGCTCACAGGAACAGAAGGTAAGCGAGTGGATCTCCAGCCTGCCAGCGGCGATCGCTCGCTGGCAGGCTGGCGATCAGAATTTTTTAACCCCTAACAGGTATATTAGACGCTGTTTTCATAACAGCGTCTAATATACCTCCTACCTGGTCCTCTGGTGGTCCCTTTTGTTAGGATCGACCACCAGAGGACTCAGGTAGGTCAGTACAGTCCCACCAAACACCACACTACACTACACTCCACCCCCCCCCCCCGTCACTTATTAACCCCTTATAAACCCCTGATCACCCCATATAAACTCCCTGATCACCCCCCTGTCATTGATCACCCCCCTGTCATTGATCACCCCCCTGTCATTGATCACCCCCCTGTCATTGATCACCCCCCTGTCAGGCTCCATTCAGACGTCCGCATGATTTTTACGGATCCGATCCATGTATCCATGGATCCGTAAAAATCATGCGGACGTCTGAATGGAGCCTTACAGGGGGGGTGATCAGTGACAGGGGGGTGATCACCCTGATCACCCCCTGTCATTGATAACCCCCCTGTAAGGCTCCATTCAGACGTCCGCATGCGTTCTGTGGATCCGATCCATGTATCCATGGATCCGTAAAAAATCATGCGGATGTCTGAATGGAGCCTTACAGGGGGGGTGATCAGTGACAGGGGGGTGATCACCCTGATCACCCCCTGTCATTGATAACCCCCCTGTAAGGCTCCATTCAGACGTCCGCATGCGTTCTGTGGATCCGATCCATGTATCCATGGATCCGTAAAAAATCATGCGGATGTCTGAATGGAGCCTTACAGGGGGGGTGATCAGTGACAGGGGGGTGATCACCCTGATCACCCCCTGTCATTGATAACCCCCCTGTAAGGCTCCATTCAGACGTCCGCATGCGTTCTGTGGATCCGATCCATGTATCCATGGATCCGTAAAAAATCATGCGGATGTCTGAATGGAGCCTTACAGGGGGGGTGATCAGTGACAGGGGGGTGATCACCCTGATCACCCCCTGTCATTGATAACCCCCCTGTAAGGCTCCATTCAGACGTCCGCATGCGTTCTGTGGATCCGATCCATGTATCCATGGATCCGTAAAAAATCATGCGGATGTCTGAATGGAGCCTTACAGGGGGGGTGATCAGTGACAGGGGGGTGATCACCCTGATCACCCCCTGTCATTGATAACCCCCCTGTAAGGCTCCATTCAGACGTCCGCATGCGTTCTGTGGATCCGATCCATGTATCCATGGATCCGTAAAAAATCATGCGGACGTCTGAATGGAGCCTTACAGGGGGGTGATCAATGAAAGGCGGGTGATCACCCATATACACTCCCTGATCACCCCCCTGTCATTGATCACCCCCCTGTCATTGATCACCCCCCTGTCAGGCTCCATTCAGACGTCCGCATGATTTTTACGGATCCGATCCATGTATCCATGGATCCGTAAAAATCATGCGGACGTCTGAATGGAGCCTTACAGGGGGGGTGATCAGTGACAGGGGGGTGATCACCCTGATTACCCTGATCACCCCCTGTCATTGATAACCCCCCTGTAAGGCTCCATTCAGACGTCCGCATGCGTTCTGTGGATCCGATCCATGTATCCATGGATCCGTAAAAAATCATGCGGATGTCTGAATGGAGCCTTACAGGGGGGGTGATCAGTGACAGGGGGGTGATCACCCTGATGACCCCCTGTCATTGATAACCCCCCTGTAAGGCTCCATTCAGACGTCCGCATGCGTTCTGTGGATCCGATCCATGTATCCATGGATCCGTAAAAAATCATGCGGACGTCTGAATGGAGCCTTACAGGGGGGGTGATCAGTGACAGGGGGGTGATCACCCTGATCACCCCCTGTCATTGATAACCCCCCTGTAAGGCTCCATTCAGACGTCCGCATGCGTTCTGTGGATCCGATCCATGTATCCATGGATCCGTAAAAAATCATGCGGATGTCTGAATGGAGCCTTACAGGGGGGGTGATCAGTGACAGGGGGGTGATCACCCTGATTACCCTGATCACCCCCTGTCATTGATCACCCCCCTGTAAGGCTCCATTCAGACGTCCGCATGCGTTTTGTGGATCCGATCCATGGATCCGTAAAAAATCATGCGGATGTCTGAATGGAGCCTTACAGGGGGCGTGATCAGTGACAGGGGGGTGATCACCCTGATTACCCTGATCACCCCCTGTCATTGATAACCCCCCTGTAAGGCTCCATTCAGACGTCCGCATGCGTTCTGTGGATCCGATCCATGTATCCATGGATCCGTAAAAATCATGCGGACGTCTGAATGGAGCCTTACAGGGGGGGTGATCAATGACAGGGGGGTGATCAGGGAGTCTATATGGGTGATCACCCCCCTGTCATTGATCACCCCCCCCCCCCCTGGTAAGGCTCCATTCAGCCATTTTTTTTGGCACAAGTTAGCGGACATTTTTTGTTTGTTTTTGTTTTTTCTTACAAAGTCTCATATTCCACTAACTTGTGTCAAAAAATAAAATCTCCCATGAACTCGCCATACCCCTCACGGAATCCAAATGCGTAAACATTTTTAGACATTTGGATCCCAGACTTCTTCTCACGCTTTAGGGCCCCTAAAAAGCCAGGGCAGTATAAATACCCCACATGTGACCCCATTTCGGAAAGAAGACACCCCAAGGTATTCCGTGAGGGGCATATTGAGTCCATGAAAGATTGAAATTTTTGTCCTAAGTTAGCGGAAAGTGAGACTTTGTGAGGGAAAAAAAAATAAAAAAATCAATATCCGCTAACTTATGCAAAAAAAAAAAAAATACTAGGAACTCGCCATGCCCCTCATTGAATACCTTGGGGTGTCTTCTTTCCAAAGTGGGGTCACATGTGGGGTATTTATACTGCCCTGGCTTTTTAGGGGCCCGAAAGTGTGAGAAGAAGTCTGGGATCCAAATGTCTAAAAATGCCCTCCTCAAAGGAATTTGGGCCCCTTTGCCCACCTAGGCTGCAAAAAAGTGTCACACATGTGGTATCGCCGTACTCAGGAGAAGTTGGGGAATGTGTTTTGGGGTGTCATTTTACATATACCCATGCTGGGTGAGAGAAATATCTTGGTCAAATGCCAACTTTGTATAAAAAAAATGGGAAAAGTTGTCTTTTGCCAAGATATTTCTCTCACCCAGCATGGGTATATGTAAAATGACCCCCCAAAACACATTCCCCCAACTTCTCCTGAGTACGGCGATACCAGATGTGTGACACTTTTTTGCAGCCAAGGTGGGCAAAGGGGCACCTTTCGGATTTCGCAGGCCATTTTTTTTACACATTTTGATTTCAAGGTACTTCTTACACATTTGGGCCCCTAAATTGCCAGGGCAGTATAACTACGCCACAAGTGACCCCATTTTGGAAAGAAGACACCCCAAGGTATTCCGTGGGGGGCACGGCGAGTTCCTAGAATTTTTTATTTTTTGTCACAATTTAGCGGAAAATGATGATTTTTCTTTTTTTTTCTTTTTTCCTTACAAAGTCTCATATTCCACTAACTTGCGACAAAAAATAAAAAATTCTAGGAACTCGCCATGCCCCTCACGGAATACCTTGGGGTGTCTTCTTTCCAAAATGGGGTCACTTGTGGGGTAGTTATACTGCCCTGGCAATTTAGGTGCCCAAATGTGTGAGAAGAACTTTGCAATCAAAATGTGTAAAAAATGCCCTGCAAAATCCGAAAGGTGCACTTTGGAATATGTGCCCCTTTGTCCACCTTGGCAGAAAAAAAGTGTGACACATCTGGTATCGCCGTACTCAGGAGAAGTTGGGGAATGTGTTTTGGGGTGTCATTTTACATATACCCATGCTGGGTGAGAAAAATATCTTGGTCAAATGCCAACTTTGTATAAAAAAATGGGAAAAGTTGTCTTTTGCCAAGATATTTCTCTCACCCAGCATGGGTATATGTAAAATGACAGCCCAAAACACATTCCCCAACTTCTCCTGAGTACGGCGATACCACATGTGTCACACTTTTTTGCTGCCAAGGTGGGCAAAGGGGCGCATATTCCAAAGTGCACCTTTCGGATTTCACCGGTCATTTCTTACACATTTTGATTGCAAAGTTCTTCTCACACATTTGGGCCCCTAAATTGCCAGGGCAGTATAACTACCCCACAAGTGACCCCATTTTGGAAAGAAGACACCCCAAGGTATTCTGTGAGGGGCATGGTGAGTTCCTAGAATTTTTTATTTTTTGTCGCAAGTTAGTGGAATATGAGACTTTGTAAGAAAAAAATAAAAATAAAAAATCATCATCATTTTCCGCTAACTTGTGACAAAAAATAAAAAGTTCTATGAACTCACTATGCCCATCAGCGAATACCTTAGGGTGTCTACTTTCCGAAATGGGGTCATTTGTGGGGGTTTTCTACTGTCTGGGCATTGTAGAACCTCAGGAAACATGACAGGTGCTCAGAAAGTCAGAGCTGTTTCAAAAAGTGGAAATTCACATTTTTGTACCATAGTTTGTAAATGCTATAACTTTTACCCAAACCATTTTTTTTTTGCCCAAACATTTTTTTTATCAAAGACATGTAGAACTATAAATTTAGCAAAAAATTTATATATGGATGTCGTTTTTTTTGAAAAATTTCACAGCTGAAAGTGAAAAATGTCATTTTTTTGCAAAAAAATCGTTACATTTTGATTAATAACAAAAAAAGGAAAAATGTCAGCAGCAATAAAATACCACCAAATGAAAGCTCCATTAGTGAGAAGAAAAGGAGGTAAAATTCATTTGGGTGGTAAGTTGCATGACCGAGCGATAAACGGTGAAAGTAGTGTAGTGCAGAAGTGTAAAAAGTGGCCTGGTCATGAAGGGGGTTTCACCTAGCGGGGCTGAAGTGGTTAAACAGAGCTATCACTGTTTTTATCTGTGGTGTTACATGGGACTGCATTGCAGACTCTGGTGCCTTAGTTCTGGAAGCCGGCCCATAGATGGAAATCATAATGCTGATGTGGGCCTCGGTGAAAGTGAGTTTGAACCCTAACCCCCCCTCCCCTCTTAAATGATGACAGACGACTGTACGATGCATTGGCATTAGTTATGCATAGTCGGTGGCCGGGTCCCTTTAACTTGATGATTAGGGTTTGTGGTTTTCTTGCATTGTAACCTGACCCGAGGTCATTTTGACAAATTGCTGGGAAATGGATGAAGTGCACCATATTCGCACACGAGCGACCATGTGAAGGCTCTGTGCGTCTCAAGTTTTATATCCATCGTTAATGCAGGTAAGAGACAGAAAATATATGGTAGAAGGAAGAGGAGAAATTTCAGCAACCGGAACTCATTAAATCCAGCCGTAAATTACACCTGTTTTTATTGCACTTTTATTTCGGAGATCACATTAAGACAATCTCCCTGTGAACAAGCAGTTTTTTAGCTGAAATGTTATTTAAGCCGTAAAAGAGGCTTTGATCATCTTATTCTTTTGAGTGCATGAAGTAATGAACCAGCCATCTATCTGATTCCTGCCCGCACCACAAATTATGTAACATGCCGTACGGTGTAAGACGTCTTCCAGCGCAGTGGATGTCAGCTCACCAGAATGGCTAATTATTTGCCGACCCAAAGACTTGCGGTAATGTGAAATGACATGACCGTAGCGAGCACTTGCGTCAGTCTGGCCGGGCTGATCTGATTACTTTTTGAGGTCACTGAGGAGCTAACTGATTTCTAGACGTGACGGTAGATATGCTTTTACACAGTTTATCCGTATCTGATTCATCACGTAGTATTACTTAAACACTTGAATTCACTGGTTGCAGGGTACGGCATACTCCAGTTTTTGGATTGAGCCATGGTTATAATGTACGTTACTTACCTCTTCCGCAATGCAAAGTAAAAAGTTCTTCACATCCACTTATGGTTGTTGTGAACTGATATGTAAGTTTAACCTAAAGGGGTAATTCAATACTTCCCCTGCACAGTTTTTATTTTCGCTTTAAAGTGTAGCTGTCATTAGCCGTCATGTTCTCATCAATAAATCTATTTTAGCATATGTCACTCCCGCTGCAGCATTATGCATAAAGAAATTTTTACTTTCTTCACATACCACTGTTTTTCCATTAGTTACAGCTGTTTTAACCCTTACATCTTCTCAAGATGGCTCCTTTGCCAGTTTTGAGGCCAAAACTGCCTTCTGTCACTTCACATACACACTTCCTTTATCCAGCAGCTTCCTGACAGCCAATCAGATTGGATTACAGAGACACGCCTCCTCACTCTGTCTTCTGTTTATACTAAAGGGAAGACAGACAAGCCATGGCAACAGTCTTTTAAAGGGAACCTGTCACCTGGATTTTAGGTATTGAGCTGAGGACATGGGTTACTAGATCATCACTAGCACATCCGCAATATCCATTCCCCATAGCTCTGTGCTTTTTTTGTGTAAAAAAATAAAAAGATTTTATATACATGTGTAAATGAGGCTACTAACGTTTCCGGAGCCCAGCCATGGCCACTGTAAAGGAGCCAAACACTGCCCCGCATACTCTGAATTTCCTCCTTGCTCCCCGACGTCACAAAGCTAGAGCGCCGTAATCTAGCTTGCGCATCGTGAGATTACGGCGCTCTAGCTTTGTGACGTCGGGGAGCAAGGAGGAGATTCGGAGTATGCGGGCAGTGCTGGGCTCCAGAAACGTTAGTAACCGCTCCTTGGGCTTCTTACTTTAGATATAGATATAGAGAGAGATAGGCTGATATATATATATATATATATATATATATATCTCTGTGTGACAGAGGACATTAATGAAAGCTGTTATTATAAGGTAATTACAGATCTTTTGACAATCATTGACAGACTAACTCAGGTATACATGCCTAGCTGTAATAAACTCGAGAAAAAAAATGCCATACTGAAAAAATAAAATAAAAATTGCAAATCCACCAGATTTGCAATTTTTCTATGCAGTTGTGACTTAGCTGTTTGCAACTGGCATTTTACTCCGCCCTCTCCAATTTTACAAAACAGAGTGCCGTCGGCCCGACTCATTTATCATCATTTATGCCAGAAACGGATGTAAATAATGATTGATATCTACAGCAGCTCGATTTCATTCCAGCCAGAGGAGGCATGTAATTAATGACTAAGCTTGCACCTCGTCATAAATGACGTGCATCCTTCCGCAGTGCAGGAGTGGTCTTGATGAATCTGTGCTAAAGGTGGGATATTTATCATCTCCCTGTGCCACTTTTGTGGTGCAAAAATGTCGCAAACCTCATGTTTGCAATTTTTTAATTGCCACTTGTGTGACAAATCTTGTTGCATGTGGTGTTTCTGCCCCCCCTCGCCACTTTGCCTTAAAGGTGGCGCGATGAAGGCAGGGCCAGTGGGTCTGCCACATATACCTTCATTTATAGCAGTCTTCAGGTGGAAATAAAGACTGAAATCTACAGCAGCTCCAAGCTCATTCTGGCACACTGACTCGCGGACACTGAGGCCTGAACCTCGTCATACATTAGCTGTCTTTCTATTTACAATCCTATAGGGCAGGCTGTCACTGATCGCACCGCCTCCTGGACTTCAGAGCCCAGAATAAGCAAGAATATAAATGGATAAATTGCAAGTTTTACTGAATCTTTTCTTCTAAAATTATACACAATCTGCTCAGCTCCTCCTGCTCTATAACATGCCACCTCTAGTTTACATTGCGTTCTTAAGGCCCCTTGCAGATGAGAGAGTCTCTCGCTGCAGACTCTCTCGCAGCGCAGCAACCGGCCAGCACTGCTGGGGTCACATAGCATTATATTGATTTATGATGCTATGTAACCCTTAGGCCCCTTTCACACAGTCGAGTATTCCGTGTGGGTACAATGCGGTAGGCGAATGCATTGCACCCACACTGAATCCGGACCCATTCATTTCAATGGGGCTGTGCACATGAGCGATGTTTTTTTTACACATCACTTGTGCGTTGCATTAAAATCGCAGAATTTTCTATATTCTGCGTTTTTCATGCAACGCAGGCCCCATAGAAATGAATGTGTGGATGTGGTGTGATTTGTGGGAAAATAGCATTCTTTAATACAGAATGCAAAGTCCAATGTCAATTGAGGGTTAAAAAATAATAAAAACATTATCATAACTCACCTCATCCACTTGATCGCGCAGCTGGGATCCTCTTCTTTGTTCTTCCTGAAGGACCTGCAAAAGGACCTTCGCTGACGTCATCGCAGGTCCTGCTGAATGAAGATAGAGGGTCCCGGCTGCACGATCAAGCAGATGAGGTGAGTTATCTTTTTATTATTTTTTTTAACCCTCAATTGACATTAGACTTTGCATTCTGTATTGAAGAATGCTATTATTTTCCATTATAACCATGTTATAATGGAAAATAATAAAATCTACAGAACACCAAACCTGAACTTCAGTGTCTAGGTACCACATTCAGTTTTTTCTCACACGCGCGCGGAAAAAACTGAACGGAATGCAATCGCTGTAAAAACTGACTAAAATTGCATGCCTACTCGCACGATTTTCCCTGAATGCACCTGCAACGCACCTGTGTGAAGGGGGCCTTACAGTTCTGGAATGTATTAGATGACCCTGACCTAATGCTGCCAATGTTATCCAATACATTACAGAAATGTAAGGGTTACTTAGCATCATAAATCAATATAATGCTATGCGTCCCCGGCAGTGCTGGGAGTTCACGCCGGGCGCCAGTCCGCAACGAGACACTCGCTCGTCTGAAATGGGCCTTATAGTGACAGGTTCCCCTTAAATCTACAGTACAGTGTATTGACTCAGAGGCTTTGTTAGGCTACATTCACACTTGCTGGAAAAGCTGCTGTGGAATGCCGTAGCAAGCGTCATCCACATCCTGTGGAAAATATCTATGCGGAAAGTGACCTGCAGTGCATTTTTTTAAAAAAGTGATTTATTTTTATTTATTTTTACTTGTAACAAAGGCACTAAAAATTTGTTTAAAATTTTTTTTTTTTTATTAATAGATTTTTACAGTTTTACTATAACTCTTTTCACTGGAGCTCCTACAGAATCATACAGCCATGTATGCGGTGTAGGTTTCCTGGTTTCTTCAATTTACAAGGGCCACAGAGCAGAAGTGACTGCCTTTCTTCAGAGTATACCAAGCACAGCGCCGTACACTGTATAGTGGCTGTGCTTGGTATTGCAGCTCAGTCTCTTTCACTTGAAGAAAACCCCTTTACTGGAGCATGTGACATCTTGTGTATACCTTACTCTTCTCATTAATCAGTATTATGTTTGCATGTTACAGTAGCTTCCTTTATCTCCATATTCTTGACTGATTTGGGATAGAACAGCTTTTCTCAGGGCTCTTCAATGCCCAAGAAATTATTATTGCTGATCCATTCTCGTTATTTTACAGTTCAGTGAACCCTAAAAGTTAGGCTGGGGTGCCCGTACCTGGGCTTGGGTATACTGCGTGTAGGGCGTAATTCTAGCCGCCATATGGGCATATCATTTTCTCCTGCCTTGCTCTTCACATTTCTGTGTTGTAGTGAATTTAACAAATCGTGGTACAGACACCTATCCAGTTGAAATTAATTTTCTGATTTAAAGTCTTTTGGGAATGAACTGTTTATGCATGAAAAACGCTTCCTCTGAAACCTTTGTAAATCTTTCGGTGCCATCATTTTTTCTGCTGTCAGGCGTAGAACTCCCCCTCCTCCTCTTCTTGCTTTTCAGCTGCATTAAGCCTCATTCACACGTCCGTGTCTGCTCAGATTCGTGAGCAGGTGGTCAGAGATGCATCCCTGTTGGGTCCATGTGTCAGTGAAACACTGATGCAACACGGACAGCAAAAAACTGACACCTGAACAGCTGAAAAATAATTTTCAAAGCATCTCTTCCTAATGATCCATGAAACATGGATGGCATCTGTGGTTTTCACGGACCCGTAGACTATAATGGGCGTTGGGCATCCGGGAACATGGACCAAGATAGGACATGCATCCGTGCTGAGAACACGAGCCCACAGACGGTGCTAAAACACTGTGTGAATACACACATCCAAATGAATGGGGACGTGTGCTGTCCGCGGAGAACACGTACAGCACACGTATGTAAAACACTGACGTGTGAATGAGGCTTTAATCTGCAAAGCAAACCCTAAAGGGAAGTCCCAATAAAGGCCACTTTCGCATGGTCGGATTTGATCAGTTTTTGTGAGCCAAAATGAGTTGTTCCAAAACACAGAAGAGGCACAAATCTTTCCATTATGCTTCCCTTTCCTGGTTTTGGCTTACAAATACTAATGTGAAATACTAACCGTGTGAAAGCGGCCAAACAGTTTAAGGGGTTTTCAGCGTGTTTTATATAGATGACCTAGGGCGCCTTCACACGCGGCAGATTTTGTGGCAGAAAATTCTGCGATTGACAATCTGTTCCATTCACCTAGTGCTTGCTGCCCCATTGAAATTAATGGAACAGATTTTTATTTGTGGAATTTTCTGCCGCGTGTGACGGCAACCCGTATCCTCAGGATAGGCATGCGAGCACCAGGGGGTTGACTCCCAGGACCCCTGGCGATCATCCGGTGAGCACCACTGCTTACCTGCAGCTTATCAAGCACATCACCCTACATTGTATAGTGGTGGTGCTTGGTATTGCAGCTCAGCCCCATTCACTTGAACTGTGACTAGGCCATGTGGTCAATGAACGTGACGTCACTGGCCTAGGAAGAGTCAAGGGCCCCTTCAAACGGCTAATTGGCAGGGGTGTCGGGAGTCTGATTCCTCCTGATCTGATACTGATGACCTGTCCTGAGGATAGGCTATCAAAGTCTCGGACCACTCTTTTAAACCTTGCAGTATTTATTAGTTTTTATAATTGTGTTTTTATAAAACATCAAAGTGCAACATTGTAGATTCAAAACGATAGCATACATTATCACAGCATGTCGTAAAGCAATATTTCTCATGGCGTCCACTATACAAGCCGAGCTGTCTGATTTCTAATTCAGTAGAAGTCCCAATTGAAAGACTGTGGCCTTGTCCTCCTTTTTTATTTTTTTGGGGGAGACTAAACCAGAAAGATTTTTGATTGGATCCAAATAGACAAATAAAAGTTGGCCACAGAAAATGACTCATCCGCATTAACTAGTCCTTAATGTCCTCTAACTATTAAAACCAAAATCATGTCTTTTTGTATCAGGCGTCTTTCATGTTCGCTTCCAGCCGACTGCAGTTGCCTGATTTGACTTTCTAATGTAACTGTAATGAATCTTCTGGGAAAGCAAGAGATAGAAAGCACACACTCTACGGCTCCATTGTAACTGCTTCCGTAAGACGTTGATGCCGCTGATTAAAAAGGGAAGGAGTATTGCGGGGGGGGGGGGGGGGGGAGAGAATAGTACAAAACTGTCATGTGTTGATGGCAAGTAATCTCTGGAGAATTATGCAGCCATTAGACACCAAAATGTACAGGAAGGTTCAGCTGAAAATATATTTGTACTATGTCTTCCTGAAAATGCTCATGAAAGGGAGAGGAGCGGTATTGATGAAAGGCGTAGTAATCTGTACATCAGGGCTGCATGCCCTATATATTCATACACTCAACGCACTGTGGGTTTACTTTCCTGCAGTGTTCTGCTAATGTATAGAATAACTTCATGTATAGGCGTTTATACCTTGTATGTATTTTCCAGCTTCATTTCTAGATCTGTCTGGTGTCTCATTTAGGCTTGTTGCACATATATATTGTAAGCCCCCAGGTGTGGCATATCAAGGTGCTGATTAGACAGCATGAATATTGCACAGGTGTGCCTTACACTGCCCACAATAAAAGGCCACTCTGAAATGTGCAGTTTGATCACACAGCACAATCCCACAGATGTCGCAATGTTTGAAGGGAGCGTGCAATTGGCATGCTGACTGCAGAAATATCTACCAGAGCTGTTGGCCGTGCAACAAATGTTTTATTTCTCTACCATAAGCTGTCTCCAAAGGCGTTTCAGAGAATTTGGCAGTACATCCAACCGGCCTCACAATTGCAGACCATGTGTAACCACACCAGCCGAGAACCTCCACATCCAGCATGTTCACCTCCCATGATCGTCTGAGACCAGCCACCTGGACAACTGCAGCAACAATCTGTTTGCATAACCAAAGAATTTCTGCACCAACTGGGAAGCTCATCTGTATGCTCGTCGTCCTCATCGGGGTCTGGACCTGACTGCAGTTTGCCGTCGTAACCGACTTGAGTGGGCAAATGCTCACATTCGATGGCGTCTGGCACGTTGGAAAGGCGTTCTGTTCACGGATAAGTCCTGGTTTTCACTGTTCAGGGCAGATGGCAGACAGCGTGTGTGGCGTCTTGTGGGTGAGCGGTTTGCTGACATCACCGTTGTGGATCGAGTGGCCCATGGTGGCAGTGCGGTTATGGTGTGGGCAGGCGTATGTTATGGACAACGAACACAGGTGCATTTTATTGATGGCATTTTGAGAAATTAGCCTAACACAGATTTAGACAGATTTGCGAACAATATTTGAGACTAATGGGTCTTTTACGTATGTAGAAAATGTTTCAGATCTTTGAGTTCAGCTCATGACCAAAAGTGGTGCGTTTATATTTTTGTTCAGTGTGTATGTATATGTGTATATGAGTGTGTGTGTGTGTGTGTATATAAAATTTTTCTCTCATCTGCAATTACAATATACATTCAGGGTGGGTTCTCGCGTATTTTGTCTCCATAGGTAAAAATGCATGAATAACACCACTGTTTTCCCTGGGTTTCTGCGCCAAATTTGCATGTTTTTCTTGCGAATTCTGTCATGGATGTGCCCCAGATCGCACCCTTTGCTTTTGCAAATCTGCACAGAAAATCCACACAAATGTGTGACATGATGTGGATTTCAAAATCTGCACCACAGGTCAATTTCCATCTGGAAGATTTCCGCATTGTGTAGATGAGATTTTGAGAATCTCATCTACTTAGCTGGTATTGTTGTAGTGCAGATTATGTGCTTGTAATCCACAACATGTGCGTATACTCAGTGTTAATGCCTAAGTGGTCTAAGGCTACGTGAAAAAGTGAGCTTTTGAGATCCGTTTACATGGTGCAGTTGGAGTAGTCCAGTGCCGAGTTTGATTAGCCTGGCAGGAGAGGTGCTGCTGGGTCACACCAGAGGTTGCAACAACACCAGTACAAGCATCATAGACTCTCATACATGCAATTTTGCACTTTACAAAAAGTCCCATGTATATTTTTACACATGAAACTATTTGTTCTGGAGCGCTGTATCAGCGCAGCCTGTGTAGTCTGTGCAGTCCATTAATCCTGGAGCAGGTGACAGGATCAGACTACACAGGCTGCGCTAATACAGTGCTATGGATCTCCGTGAGACCCCAGCATTGGCTGTAACGTTTGGGATCAGAGATGATTCTAATTCCGGCTGCTTAACTCCCTAGATGCCGCAGTCAATAGCGACCACTGCAGTCTGTCAGTCTATTTAAAAATAATAAAATATAAAATAAAATAATAAAATTTATTTTGTAAGTGATAAACACTCTGTGTATCACAGTGTTTGCCGCCACCTTTATAATAAAGATGGCATTTTATTTTAAATGCTTAGTGAGCAATTTAAACATTTTTTTTTTCCTTTTTAACACCCACAAAAATAATAAATGTTGATGAACAAGTCCCATGTAAACCCCATAAATGGTACTGATCTAACCCCCCACATAATGCAAGCTTAGCGTTGGCCTCAGATGGCTAAGACAGAGCAAAAACGAATGACTTCTGGCTCATAGAATGCAGCAACATAACGAGACATGCCATTATTGTGCAAAAGTAGTAAGGAACACATAAAACTACACATATTGGGTATCGCCATAAGCATACTGACCTGTAGGATAACGATCACATACTAGTTATGCCACGTTACTGTTGTCAATTTAGAGTGCAAAAAACAATAGTGGACCTGCTTTTTCTCCCATTACCAACCCCAAAAAGGTACCAGAATTTTAAGTTATTTATATGTACTCCAAAATGGTGTCTTTTATTAAAAAAAAATACATTTTAGATTAGACTTCCCTTTTATAGAGGACCCTTCAGCTCTCCTTACCGGTCTGGTTTAGTAGATACTTGTATTCACAACATAAAGTGTATGGGCATGCCCAAGATTGCTGCTATCTCTGGTGGTCCCATAGAGTTGCATGAACTGGCTGTGCTCATTCAAATGGGGACACAATCAAACAGTGATTGATGTGGGCCCCAGTGATCGGACTACCAGCTATCAGACACCTAGGTTGGCATTTGTGGGATGACACCTTTTACATATTTTCCTGACATCTGCCTGTGGCCTTTTTTAGTTCATGTTCTCGGTTCTGGATCCCCACTATTTTCTTTATTTTTTGGAACCAGAGACTTGTCTTTTAATGATCTGTGGAACAATATGGTTTGTATGTTCCATTTATCTCCAGTGGAGTGGAGGAAGCAAAAAAAAAAATCCAGTCTATATGAAAATCTTATTAACCTGAGCGCTCTCTATTCTGCTGATGAATCGCAGAGATTAATTTCAGAGTGAAACAGCAAGCTGCAGATGTATCATGAATATGAAAGTATTGTTTCAAGAACGATGGAAAAAGAAATGAATAATATATTGTAATATAGAGAGTCTGCTAGTTTCCTGTCTGATCGACATATTAAACAGGAGGCACGGTGAGATCTGCTTGTAGCGGTAGAAACACGCCAATCAAGCCGCCATCATTTCACCAGTGCCCCTCTGATGGCAGTGGCCATGCTTTGTGTCTTTCCTATTCTGCCGTGGAGCTAATATCCTTGACCGTTAGCTCCATCAGCTCTCTGGCTGTACTAAACAGTTGCCTACCCCATCACCCATAATTTTGGGGCACCTTTTTCCAAGAACTGTGCGCTGTTACTCTGTAATCCCTCCTGGAAATGTATAAATAAATTGACAGTTGGATGTTAAAGGGGTTGTCTAGGATTAGAGAAAAGCGGTTGGTTTCTTCAGGAAGCGGCACCGCACCTGTTCATGGATTGTGCCTGGTTTTGCAGGTCAGTCCCACAGAAGTAAATTGAACTGAACTGCAGTACCAGACAAAGACTCTGAGCTGGAGTGGCGCTGTTTCTTGGAGAAAGCAGTGAAGGATGATGCTCAGCTGTTCCAATTCATATACTTCAATGAGAAATAACAGGAAGACAAAAAAAGATGCAGTAGTACTGTAAGTATACATATATTGTAAGTATACATATTAATGAATGGGTCCACATCCATTCGGCAAAATTGTGGAATGGATGTGGACCCATAAATATGGTTGTGTGAATGTACCCTAACAAAGCTGGAAGCGGAACTGCAGCTCATGTGAATCCATAAATCCTCCCCTTTTTTTTGGTCAAGTTGTTCTGCTAGAACTTTTTCAGGCTGGCAGCTCAGGGGGGTGTCCTTTCTGCTGCAGCTCTTTCCCTGTAACTGACACCGCTTCTAACAGAAGATTTGTCTGGGGGCAGTTTAAACTGAGCCTGTGCGACCACCTCAGTGAGATAGACGGGAAATAAGTAAAATAACAAACAGCAGGTGGCGCTATACAGATACATTTTATAGAATAGTTCAGCGGCTATGCTAAATTTTTGATTATATGCAATTACAATAGAATTCAGATCCAGGTGCTGGTTTGAAAAATGTGCAAAAAGTAACGGTTTCGTTCTATCGAGAAGTGAAAATTATAGGATGATCCTTAATTGACCAGTGTCCTGACTTGGAACTTTTTGTCCAGTTCTACCCGTACGGGGCCTCGACGTCTGAGCCTCCTGAATGTGTCGTTTTCATTAGTGGCCAATTTCTGCCATCGCTATGGGCTCAGCCGCTGAAGTGCGGGTAGTTAGCATATAGTTGGCATAATGAAGGCCTCCCAGGGATACGAATCCCAAGTAGCGGGCGTGCGAGTAGTGATTCTGCTAGTGTTGGGAGAGAAAAAAGTAAGAACCAAATAAACTCTACAGGTATTCACCTGACGGCTGCTGTCGCTTTGTGGCGGCACAGCTCTGATCTGAAGCCTAATGATCTTCTCGGCACCGCACACATCTCTAATTTAGTCTTGAAGCTTTCTATCTGGATCCCTGTAAACAAAGCTGCTACAATGGTATATTATGTTTGATCAGAATACTGCCAAACAGCAGAGCTTGCGCGCAAGGCTTCAGGAGCGTTCCCCTCAACCCCCCTCCAGTGGACGGCATTTGACAGTTACAGAAGGTGTCTATAAAGCCCCGTCCCCCATCTCCAGATTTTCCCAGGGGTAATTGGCTTTGACGGAGTGTGCTGCCTCCAATAATACAGCTCCGTGAGTTTGTGTGAGCTGCATAATGCTATCTAATGCCTGAAGGATTCTCTGCCCATCAATCTGTTCCCAGCTGGGAGCACATTTTTCCCTGCTCCTTCTGTGACAGTTTATTAAAAGAGATACTTGCTACATTTACTATGGTATTGCTCTGTATTCTGCCTCAGCTGTCACGGGTAAATAAAACTGCTCCGCGCTTGTAGGAAGCTTTGCATTAAGGGAGCGAGCAGCATTTATAATCCAGACAGGTTGCTTTTCATGCATTATGGGGGAGATGACGCTCCCGCGGTGAAGCCGACAGAAGCTGCTATATGTGCCACACAGATTTAAAAGGGAAGAGGGAAAGAAATCGCCCCGAACGCAAATTGTTCTCGCTGTTTATTTATACGGCACCGACCGGCTCCACAGCCGTGAATTATGTAGGTGCTTATTATCCGTCATCTCCTTCTGAATAGCGCGGCCTTTAAGGAATGATGATGTGTAGTGTTCAGGTTGGGTTTGCATTATTAGGATACGGACTTTCATCATTCAGCACCCAACGTAAGGATCTGGTGGTGCGAGATGGATCAGGTGCTAAGTCGTTCAGGTAGAGCTGTGCCAACCTTATCCTCCCAGTGTAACTGGTGATTCCACTATATACATGTACTCTACTATGCGCATGTGCAGCCAGCCATCCGCACGCACACGTGTACAGTACGCACTCATAGTAAGGCTGTTACATGGACACTGGACAATAAGTGGAGGAGATACTCTGAGATCGTAGGGAGGAATTTATTATAGTCCACACCAATAGTAAGGCAGTTATATGGATACTATGGAAAATACGTGGAGGAGATACTCTGAGCTCATAGGGGGGAATTTATTACAGTACTCGCTCATAGTAAGGATGTTACACGGACAATAAGTGGAGGAGATACTCCGAGATACTCTGAGATCATAGGGAGGAATTTATTACAGTACGCACTCATAGTAAGGCAGTTATATGGATACTATAGACAATACGTGGAGAAGATAGTCAGAGCTCATGGGGGGGAATTTATTACAGTACGCACTCATGGTAAGGCTGTTACATGGACAATGCGTGGAGGAGATACTCTGAGATCATAGGGGTCATTTATTATGGTAAGCACCCATAGTAAGCCTCTTATATGGACAATAAATGGAGGCGATACTCTGTGATCATAGAGGAGAATTTATTATAGGGGTTCTGCGCTTTTTATCTACATTTCTGTAATTTCGTTCAATAGCGTGCAATGGCCCGCCTATGTGTAGCAGTGTAAACTGGCACCAGCCTCCATAGCCTGTCCAAGATGGCACTGCAGTCTTTTACTATGCATGGAGTCGGCGCATGAGCATAAAACACGGGACATCCGCGATTGATATCTTGTATCTGTGTCTGGCCTACAAGCAGTCAGTGCATGCGAAGTGGAGGACAGAAGTGCCATCTTAGAAGGGTTGAGGATGCTGACGCCTGTTTAGACCACTACCCGTGGGCTTCAGGTGGTTGGAGAAAATAACTCCATGCTCTAATGAGAGTTTGAGTTTCAGCTATCGGAGATAAGAGCTACACATGAGCAGGCAGATGACGGGATTCAAATCAAACAGTGACAGTTTGTGAACAGACTGATGTTCAACTCTTGTATGTCAGAATTTGACAGCTGAAGGTTGAAGAAAAAAATTATTTGTAGCTCAAAATAAGTAAAATGCAATTATAAAAAAGTAATTGCTCTGAAGGTGTCCAGAGACTTTAAATATGATCAAGTGTCCCTGTTACAGATTTTCCATTGGAACCCTGGAGCTGTGCCTTTTGTAGGTCCTGTCTTCATTCTACCCTTTTCAGTACTGCCGTTTTTTAGATCCGGTCAGCTGTCGGATCTCTCTGCATCCCAGCATTGCCAGGGCTGGTCGGCGATGCGGCAGTTTTCATTCACTATAATGGGGACTGGCGATGCTCCAGCTGCAACCCAGCAAATATGCAGAGTCACAGCGGTTTTTATAGTGAATGGGGCCGGTGGGTGTCGGGTAGAGTCCAGTAGTATGGGATCTAGACCTCTCCGACGGGCTGTTCCCACAGGAAAGCGCTAGTGTGAAACTAGCCTTAGTACCTCATTCCTAAAGGAAGAAGCCAAGATTGATGCCACTGTAGTGAATTTTGTTTCACCCCATTGGCCTGTGCATTTAAAAGGGTTGTCTGGAATTTTAGATATTGATGGCCTGAATATGAGAGTGGACGGGGTCTGATACCCTGCACCCCTGTCGATCAGCTGTTACCTTGTAGATCCATCGCCGGAAACGCAAAGTTCTGTCCGTTTCACAATGGACAGATCTATGGAGTTCTGGCCTCAGTGCTACCAGGTAACAGATAATCGGAGGAGATTTTGGGGGTCAGACCCCTGCTGACCTGATATTGGTGGCCTGTCCTGAGGATAGACCATCAATACCAAAATCCTGGACAACCACTTTAAAGGTAACCGGTCACCGGGATTTTGTGTACAGAGCTGAGGACATGGGTTGCTAGATCGCTGCTAGCACATCCGCAATACCCAGTCCCCATAGCTCTGTGTGCTTTTATTGTGTAAAAAAACAATTTGATTCATATGCAAATTACCCTGAGATGAGTCCTGTCCCTGACTCATCTCACATACAGGACTCATCTCAGGTTAATTTGCATATGTATCAAATTTTATTTTTACACAATAAAAGCACACAGAGCTATGGGGACTGGGTATTGCGGATGTGCTAGCGGCCATCTAGCAGCCCATGTCCTCAGCTCTATACACAAACTCCTGGTGACAGGTTCCCTTTAAAGATTTGATGAGAATTTCGATGCAACATGGACACTGAAGTCCTCATCCCATCTGGATTCGCATCCGGGGCCAAGTTAGATTTTTTTTTTTTTTGTGAACTTTTTATTTGGAATGAGCATGAGAAATGACAATAGGACTAATCCTCTGGTCGGCCTCAAATTTTGGTCCTGGATCGTCTCATAAAATACGCATCAAGTCTGTGCATTTCATGGTTCCGTCCACCTAGACCCAAATCTTTAGTACACAACAGGCTGGGCCACTTCCCGTTATATAGTCTAGATGCTGACATAATGTTGTGCAGTGACGCTGTAAAATCCTTCCAAGAAACTGCATTTTCTTCCTTTTTGAATGTGTTTTTCTTTTAAGGCTTTAGGGTTAAATGTATCGCTAGCACGCCTGCTTAATTCTGGATTAGTGCAGCTGCTCAAACAAAGCAAACATGTACTGGTTTTCATGTAAAAACCTAGAAACGTGCTGAAACTGAGACGAATATTGGATCACCATGCAAAATAATTTTAATCATTGCAAAAGGCCATGTTGCAGCTACGCCGTGCTAATCATGGCTGATGTGCCCCAGCGGTGGCGAGTTTGCGATTTGACACGACTCCTGATCTAATAAGAAGCATATTGCATCGCCTCTGTTCAGCCACATTGATGTGGGGTCAGTCAGTAAATTAAACTGTTTGGTTGTAATATGTGATGTGTTCCAGGAGATCTTGAGGGCTTCTGCTTCCGAGTCTTTAGAAAAGCTGCAGGGACACCTGGCTGGCAAGATCGTTCCTCAGTATCGATGGGTAGTAGTCCCAGAAACCATGTCGTCTGCTACACACACACATATAATGACAGTCTGCCAAGCGACGTTTTCCAGCTTGTATCTTTAATCTCATTCAACCCATTTAAATGGTGACAGCCCGGCAGTCCCCCACAATGTCTCCTGTCACAGAGAGGAGGTGTTATTGTAATCCTGTCTGATCCTTTGTTTCACTTGGAACTAATTGTCTATTGACATGGGCCGATGTGCAGAGCAATGACTGGGAACGGACCATTAAGGCGGGTTTAGACGGGCCGATGGAGCGTCCGATTGTCGGGAAGGAAGCGTTCCTTCCCGGCAGTCGGCTGCTCGTTCAGTAAAGGCAACATCTGTATTTACATGCAGCGATCTCCTCCACAGTATGTTGAGGACGAGGGATTACTACAGCGACCATACAGAATCATTGTGATTGCTGTTGCCTACACGAACAACAGGATCACCCGATAAACAAGCATTTTGCTCATTCATTGGGTGGTCAGCGGCACATTTGTACAGGCAGATTGTCGCGAACGGTCATTCCTGATAATCTGGACGATTATTGGTTTGTCTAAATCCACCTTTAATTGTGTATGGGGAGGAATGATCGCTACTATGATCCTTCATCCCCCATACACATTCGTTTGTCGGCGGCACTTCCTGGTGTTGCCCACAGACGATCCTTTTATGCCACATAAGCAGTCTCTCTAACAGGCGAACTAGCATTTTGCTAATTTGTCAGGTTTGACAGATAAGAACATTCATTCTTGATAACGGACCTGATCCTTGACCTGAGGTTTCTGGCAGCTCTTTACTTCACAGATAAAAAAGGCTGTTGGATTTCAACATGCCTGATCCTTTTGTTCTCAATGGATAAACTGCTCCCGACAGAGGTACCTGGCTGCGCCTTTCACCACTCACCCCACCGAGAACACATGCACACTTGGCAGCCGAGTGTCTGTGTATGGATCTATAACAGGGGGTTCAGACCTGAGCGTTCTGAAACGAGCGCTCTGTATGCGCGATTGTACGGGCGTTTACAATCGCGCATACAGAGACAGGCGTGCACACATTGTCGCGCGTTCCCGAATATCTTTGTGCGGGAACACGCGACAAACGCCCCAAAAAAAGCTCAAGAACTTGTTTGAGCGTCGGGCGTTTTACAGCGCGATCGTACGCGCTGTAAAACGCCCAGGTGAGAACCATTCCCATAGGGAATCATTGGTTTCTCCGTAGGAACGCGCTGTAAAACGCTCAGGTCGGAACTTAAGGTTAGAGTCAACATGGAGGCACTGCTAGTTGTCGATACTTATCTTATTCTATAGTCTGTGTCTGGCCCCCTCTATATTTGTTACCAGTCTACGCCTTTAATTCCAAAATTGAATAAAATTTCAGAAAATTGTATTGTGATGCTTCCTGTTTGATTGACTGACCTCACTGTACCAGTTTTGATGCCACGACCATTGTCAGGATTCAATGGCTGCTTAATCCAAGATTACCCTCTTCATTTGCAACATGCAAATGATCCGCCTCACGCCTCGCCATCGATCGATGGACGGGAGCAGCAAGCCTTTTTTATTTGCTTCTGAAATATTGTCCTGGAGGCGGAGGACAGCGAGGAGCAAAACCGGAGCTGTGTGTGAGTGACGTGGTTCAAGTGAGATATCGATCACCTTCTCTGAATGTCTTCCAGACTAGAAATCATTGCTGAGTCGTTAATTAACACCGAGGCATCTGACCTTATTTTCCCGAAGGCGTGGCCTCATTGAAAAGCAGCAGAGGCGTATATTATACTGTGCTTACGGATCCTTGACATTGTAAACGGGTCATTAGAGCAGCCAAGGAAGGCGGAGGATGCGGGATGACTCAAGGATCGGCATTAGGAGATGTGATTCTTTAGATGTATCACATTATAGCATTTAAACCCCTCCTTGGTTAAATACAATACGCCTAAGTGTATAAATATCTGCCCTCAAAGTATGCCTTATTAAATCTGCGGCTAGGAGAGGATACAGAGGCGGCATAGGACGTCATTCAGCATTGAAGTGATGACATAGCGACTGCTTTCATTGAGTGGCTTTCAACCATTTTCAGTCAGTTTCTGGGGAAAAAAGAAGTGAATGTTTTTTCCTTCTTGGTTGCTGCATGTGCGCTAAGCTGGTGCAGGATTCAAGGGACACTAAAACCAGGCATAGAGATGGTTTTGTAAGATGAAGAAGGATCTTTCCCTAATTATTGTGGGCAGTGCCCTCATAGACATGATTGTTCAGCCTGGCACCCAGTAGATCTCTTTTAGTTTCTGCCCCTCCAGAATGTTTCATAGACATCACCTTGTAAATGTTTTGGCTGTAACCTGCTTAAAGGGGCTTTCCAGGACCCAGTACCCCACCTTTTTATTAGGGCTCATTCCCACGGCCGTTCGGTGCATGGGGGGGGGGGAGATGCAATTCCTAATGCATGGGCACCATCCGTGCGTCTCGGCTTGAATGGGTCCGTGACGGACGCACTGAGAGAAACCACACTGACCTTCTGGATTGCGGACCCATTCTACTGTTGCTGTTTGCGGGCCACAATGCAGGCAACAGCCGTATGCATGAGCCCTTAATCTTGCTTAAAGAAGAATGTTTTCAATATACTTAACATCTCGAAGCTGCAGTATCAGCCGCTTTAGAACAGTCGTGTGATATTCCTCTTCTGAAGATTCAACATTCGCCTATGTTGCTCCCCCCCCCCCACTAAGTTTCTAGTCAGATCTATGGACAGGAACATCCGTTCCGCAGCCCGGGGCAGACTGCTGTGGACCGGACCTGGATTCTTTGTCTTCCAGGTGCATGCACAGCCCAGGTTTATTAATGTGTCTTGCTTGTAAAGGGGTAGGCTTAGTGGTAAAAGGGCGGAGCTTTATGGTGGATGGGGAGGTTCCTAAGATGCGCTATTTTGTGCCACAATTCTTGCATAAAATTCCATGTTAGGCCTCGTGCACACGACCGTGGGTATTTTGCGGTCCGCAAAAAAACAGATCCACAAAAAATACGGATGACATCCATGTGCATGCCATATCTTGCGGAACGGAACAGCTGGCCCCTAATAGAACAGTACTATCGTTGTCCGTAATGTGGACAATAATGTTCTATTTTTTTTTTTGTGAAAACGGACATACGGAAATGAAATGCACACGGAGTAACTTCTGTTTTTTTTTGTTTTGTTTGTTTTTTGCGGACCCATTGAAGTGACTGGTTCTGCATACGCAAAAAAAAACTGAACGGACACGAAAAGAAAATATGTTTTGTGTGCATGAGCCCTTAAAGTGAGCTAGCCAATAGTTGGTGTAGGGTCAGAAAAGAGAGCTGTCAGTCACTGGGACCGCCTACTGGACTCCTAAACATTCAAAGAGCAGGGATTTGTATGTATCTGCTCAGCTTCTCCTGCAGATCGGACACCAGGTTCTACATGACTTTTGTACATTACCCCCTAAATCTGGTTTGCATCGTAACCCAGTTTGCTTGGGGGTAAAAAAGGATTATTTTTAATATTTTTCTTTTTTTTTTAATAAATATATCCTTTTACTGGCAATGTAGGAATTTGTATAATTGTAGTGAATCGCCAGTTTTGGATTGTAGGATCTTCAGATAGAACATGTGATACAGGCACTAGCCCGAGCCTGATTGAATCCTGTCTGATCCTGAACCCTTTGGTCTTGGCTATTGTCTAGACCCTCCAGCTTTTCTCCCGCACGCTTCTGTTCCTTCTGCTGCTTTCACACTCCCTTTTTATTGTTCCTCGGTGATGCGGTTGCGGTCGGGGAAACGTGATGCTCCCTGTACCCGCTATCAGGCTGGTATTAATATAGGTTATTGTAGCCGTCTGTAGAGGTCACAGCGCAGCTGATCCAATGTGAATGGCGTACAATCTTGTTAGCAAGCTCTGCAGCACAGGAAAGCGGATTACATGGATCCTGTACTCTATCATGTTTTTCTCAGTCTGAGAGGAGCAGAGTGATTTATCCTCTGCAGCATTCAGTAGCCCTGCGAGCCCTCGTTAACCCTGGCAGTGCCAAAGGGTTCCCAGCGGCGCTCTCTAAACGGTTTGCCTGTGTTCCTGCTTGTCTTGCGTGCGTCCGTTTTGCATGCACGCTGTATATGGTTTACAGTTAATTGCGTCGAAATGCAGCTTATTGGGCATAGGCATGCGCTAATGGACATAGACAGCCTTGCATGTGCTTAACAATGTAAAATGGCAGCCAGCTGTGCAGAAGGCAGTAGCGTGTTGCACGGCCGGCTCTGCGCATATGCTGTCAGCGCTAA